>NC_135499.1:111920289-112234456 GCF_052857255.1 Amblyomma americanum
TTCCCTGTGTCGTCTTCAAACAATAAGTGGATTATAGTTGCGACTGAGTATTTGGCGCGCTACGCGGAAACCCAGGCGGTGCCGCGCAGTACATCCTCTGAAATCGCGCGCTTCTTCATACACCACATTGTTTTACGACATGGCGTCCCGCCCTCCGTCATCACCGATAGGGGCACCGCGTTTACAGCGCAGCTCATGCACAAAATGTTCCAGCTGAGTCACACGAACCACCGCAAGACTGCTGCATATCACCCGCACTCCAATGGGCTCACAGAGCGCCTCAACAAAACCTTAGCGGACATGCTCGCAATGTATGTCGACGTACAGCACAAGACTTGGGACGAGATCCTCCCGTATGTGACGTTTTCCTACAACACGGCGATTCAAAAAACGACTCGATTTACGCCATTTCGCCGGCGAGCTGCCGACGCTGCTCCGGGAGACACGCGACGGCCGACTGCCTTCGTCCGCGCGCCTACTCGGCGGCTGCTGCCTCCAGCAACAATCCGAAGAAACCCGACCTGCCTGCGGCGCCCCAGCCCGAGAACCCTGTTCCCGCTTCGACGCCGAAGGAGGTTGCAGTGCCCGCATCGAGCCAAGACACCAACACTCCTGCTGCAGAAGCAGACCACGCTGCCGAGAGCCAGCCCGAGCTGGAGCCTACCGCACCCTCGGGGGAGCAGTCGGCAGACACCGGGGACTCGACCGAGTCTCTCATGTTCCCTCCGAACAGCGACCTCCCGCCGCACTTTACCTCGGGATCATCTAGCGATTGCGACTCGCGCGATTCGGCGGAGGAGAACGACGCAGCAACCTCACGCCAAGCGACACTTCGCCTGACAGGGGACCTCCGCTGCGAGCAACTCCCACGACCCGGCTTGGCGACCGCAGCAGGTGCGTCTCGACGATGACGACGGCGCCGGTCGCCATCGAACACCCCAGACGAAGCCACCCTGGAATCCAAGGACCACGCCCTGGCTGCGCCACTGCCTACCGACACCGCCCAGCGTGACTCGCACCAGCACCAGCGACCTGCACTCCAACGAAGGGTCAACGGGCAAGCATGCACTGTCACCGGCCAAAGACTCCGATGCCACTCTCGAAGGGAGCCACTCGGCCAGTCAAAACCGAAAAAGGTCGCGCGAGCGTACAACTCCAGATATCTAGAATTGTAAACAGAATGTCGGCGGCCTGTTTATCCACAATGGCGGCCGTGCATCTCCTCTCCCTGAATGTTCAGGGATTTCGATCACTAGACAAACAGAGGGAGGTGATGCACTTCGCCCGCGCACAGGGCGTCGACGTTCTGTTCCTCCAAGAATGTAATTTTCGTGGCCCACTTGATGTCACCAACTTTAAGGATATCGCTCCCTCGTGCCCGCGTTCTTCTCACTCACTGACGCCGCTTCGTGCGGTGTCGGTGTAGTATTTCTGAACTATGTACGGGATCGACGACCGCACACTGGCCGTCGATTTCGCGCTAAACGGCAGACGTGTCAGGGCGTTGGTGGTTTACGCGCCGGCACAACGGAGCGATTCTTCGTAATTTTTTTAATCACTCGATTCTTTTCTCCTCGATACCTACCCCACTTTCATGGTAGGTGACTAACTGTGTACTCGGCGCGTGATGTGCACGGCCCCGGGCAAGGTCGGCCCTACGCCGGAGCACGGTCACTGCGGGACCTCTGCGTCCAGTTTCGTTTATCTGATGCATGGGTGTCCCAGCACGGCGACACCTTCGGGCCTACCTGGGAAAGAGGACAGTCCGCCAGCAGACTAGACAAGTTTCTTCTCCCCCCCCCCCCCCCGAGCTTGCGCGCTTCGTCACCTCTTGTAGTGTGCTCGAGTTCCCCAGGGGCACTCCGCGCATCTCAGACCATCGACCGCTGTCAGTAATGCTGGACTTCGGCGGGTGCGCCCCACGTGTGAACAAGTGGCGAATGGACTCCAGCATACTGACAGACGCGTGCCCCGTGCCCTGGGATGAGTGGAAAGCCGAGTGGCGTTCCCTCCTCATCAGAGAGGGCCGTCTACGGAGATCACGCATCACGCGAGAGCTTAATCAGATGCTGACGCGCATTCATATCGTGAAAAGAGGCGCGCCGCTCACCTTCGCTATGAAGGACTATTTAAACCTGCTAAAGGCGCGGTACGGGACGCTGCTGCGACAGTCGTAGCGTGCGGCGAGCCAAGCTTTCACCCAGGGCAGGCCCATAGCAGACCCCTTGGTCTTGCGCCAGGTACGCGCGGGCGCCCTCAACGAGGACTCCCCCGCTTTAATCGAAGAGGCCGTCCTCCCCGACGGAGCCAGGAGCAGCAGCGCCACTGACATTCGTGATGTATTTACACGCCACGTGTCACAGGTGTTTGCTTCTGGCGTCGAACGGGAGGGTGGCCCGGAGTTTCGCGAGGCGATCCACGAGTTTTGCCGGGACCTTCCCATAATCCCGGAGGCGCTTTCGGCTCACCTCTGCGCGCCGGCGTCGCGGGACGAGCTCCGCGCCACGCTAAATGCAATGAACACCGCCTCGGCCCCCGGCCCTGACGGAATCCCGATCAGTTTTTACACCCGATTTTATGAGCTGTTAGGAGGGTCACCAGCTCGACATTGTGAACAAGTTGGTGACAGATGGAGCTAGACCGGACTCCTTCCGGGAAAGCAGAGCCGTGCTCATCCTGAAGCCCGGCGGGTGTCCATCCGACCCGCAAGCGTGGCGCCTGATCACTCTGCTCAACGCAGACTACAAGATCGTGGCGTCACTGCTGGCACACAGGTTGAGCGCGACTCTGCCCACGCTCATCAGTCCTGCGCAGACGTGCAGCGTGCCGGGCCGTTCGGTTTTCTCCGCTCTCGCACTCACTCGTGACTTGTTAACGTTCACCTCGAGAGCGGAAATCCCGGGCTGCTTCGTCTCGTTAGACCAGGCCAAGGCGTTCGACCGTGTCGAGCACCGGTACCTCCTGGGAGTCCTAGAAGCCTTTGGCTTCCCTTCCGAATTCATTGAAAGAATTATCTTTACTCGGGGCTTACAGCCAGTTTAAGTATAAATGGAGCAATTAGCTCTCCTTTCTGCATTTCTCGCGGCATTAGGCAGGGATGCCCATTGTCACCCATGCTTTTCGTACTCTGCATAGACCCATTGCTACATCGCATAGCCGACAGTCCATCAGTACGCGGATTCCCCCTGCCTGGCCAAGGCCAGGTTAAGGTCTCTGCGTATACGCCGATGACGTGTCCCTGTTTTTGAGGGACAAGGACAGCTACGCGGCGTTTTTACGGCTCTTTGAAGAATACAGCAAGTTGTCCGGCGCCCTGCTGAACAGGGGCAAGAGCAGAGCGCTGCGCTTCGGCGCATTCTCATCGGATCTGCTGTGCGACGTGCAGTGGGTCTCCGCCGTAAAGGTATTGGGTGTTCACTTTCTCGCGTCCGGAGAGGCAGGCCGAGAAACATGGACTCAGCTCAGAGCTACCGCAGAAAGACGCTTGACCGTAGCGGCGCGATTTCGCCTCTCTCGCAGAGCGCGCGTTTATCATCCGCTCATCGGTATGCGCCCCCCTAATCTACATCGCCAGAGTCGCCTACCCTCCCCGCAACCTCACGCGACGCATGTCCACTCTATGTGGCTCGTTTTTTTGGGCAGGAAAGACGGAGACAGTAGTATTCCCCCTTCCCGTCTGGACCTTCGAGGAGTGTGGATGTCTCCTGCCTCTCCTCTCGAGACGTGCTCGTTCCCTTCGACGACTACGTCTCGCCTCCGCCGCGCCCGGCGCACCCTCCTGCCCACCCTTTGGACGATCGCAAGGAGCACCGAGCGCGGCCAGCGCCGTACGGCGCACCTCCCAGGGAGCTACTAGGCCGCCCCGCCGACCCGTCGCCCGCGTAGGGCCCCGTCGCCCTACTCCTAGTAGGCCTACTCGCCCGGCGGCCGCTTCGGCGGCCGGGTAACCCTCGCCCGCCGGGAGAGCCTCTTCGGGCCGTCGTCGTCAGCTGCAGCGGCGGCGGCCCATGTTTCCCGTAAACCCCCCAGCAGCCGGCGCACCTGATGTCGTTGGCGGCGGCTTGTTCGCCACCTTGACGCCTGTTGTGCCGCCTTGGACGTGAGCGCGGTTTCCCTGCTGCCCTCCGCCCTCCGCTCGCGCACTGGTGCGTGAGGGGCCCCGACGCGCCGTCTTCATGGCGGTTTCCAGCGTTTCCTCCCCCTGCTGCTGTCCTGACGCAGCTCCCGGCGTGATTTTGAACACCACCGCCGGTCCCTGGTCGCCAGCCCACTGACGCCCTGCTGTTATTACAGCCCCTGCGCGCCGCCGGCAACGGCGGTTCCCAGCGCACCCCGCCGCGCTGCCTCCCAGCAGCCTACCAGCGGTCTCTACCGGCTACCCATCGGTGGCTCTCTGCAGGCAGCCTCGGCTACCTTGCAGCCTTCGCCTGCCCTGGTCGGCTCTCCGGCTGCTCCGGGGTGACGGCTCCTTGCCTCCGGCAAGCCCCCGACGTGCGCGCGCCACTCCCAGCGCGCGCCGTTCATCTTCCCCTCCCCAGCGAGTCGGCTGCTTGCTGCGTGCCTGGTGCCTCGGGTGTTGTCTTCGGTGTCCTGTGATGTGCTGTCCCTGTCCCGTGCCACCACCCCAATCCCCCTCCCCTCCCCCACATCCCAGTCCCCTTCCCCTGGCCCCCAAGAGTGATGCCCACGAGGCCAACATACGTCGGGGCCAGTATCCCCCTCCCCAGAATATCCCTTAGCAACAACCACCACCACCACAGTAGCACGCGCTCTGCTCAGAATTCCTACAGAAATTGGGGGGGGGGGGGAGGGGGGGATTTAGCCTCCCTCATCTACCCACATTGTGCAGTGTCCTCGCCTTGCGATGGATCCGCGACCTTGTCGACATTACCGACTACCCGGAAAGGGGGCTCCTTGCCTACTTTCTCGGAACGTAGCGCCCCCTTTTCTTCTCGGAACACAGTGTCGGCCCCTCAGCCTTGCAGCCCGCACCCCCCCCCCCCCCCCGTTTTTCCAGAAAGCCTGCGGTGCCCTCAGGTCTCACCGCAGCCCTGCCTGGTGTGGAGATATTCACCATGCCACCCACACGGGTATGCGAGTCCTTAGGTGCGAGAAGCAGCACCGGAACAATTGACAATAAGGAGCGGGCAGGCGCGGTGGCGAGACCTGAGACAACGCCTCCTCTATTTTCAGTGCCCGGCAATTCACGCTCTCAGCGCCGTCGCGTCTCCGTTCACGTAGCGCGCTTGGCAGCCGCGAGGAGGCGCCACGTAAACAGGGTTTGTTTATCACCCGATGGCTCGCGTGATTTGGCCATTTGGGATTTGGCGACGTGCTTTGCTGCGTTGAAACATGTGCTTTTGCGACACGTCTCGCTTCGTCTGACATGGCTTCAGAAAGTGCTGAAAATTGGAATAGCTGCATTCAATCCACTTTCGAATGTGGCACACACTGAGCCGGAAGTCATGTCAATAACTGTATCACCTGAGAAGCCAGAAACATCTGTTAAACCTCATTCGCAACTGGGAAGAGCTGCTCTGAATGTTCTTCAAAGACAACACTACTGTTTTGCCTGTATACATGCCTTCCCTGCAGATATCTGCGACCGTATATGTTGGTGGCTATATTGTCCGCGTCATCAGTGAGCAGATAAACTGCGAGAACTGTGTGGCAATCGCATCCAAGCCACTAACAAATCAGCCATTGCAGACGTTCACTCGAAGCCAGGACCGTGGGGGACTTTTATATCCCTCTGACCAGCTGTTTTTTGTCCTGGACATCTTGCGTGTTTTCTCTGAGCAAGCCCTGAAGGAAAATCCAGCTCTTCCGAGACCCATGACTAGCTTGGTGGCACACGCTGTTCCAGCTCTGTGTGCCTCAAAGTTGCTGCAATGTAAAGAGAATGACATGATGCACCTACAGAAGCTGATGGAACTTATTGCAGTGCGTTTTGTGAGGCCTCTCCTTGCAAACTATGCATTTAGCATCACAGACAAGCACGATGCTTACAAGTTGTTATTTCTTCTGAACGTTAGTAACTGCGACCGTGACACCCCGGCAAGTAACGACTGAGCCGCACTAATTAAAGCCAAACTGCGCGTAAGACTCGTTCGGGCGGCGGGGCCGCGCGCGCGGGAGCCTCACAAAAACGACGCTCTCTGGGTGGCTTTCACTTTCACACTGACTTTATTTACACGGGTCGAAGTTTGACACAAAACACATGGATACAAAAGGGAACAGTGGGAAGGGGAGAAAAGAAGGCATCTCGAGCGGTTGGCCTCGGGCAGTCGGGAGAAAGAGAGATAGAGAGCCACTTGTGACCTTGGTCAGACCCGGCGCGAGGGCGGGTGTCGCGTTGCCCCACGTTGAGCGTCTTCCCGTTCCGTCCCTTCGGGGCCGTCTCCTATTTTCCACATCCTCCCCCGCAATGAGCTATTTCGGCTCATTGTGCACTGCGTGACACGTCCCAACCTTGAAGTTCGAGAGGGAAAAGGGCTTGCACTGGCCGACGCATCTCCCCTCTGTTTGGGAGCACAATCTTGCAAGCGCACACATTACCGTCCCTTCCTGGGAAGGTCTCCTTGACTCTCGCCATCGGCCACATCTGGCGGGGCGTCCGTTCGTCGCCGAGCAGCACAATAGCGCCTTCCTGTATGCTTCGCTGCTGCGTAGGCCGGGTGAAATGAGCGGACCTCAGTTCTAAGAGATACTCCCGCCTCCACCGTTTCCAAAACAAATCCACAAGTGCGACGCGGTACTTCCATTTTCTTTGCAGCGTTCCACGCGTCGACTTCGCAGAAGTGGCCGCAGTCGTGGACGGCAAAGCTGTTAGCCGTCGTCCAACAAGGAAATGAGCGGGTGTTAGAGGAGCTGGCTCCCCCGCATCCGAGTGGACATATGTGAGGGGACGGGAATTTACGACCGCCTCGACCTCTGTGAGAACTGTGTGGAGGCTGTCGAAATCCAGGCTGCTTCTGCCGAGTGTTTTGCGAAGGCACGTTTTCACGGTCCGAACCATTCTTTCCCAGAAGCCGCCCCACCAGGCCGCTCTCTCCACAATGAATCTCCAGGACATTCGGTGTTCGCTGAGATATGCCTGGACCTCTGTTTCCCTCGATGCCCGAAACGTCGCTGCAATGTCTTTTGACGCTCTTTTAAAGGTCAGAGCGTTATCGGAATAGATTATTTTGCACATCCCGCGTCTAGAAACAAACCGTCTGAGAGCCTTCAGGAAAGAGTTGGATGTGAGGTCTCTCACGAGCTCGAGATGGACTGCTCTGGTTGTCGCGCATGTAAAGAGAGCGATGTACGCCTTGCGAGTCACTCCATTTTCACTGCAGAATAGCGGCCCCGCAAAGTCGACACCTGTGATCTGGAAGGGGTCAGCCTTGGTGACGCGTTCAGGTGGAAGAGGGGCTACGGGTTCAGCTGCGGGACGGCAACTTTGTCTCTGGCACGGAACGCAGCGCCTAATCACCGACTTTATTGCTTGTCTTCCTCTCAGCACCCAGTAGTGCTCACGGAGGTGGCATAGGGTGTCTCGCACTCCAGCATTCAGCAAGCGCATGTGCTCGCGCGCGATGAGCAATAATGCGAACCGGTGTGCGCAAGAGATTACTACTGGATGTTTTGTTTCTTCCTCTTCGGCGCTATATTGGAGTCTACCGCCTACCCTGAGTAAACCATCAGCATCGAGGTAGGGGTTGAGAGCTAGGATGGGCGATCTCTTGTCGAGTGGAGTTGACGACTGAAGTGCGCCTATTTCCTTCGAGAAGCTTGTCATTTGTGACAGTCGAAGCCAGTAGTTCTCGGCCTCCGCCAGTTCTGGTGCTGTTAACTCTCCTTCTCGTTTCAGTGAGGGGTTCCGAGAGTTATGCAGAAAGCGCTGAATCCAGGCTGTTACGCGAAGGACTCTGGTCAAGGAGCTGCTGTTTTCAATATCTAGCAAAGGCTCCGATGCACTGCAGCTCACTGTATTGAGCACCTGCACGACTCTTTCCTCCTCTGCGCAAATCTTGTTATCGATCTGTGGCAGAACAGTGGGGTACACTGTTGAAGTCTTCAGCCAATCAGGTCCGGTCCACCAGGTTTTACTGTTAATCAAGCAGGATGGCATTATGCCCCTTGTCAACAAGTCCGCGGGGTTTTCCTTTCCAGGGCAATGCCTCCAGACTAAAGGATCCGTCAGAGATTGAATCTCTTGCACTCGGTTGGCAATGAAAGGTTTCCACTTCAGAGCAGAGCTCTTTATCCAGTTCAGAGCAACAGTCGAGTCACTCCAGCAATGGACTGAAAGAGCTGTCACATTCATCTGCTGAATAAGCGTTTTGGCCAACCGAGCTCCAATTAGAGCCCCATTAGCTCCAACCGCGGCAATGACAAGCGCTTTAACGGAGCCACCCTTGACTTCGCCATCAAAAGGGATACAGTGAAGCTCCCGTCTTCATTTTTTGTCTTCACGTAAGCTACGGCACCGTAAGCTTTGGGGCTGGTATCACAGAAAACATGTAGCTCCGGCTCGGCATGTTCTCCCTTCAAGGCGATTTTGCGAGGTACTGAAATGCAGCGAAGCTCAGTAAGCTGCTGGCACCAACTGTTCCATTTCTCTAATACGTCTGTTGGCAGCTTCTCATCCCAGTCTGTACCGCGCTCCCAAAGGGTTTGAAACAAAATCTTCGCTGTAGTGGAGATCGGGGCGAGGAAACCGAAAGGGTCGAAAATACGCGCTGACGCTTGTAGCAAAGACCTCTTCGTATCCTGCCGCGTTCTCAAGAAATCTATTAGGGTGTTCATCTCAAACACGAAGTCGTCAGCGTGAGGCCTCCATTCGACACCGAGGATCTTTGTCGTCGTGAGCTCCGGCAAGCTGCCTCGTGCGTTATCACTTTCGAATATCATCGTTGCAAGCTCTGCCGCATTCGATCGCCACTTGCGCAGATGCATGCCGGCCTTGTTCATAATGCACTGCGATTCTTCACAGATCCGCTCCGCCTCCTCTATGGTGTCAGCGCCCGTATAGATCGTCCACAAACAGGTCATTTTTGAGTACATTCGCAGTGCTCGGATAAATATCCTGCATGGACCCTATATGGTGTTTGAGAGTTGCCGCAAGCAAAAAGGGACTCGATGTTGCTCCGAACGGCACTCTCGTCATACGGTACTCTTTGACAGGGGGCAGAGGTTCCGACTGCTTGGGCGCTCGTTCATACCACAGAAAACGCAGGGCGTCGCGGTCACTTTCGGCGAGCTGCACCTGGAGGAATGCCTTTTCTATGTCTGCCATGATAGCGATGCTGTGGGTTCGGAACCTGATTAGGATGTCTGAGAGATTTGGATTCAAATTTGGTCCCGCAAACAGAACATCATTGAGCGAGAGCTGACCTTGTGCGCTCGAGGACGCGTCGAAAACAACTCTCAGCCTGGTTGTCTCACTTGTCGGTCTGACAACGCCTCGATGCGGGAGGTAATAAATAGGTCCCTTTGGGGACTCACCATTTCTGTTGACCTCCTCGGCGTGTCCGGAAACCAAGTATTCTCGCAGCGCTTGGTCGTAAGCTTGTCTGATGTCGTCACTTCTCAGCAGCTTGGCCGTTAATGACCGAAGCCTCTGCGCAGCTACCCCTTTATTGTCAGCTAAATCTGAAGCATTGTGTTTCCAGGGCAGGGCCACCTGATAACGACCATCTCTGTAAGTGACGGTTTCTTGGAAGTCTTTAAGAACTTCGTCTTCCTTGTTTGTGGCTTCTCTGTCGACTATTCCAAGGTGTTCCAACTCCCAAAATGATTTCAGCTGTCTGGATAGGACGTCGTTGTCCTGTTGGGTGGTCACCAAGATGCGCATGACTCCGGTGGTTGTCGTCAAATACGTCGTCGCCGTTGTTTTAGAAACCATACCTTGTAATGTCCACCCAAAGATGGTCTCCACGGCAACGAGCTTGTCGCTGACACGCTTGACTTTTCCGGTGGTGACGTCCCAGTATCGGTCAGCGCCAATCAAGACACAGACGCTGGTGTTCTGTCGATGGTCGCCAGGAGCCAGATCAGCGAGCTGGAGCCCTTGGTCTGCAGCCAGGCTGGTAGCGGAGGCGTCCGGTGGTTGTAGAAAATCCCCGGAAATCTCAGGAACCTCTAGGGCCTCGACTCGAATTATGTTGTCGTTATGCCGGCTTCGTAGCCATAACTCGACTCTGTTGCACGTTTTGATGCTTGGCTTCGTGGTCCCAAAGGTGTGAATGGCGAGACGTTCTTCGCCCACCACTCGAAGCTTAAGACGCCGGGAAACTTCTTCTTTTACGAAAGTTCGTTGGCTGCCACCGTCGAGCAGTATTCTAACCAAGGCGCGATTCTGTTTCGCTTCTGCCCAGGCTTGTGCTGTCTGCAGGAGCACGCTCGGAGTGGAGTTCGTATGTGCCATCTGTAAAGATGACTGCACGGTAGTCTCAAGAGGGGCAGGGACGTTTCTTGCATGAGATGGTGTCGGCCTGTTTAACTCGCAGACGCCTGTAGCGTGCCGGGCGGAGCATTTCGCGCACTTAAGCCACTTGGCTGATCGGCATTCGGTTGCCCGATGGTTCCTTTTCGCGCATTTGAAGCACCTTCTCTCTTTGGCCATGATTTCCTTCTTCATTTCTAGCGGAACGCTGACCACACAGTCCTGCGGAAGGTGATCTTCTGCACCACAAAATGAGCACTGCGACTCTCTGCCTTTTACAGCGAAGACTGCTGCGGAAGGCGTCTTTCCCTTTAGGCTTGAATCCCTCGGTTTGAGAACAGTGCTCTGCGACTGGCGGCTGCTGTACTGTGCTCGTTCTCTGCTCTCCACTTCCATTCTTAAGAAATCTAGGAAATCTTGGAGTTCGTCTTGGGGACTGGCTTTAGCGGTAGCTTTCTTCCGGCAGTATTCAAGGCACAGCTGATCAGGAATGCTTTTCCTTAAGACAGTCAGCAACAGCACGCCGTACGTACTCGATGTCACTCCCAGTGCCTCGAGGCTTCGGACTCCCGACTGGATTTCATCATAAAGGGTCCTAAGCCTTTCCGTGTCGTGGAGGTTGTGTACCGGGCGAACACCGAGCAACCGTGACATGTGTTCTTCGATTATGACGTCTTCTTTCCCGAATCTTTCCGTCAGGGTCTTGATCGCTACTGCGTAGTTTTCATTGCTTAGGGATAGCCCTTCGATCGCCGCGGCCGCCTTTCCTGTGAGGTAACTCGTCAAGTACTGGAATTTAGCGATTGCTGAAAGAACTTCATTCTTGTTAATTGTTGATTCGAACTGATTCCAAAATCTCTGCCATGATCGCAAGTCTCCGCTGAACTTGGCGATTTCCAGCTTCGGAAGTTTGGTAGTTGCTGACGGTAGCTGGCTCGTGGTGATGCCGGTGTTCACTGAAGACTGCGAATTAGGCTCGGGAAGAGCCCCCGTTACTGACGGAGTTGTCGATCTATCTTCGCTCGAGGTTTGGTTACGTAGGGCTCTTTTGATGCGTGTTTTCGTGACGCTGATTTTCTCACTGAAGACAGATACGGCTGCCAATTCGGCGTTGAGTTCCTGCAGGTCTACCCTCTTCTCGATGCTCTCATTAACTGCTTTAAGTTCTTCTGATTGCTCGACAAGGAGGTCAAATTGTTCTTCCAGCTCACCGCTCTGGACTGCAGGCTCTTGTAGGAGTGTGGTGGCTGCTGTGATGATCCTGTCGATCGCTTGTCGTAGTGCGGCTTGCTTCCTCTGGAGTCATTCCATGGCGTTCTCGATCACTGTTAACTAAGTTTCCCGGGTTTCGGCACCAAAAATGTTATTTCTTCTGAACGTTAGTAACTGCGACCGTGACACCCCGGCAAGTAACGACTGAGCCGCACTAATTAAAGCCAAACTGCGCGTAAGACTCGTTCGGGCGGCGGGGCCGCGCGCGCGGGAGCCTCACAAAAACGACGCTCTCTGGGTGGCTTTCACTTTCACACTGACTTTATTTACACGGGTCGAAGTTTGACACAAAACACATGGATACAAAAGGGAACAGTGGGAAGGGGAGAAAAGAAGGCATCTCGAGCGGTTGGCCTCGGGCAGTCGGGAGAAAGAGAGATAGAGAGCCACTTGTGACCTTGGTCAGACCCGGCGCGAGGGCGGGTGTCGCGTTGCCCCACGTTGAGCGTCTTCCCGTTCCGTCCCTTCGGGGCCGTCTCCTATTTTCCACACAAGTACTTTGCTCAAAAGCCACTTTCAAGAAAGAGTCTAAAACTGCGATAAGCAATGTAACACCTTCAGGTGCTCTTTGCACAATTGTGCACATAAAGTTAAAAAGCAAAAGCAATTTGAAAATAAACATCCCTTGTATGTATTTCATTAAACTTGAAGCACTTCTGATTGGATTTATTCTGCAGATTTGAATAAGTGTCGCACTTTTCATTGTTTTTCAGGTATGCCACTGACGAAGTCGGAAAAGCTCTTTCTTAACACACTATATGTTGCATGGTGAACTTTTTCATATTGACTTGATTCTAGAAGGTCCTTGCATGGCGTTCGGATTCTGTAAGCTTGACACTTCACTGAATATAGTCTGTTGAGGTGATTTAAAGCATGGTGTGTGCATTCTTCCAATTCAACATCGCTTATTGAATTGAGTATTCTTAGTTTGTTCTGCTGCTGTGCGCGTTGCGCTATCCTGTTTAGGTGGAGGCACCTGGCGGCAATGCGTTGTACTATCGCCGACGGCGGCGGGCTATTGTCCTGCGCTCTTTCGCCGGGCACTGAAAGTATAGAGGAGGCGCTGCCTGAGGCATTCATCTCTCCCTGCGCAGGTGCGCGACTTTGGCTGGCAGCGAGGCTGGCGGGTTTTACCCACGGCTGACCCAATCGCAGCATGGGGCGTGGCACCCTCCTCCCGTTGCCCACAGTGCGGTCTAGTAGAAACATCAGAGCATGCAATGTTCGAATGCGTAGCAGCCAGAATCTTCTGGCGGCTCATGTCACGCGCGCATGTTTGGGGCTCATCTCTGCTCCAACACAAGATCGCGTGAGCCATTCGTCCGCATGCTACTTTGCGTCGGCGCATTTGTACTATGGCGGCAGAGGGGAGCTGCGGCGTTGCGCGGCCGACCACAAGGGGCCATGTACCCCTACTGCAGCGTGTACGCGTGCACGCATGCTTGAGCAAGCATGCGAAGACCTTGTGACGCTAGAGGAACACAAATTCCTTCAGCGGTGGTCCACCCGCTTTATCGACATGTGCGTCGCGGCCGTGTGGCTGTGCTTGCCATTCTAGCCACCGGCAGAATTGTGTGCGCGTGGTTCTGCTGTGTGCCGTAGTCTACAAGTGACACGAGTGCGCGGCAAACTTCACGACGTGAACTTCTACGACATCGCTCAAGAACTTTTTCAGTGCACTCTTGTCATGTGCATTCTTGTCATATGCGTTTTTTGTGATGCGTTTTTGTCATGTGCGGTTTATTTGTACCACCGACGACTTAGGTCGTTTTTGTCACTGTTTGAGGGACGAGAGTCCCTGCTTGTTCTTAGTCCAATAAATTTCTCTTGAAAGTCCACCTTGACTTTCGTAGCTTGCCGACCCATCGTCCGGCCGACTACGCAACGTAAAAGAGCGCATTCCTACACAAAAACCAAGCAGAAACCTTCGGCACTACGCAAGCCCGCCTGTGGTGGGCTATAAACAGCGGTGGTGGCGCCATCTGTTTTCTGTAGTGGAAAGCTTACGACAAGGCCCCGAGGCGAGCGTTACAAGGAGTGCGGGCCCTTTGAATATGATGTTCCGGCATTTGCGTCATCTTTAGTATTTTTAAATTATAGTACTGTAAAACAAACCAATTCCAGGCTTACCTGTCACCATTTACCCAATGAAAGCGATATACACACATCAGACCGGAAGAACGGCCGTTTCTTTTGCAGGACACTCCGTCGTTGGAAGGGAATGATGTGAGCTGTTGAAAGAAATTTATTAGCATTACACGGCGTTCGCTCGTGTGCACGTCCCTTACATGTGTCTGAGTCTGTTTTGCGGTGTTTTAAGAATGACCTGCCACCGACTCGCCCGTCTATCTACACTGGCTGGTAACAAAGCAAAATACATTCAGGCTGCAAAGCAATTAATCCTCACAGCGTCTATGCATCGCTGCAACCTGTGAGTGTATTCGTAGAAAACTGCAGCTCTCAAGTCGTCGCTTATCGTATTGAGCTCTTCTTTTATCCGCTGCTGAAGATCCTCAACAGTGCGAAGGCGTCCAGCCCTGTAGATGTGCGATTTTATTGTATCCCCATACGAAAAAATTGCACGGTGTCAAATCTGGCGATCTGGCCAAGGCATACTGGACGACCCACGCCCCATCCACTGGCCCGGGAATTCTTCACTGAGCCATTTCCTAACTTTGGCTGCGTAGTGAGCAGGGGCGGCATCTTGCTGGAAGATGCCTAGCTGCTGCTGCACCAGCTCCGGCAGAAACTTTTCTTTCAACAGGCGCAGATAGGAGTCAGCTGTCACCGTGTCCTCAAACAAGAACGGGCTGACCACTCCCTCTCGCCAAATAGCATACCAGACAACAGTGCGTGGTGAGTTCACGACCTCGGTGCGAGTGAAATGCTGGTTGCTTTTCACCCAGAAAAAGGTGCACTCTTGGTTTACTTGGCCGTCCAGGCGAAAAACAGCCACGTCACTGAACGCCAAAAATTCGAGGTATCCAGAACCTGCTGCTCTGAGCGGCGCAATGAAACCCGCTGTGCTTTGTCGGCTGGGCTTAAGTTCTGGTGTACCTGCCCCCTGTACGGACGCCATATCCTCCACTTTTAAGTGCTAGGCTCACCGTCGATGGGGCTACGCCGAACATAGCCCAGCACGGGTTCAAAAACTCTCACACGCGCATCACCGATTGCACGGTGTGTCTGATTTATCTTGTTTTGCTTGCTTCCCGGTGTCTTCAAACTTATGGCGCCATTTCAAAACGGCAGCATGAGACGGCGGCCGCCGGCGAAACCTCACCATGAATTGTTTGCGGATATAGTGCATTGAGTTTGTCTCAATTAGACACACCACTGCCGCCGCTTTCTCTCTGTAAGACGGCATACCACACCTCAACACAGCGCAGAGAAACAAAGACGTCACAACAGCCACGAAGAATAAAAAGTTCGCACCATGAAATTAAACGAGAAAAACACAGCTCCAGACTGCGATATCCCCCTCCGACGCTTTCCGAGAGTCACCAAAGCAGATAATATAAGTGTATGAAGTCACTCGACAGAAAAGAGAGATCAAACAATATTCTTGAAAGGTAAAGCCTCGTTAAATCAGTTTCTGATGTTTTTTTCCGCACAGTTGGCCGAAAATGTTGGAAGCGCTTCAGTTGAAGCAGCCGAAACGGCGTATTCAAAAGACCCGCGCCCCTTGCAACGCTCGCCTCGGCGCCTTGTGACGCTTTCCGCTGGTGAAAACAGATGGCGCCACTGCCGCTCTTCGCGACTGATTTATCCAAGGCATCGCGGTTTAAGGACAGTGAATAATAATAATAATTGGTTTTTGGTGGAAAGGAAATGGCGCAGTATCTGTCTCATATATCGTTGGACACCTGAACCGCGCCGTAAGGGAAGGGATAAAGGATGGAGTGAAAGAAGAGAGGAACAAATAGGTCCGTAGTGGAGGGCTCCGGAATAATTTCGACCACTTGGGGATCTTCAACAAACGTACGTTCACCTTTCAATTCTGATTCACTACAAAGTACACGTGCAACCTCAAGGTGTGGATTCTGACTTTGGATTTCATACGAAGGGGGATAGCGCGAACGCAGTCCCCCACTACCAAAAATTGCATGCCCCATCTGCCCCAGTTTGGGGTAGTGGCAGGGGTCAGCACGAGCGCAGTGCAATGCCCGCGCCTCTCCCCGCCTCGCTGATCACGGTAACCCCGGCACCAGGTAAGTATGCCTAGGCAGCGTCTCGCCGCGGGTACCCACCGCGCGCGGGCAGCCATGTAGCGCCAGTTGGCGGAAAGGAAAAACTGGAAATGGGGACCACTAGGTGCCAATCTCCGAGCAGATTTCCGGGGAGACCTTGGCGGATGTGCAGCCTAACATTCTATTATTCAAAGCAACCCTACGTTATAATAATTAATTGGAGAGCAGAAAATTTGCCTGAGTATCCATCAGTATGAGATGACATGCTTCCTCTAGACGCCACCGCAGGCGCCACCGCTGCTCAGACCGATGTCGTCTGCTTCCGGACTGCGCTGCGTCCTTTCATTGGCGCTGCACTAAAGCGTCAAGCCAGTACATCTGTGTTCCTATCCCCTCTCCCTGTCCCTCACCTCTTTCATTTCATTTCATCCTGCCTCACGGTGTAAGAGTAGTAGTCCTGCCTGCTATCCTTTACTTCCGCTGCCCCAGCTCAGGTGCTTCAGTATCGATGGCAGATGCCGGGGCTAGCAAAAATATTTTCCTTCCTTTTTTTATTATTATTTACTAAAACCACAACTACTACATTTCTGAAACGAAGGTCACAGTGCATACCTTCCCCTGACGTAGCAGACACAGCGCAGGACGTATGACAAGCTCACAGTTTACGGACACAAAACAGCCAAATCGGAATGATGGCACGCCGGGTTAGCCTCAACGGACAGTGGCGCTGAAATGCTATCATGGACGGCGTGATTGAGAAAGCAGTGTTATAATGATGGTAACAAAACATGAAAATTTTTAAAACGAAAAATAAAATGCGTCGGCCGGGAATCGAACCCGGGCCACCCGCGTGGCAGGCGAGTATTCTACCACTGAACCACCGACGCGACTAGAATACTACTGCGCGGATCAAGGTTTTGAAGTTTGTTGACCGCCCTTTCCAATATTGCGCAATATTGCGATGGAAAGAATCGTAAACAACGCGACGCATACGCGCCTCCGCTGTTCCGATTTCTTTCCATCGCGCGTTCTTCTGGGCGGTAAGAAAACTAGGTTAGAATCCTCCTCCATCCCGGACTAGCTTTTTTTTCTACCACCGAGGTAAAAGCTTGATGAACATAAATGCCGACAGCGGAGGGCCTAGGCTCTTTCCATCGCGATGGCACACGCAAGCTTGCTTTCGGCCGTTTACTCATGGAGCTGTGCTCTGCAATGGCAAAGCGCGCTCGCACGCTACATGTGCGCGAGTGCCATTTTTCTGTCATTGCCTTTCTACAATTAGTACGAGTATTTTCGTACAGCCCTTGCGTGGTACGAAAAGCATGCGCGTTTTTGCTCTCTCTCGAGAAAATGCATCAGCAGCCACCATTTCTTGATTCAGTCCTTCAAACAAGTGACACGTGCCAACTTAAATCTGGTGCAAAACGCGTGTGCAAGTTCGCGGACAAGCGCCAAGGAACCGGACCTCAGGTATGAGACTGCATTTTATTCGAGGGACAATATTCCCTTTGCCACCTTTGGCATGATAATATTAGGGACTACACAATTTTTTGTAAGGACTACTGCTGGTGCTCCATGCGTACTTTCATGACTCTGTGCCCCTTTTTATCCCCATGGCTGTTTTTATGATGATCCTTTGATAATTGTTACACAGAATTGGATCTGTTTCTAAAAGCCTGTCGGTGGCAATTCTCATTTTTATTGCTTGTTTTCTTTGTGCATAGCCCTTATCTGTTCCTCAGATACTTAGTTTAGTACAACTGTTCATGACAATTACTTTGTTGTTTGCTGGACATATATATGTTTAACATGCTTAATTCACCTTGTCCAGCCTTCTGTAATAAAGCTGGAATTCTGCACACATCCATGTTGTTGTCTTTTTCATACTTTACTTGCACAGTTCAATTTCACCACTGTACTGGAGGAACCAATAAAACTCTCATAGAATTAATTAAAGCGTATAAACCATCAATCTCTGCTCATAGGCAGTGTTTGAAAAACCTTATAGAGGATGTACCATTCTAAACACGTCCCAGCAAGTGCTCATGCCCGATAGTCATTCTCACGGCTCGACAGAGTTGCTATAGTGCTAGCATATCGAACTTATACTGATTAGCATGTAGCAATTATATTCACACTACCACATGTCTTTCCCAGATGAAAAACTTACGTTTTGAGCTAGATTTCAATAACTTTGGAACTAGAAATTGTGTCCTTTGGAAACATTTTCATTCAATACACACCGGAACACCTGCTTCCAGCTTGAAAAAGCAATTCCCTGCTAGATTATGAAACCAGAAATCATGTCAATCAATCAATCAATCAATCAATCAATCAATCAATCAATCAATAAAGAACTGTGGTACTGTTCTTGGCTTTGTTGTCAATGTGTTGCAGCTCACATTGAAGCATGGCCATAGGTGCGCCAAAAGGTAAGTCTTTTTTCGCATCATGTTGACATGCCTTCTTTGCTCGCATTGCCTAAGGTAGCCATGTGACTATTTAGGGTGGGGCGGGACACATCTTTCTGCAGTCTTTTTTTTTTGCGTAATCTATTCATAAAAATTTACATGCAGTCTGCGTTTATGACAATATTTTCACAAAAAAAAACACATCTCAGAATTTTTTAAAAATTGTTTTTCTATCTTCAGACTGTGGCTACATTAGTTTGTTCAAGGTTTATTGCATAAGATGAAAAACCAGTATGTCATGGCCATAAGGTGCGGTGCTTGGATAGCAATAAAGCAAACAAGGTCAAAATAAACGGAAAAATGGTGAAGAAATCAGCTGCATTAAGTCAGGAGCAAGCTAGGGAAAATAAAGAGCCGAGGAAAAAGCATTCAAAATGGAACACCACATTTAGTTCTCCAGAAGGCACACGCTACTTGCCGTCCTTCTTGTCCTTTTGGTACTGTGTATGGTGTTTAATGTCTCAGAGGAGCCTGACTGTATACATGCATTTTTTAGTGCTCCTTATGCATGCCGTTCATTTCGTTGGTTCCCGTGCAAACTCCGTGATTTGTGGCAACTGCATGGGAGGCCAAGGCGGCCAATGATGGTGCGTGGCTGTCAAGTGCTTGAACATCTGATTTTTTTTTTCTGTTTGCATGGAACTGTGGTGCCAGATATGAAAGTGTAGAAACAAGCTCTCTGCCGAGCACAAGCTAAGCGCCGCTCAACTGCAGCTGCGCAAAAATATCAGGACTAATGGTGTATGGTGGTTTAACGTCCCAAAGCGACTAAAGCTAAGAGTGACGCCGTAGTGAAGGGCTCCGGAAATTTCGACCACCTGGGGTTCTTTAACGTGAACTGATATCGCATAGCACACGGGCCTCTAGAATTTCGCCTCCATCGAAATTCAACCGCCACGGCCGGGAAAATGTCAGGATTCAGAACATGCAGATTTTTCGATCGCATTGTTCTTAGCCCTTTTGCCGTAGTCTGCGCACGTTTCGGTGGCGCAGCGTGAGCTCGATGCATGCTCATCATCTGGTGCTCATCTGCTCGTCGTCTTGTGCACATTCTCATGTGCTGCCGCCAGTAATGTTACAGTGCAATGGAAGAGACAGTGGAACAACGTGCATTTATGACTGCTTGACGTCCTGGGCTGTAAAATTCAATGTTTCACACTGCTGCCTCACAGACCTGAAAATCCCTCCAAGCGTTATCTTGAATTCCCGAGTTCCACAGTGTCAGTGCTAGGAACGCCCAGAACTGAAGGCATAGTCAGTCTTGGTAGCGGACATTACTATCGTCTCGTGGCTGGTCTGTTATATGCTTCGAGGGAAACCAGCAATGCACCTCAGCTTCTAGAGCTCGCTGTGAACAGAGACGGCCTGTCCTTACTAAGAGCACCAAGGCACAGTTTTGGCTCACACTGTGTCAAGTGAAAAACATTGAAACTAGTGAGCCATTTCCCATTGGCGTGTACTTTGGGCACAAGAAGCCCACAAACAGCAATGATTTGCCTGTTTCTGAACTCAAAAAAGCACAAGAAAAAGTGGTATTTTTGAGGGGCTGTCAATGACGTACAAATTCTAGGTTTGGTTTGCAATGACCCTGCCCATGCATTTGTGCTGCCAGTGAAAGGACACAATGGATACAGCTGCTGCACAAAGTGTACAACAGAGGACAGGATTGTTAATGGCAGACTGTGCTTCCAAGAGTTAAATGCGGCCCCTAGAACACATGCACATGTCAGCTTTAGAGAGTGCACTGATGAGGACCACCATATTGGCGGAACTGCACTCAAGCATTTTGCATTTGACTTAGTGTAGCAGGTTCTTCTCGACTATATGCACTTGGTGTTCATAGAAGTCGAGCATAAGCTGCCGAGACTAGTTTCAAAGGCAGTATTCATTTGGAATGGCCTCTCAAATAAGAGATCAGATTTCTTAAAGAACTGAATGAGGGAGCCTGGTCTTTGGAAAAAAATTTTTATTGATGAAGTCGCAATTATGCAATCTTCAGAGAACATGTATTTTGGTGTGCTGATTCTAAATATGTCATTTAATTTCATGTGAAAGAAGTCCTTTTGCACTTATGCAAAATGTTATGAAAGTCATTTGGCGAGACCATTTAAGAAACATCTCAGCAGGGAGTTTGCTGAAATGTATGCCATTGGTTTGTCTTGGCATTAAGGAGTGCAACAAGAGTAAAACTATCATCCTGTCTATCACAGAAATTGAGTTACAGGGTTTTGAAGTTGGCACTTCAGAAATTGGAAGAAAAGTTGGCATCCCTGTTTCTGGAGTGGCAACTTAAAAACCTTATAACTTAAGTTCTATGATAGGCAGGATGAAAATTTTACCTTTATTGCACTCCCCGATGTCAAGACAAACCAATGGCACACATTTTAGCAAGTTCCCTTCAGCAAACTTTATGTCTTCCTTATGAAGAGAAAGGAAGCCGAGACAAAAGGCCTGTAGCGCCTGACGAGGCCTCAGCTTCCTTGTACAGTTTGCAGGTGAACAAAACAAAAGGTGAAATATACAAGACTTTTCAATTGTATTAATACTATTCAGGCACAAAAAGGGGCTGTATTTATTAGGTAAGCTAAGACTGTGTCAGAACATCGGTGCACAAAAGTTTAAGGATTTAACATGTCATACTGCATTAAGTAGCGTTTGGTTATTGCATTAAAATGTTTGAGAGAAACACTAAAATCAAGATCATCCGAAAAATATTATTTAGGGCGGTAGGTGCTTGATAGATCATTTGCTGTTTCCTGTAGTTTGTACGCGTCCTAGGGACTAGTTTCCTATGTGCTCGGAGGCCATACTGTGATGAGGAATTGTCTGGAATGGTATTATACAGCCGGTTTTTGTAGATGTGTTGGAACAAATAATAAAAATATACCTGATCCGCTTTAAGCAAACTGTGTTTGAGAAAGAGCGGTGCTGTTGCCAAATATTGAGGATGACCGTGATACCCTTCAATTGCTCGTAATGCCTTCTTTTGTACAAGTATCAGTTTATTGTAATTGCTTTTAGTCGTAGTGCCCCAGACGAGACAACAAGACAATTTGGAATAAAAAAGTGCATAGTACATAGATAACTTCAACCATTTAAGTAGGAGATGGGAGATTCTATAAATGCAACCAACTGTTTTACATAGATCAGATATAAGATTAGTAACGTGAATATTCCAAGAATGAGTTTCGGAAATCCAGACACCGAGGAATTTGAGACTGCTGACTCTATAAATTTTTGTGTTCCCATAATCAATATTGACTACATAGCGTTCAACAACGTTGATGGGCCTAAATATAATGTAGGTAGTTTTCTTCAGGTTTAGGGTCAGACTATTTGCCTGCAACCACATATGTAATCTAGTTAGGTAAATGTTGGTCATACTTTCCAGGGCAGGCAGTGAAGGGGCAGTGAAAAAAAGGTTTGTGCTGTCTGCGTACATTACAAGATCAGGTGAATTTAATATTTGGGATATATCATTAATGTAAACTAAGAATAATAAAGGTCCTAAGATGGAACCTTGCGGAACACCTTGGGTTGTGGGTAGCCTGTCGGAACAATTCTCATTTATTCGAACATACAGTAAGCGGTTTTCTAAATGGCTTGTGAAAAGATCCAGGGTTATTCCGCGCACAATGCAGGCATGCAACTTATTGAGGAGAATGGTATGCTGTACGCAGTCAAACGCCTTGCGAAAATCAAAAACAAACCCAAGGTGTATCTTTGCTCTTCAATATTATCGATAATTTTGTCTTTAATTTTGAGCAGTGCTTGTTCGCTGGACCTGTTCTTTAAGAAGCCGTACTGTGTAGAAGCTATAATGTTATGTTTGTCAAAAAAGTTCTGCAACCTGCTGTTAATCACACCCTCAAACACTTTTTATAATACAGGTAATACAGAAATAGGCCTATAGTTGGAGATTTCATTCGTGTCACCGCCTTTATAGATAGGACACACACGAGCAATTTTTACGTCGTCTGGGAACACTCCCGTTTCAAACACAAGATTTATAATGTGAGCCAACACGCCAGATATAGATGAAGAGACGTACTTTAACGGCACAGCTGCTACGTGGTTATACCCAGGCGACACATTATTTCTAATTCTATTGATTAATGCTTCCATTTCACTTGGAGTTGTTGGCACAAACACTACAGAATTAGGTAATGGTGCAATGGGACTCGGGTAGTCACTGCTAAGTTCGGGTTTATCAGTTGTTAGAGTGCCTACTGTCACGAAGAACTCGTTCATTGTTTTTGCCAAGCTGGAACCACTGAGCGTACCGTCTGAAGTTATGATTTCATTCAACTCGCGAACCAAGTTTTTACTGAATAGATTACTTATTTCTTTCCGGACTTTTCCCTAATCATTTGGGACTTTTGAAAACCGCTCGATGTAGTAGTCTTGGCGGCCTTAAGATTGGTATTAAGTGTATTTCTAAACTTCTTAAATTCCTTTAGTAGAGCTATGTCACGACTCTTAATAAAAGCATGGTACATGTTATTCCGCATCCGAATGCGTTGGTACAGTGATTTTGTCATCCAGGGCTTTTTATACTTCTTTCAATTAAACGTTCTTGCACGAAGAGGGAAGGCATCATTATAACACACCAGAAGGATCTTGAGGAATGCGGCATAGGCCTTATTTGCATCATAAATTGTGTGTATATCCCAAGTTGTACTTACTATCAATTAGAGTTTTAAATCTAAGAAGGCTGGAGTCATTGATATCTCTGTAATTGTGTATAGCCTTGTTTAGAGTTCTCTTGTTTAGTTTAACGGGAATAAAACAGAATACAGGCAGGTGGTCGCTAATATCCGCAGCTAGCATACCCGACAGGGGCTCTGGGGACATCAGATTGGTTATGCATACATCTAGCAGAGTGGCTGTCTCCATAGTCACTCTTGTAGGCAAAGCTATGTAGTTACAAGCATAACTTGACAACACACTCTTAAATTCGCATGCATTGGAATCTGTAGCCATAAGATTTATATTCACATCGCCCATAAGTATGAAAGGAAGTTTAATAGAAGCTAAATAGTCAAGCAGGCACTCCAGAAATTGAAAAAAAGTCTGCTTATCACCCGTGGGTGGTCGGTACATTGCAACAATAATAACGTGTGACAAGGATATAGAAAGGCACTCATAATTGGGAGTTATGATCGAAAACTCTTCAATAACACTAGGCGTGCAGCAGTCTTTCACATAAATTGCAAGACCGCCACCTCTTCCATGAGGCCTCGTCAAACTATTGTACTTATAACCATCAAGATAAATAGATTCATCTTGTGTGGAGAGCCAGGTTCCAGAAAACAAAACACCATCAAACTTTGTGCGTAGTGACGAAAGTAGGACGGTAATGGAGTCACCCTTGTTACGCATGCTCCGAACATTTACAAGCATAGCCGAAAAAAAAGTTTCAGTTGACCTCATCCAGGAATTCAAATCATCACAGGTGTAGTAATCATAACCTGAATGAGACTGCGTGATTAAATTGGAGCAGGAATAGAAGTCAGTACACAGCAAAGTTTACTTTGGTCATTTTGTTTAAATTGTCAAGTTCGACGATCCTGAGGACATCGGTTCCTTCAAATGAGAGCTTAATTGTAGACCAAGGTCACTGAAACGAGTTAGGCAGGTGGAAGGTGACAGGACTTCAACTCTTTTTAACTGGAACCTGCAACTTTTATATATGACCATGTATGCAGACTTGCATTGGAACTTCATGGTTTTGCATTAAGACATAACAATCCTACCATCCCCTAGATTGTGTGCACTGTGTAGACTATGCTGAACAGTTTCATCGGCACTTTGTCCACCTCTAGGGACGCATACGGGATTGATTTTGTGTCTCCTGATGCCCACAGTCTTATAAGCCTGGCAGAAGATGCTCAAAATTTGGGGCATCTAGACAGCTAAGTATTTGTTCGAACATTCCATGCAGCAATTGAAGATGCTTCATCATAAGCCTGGCAAGGCACAAGAATAGCTCTACAGGAGAGTTAGTGAGGGGAGGGCTGTATTGAGCAGTACTCCTGGCATAAGGAATCAGCTAGAGCCACTGTTGCTGTTCCCTCATAATGATGGCCCTCTGACGAGTTATCGCTTGGAAGGTCAACAGTACCAGAAGCTAATGCACCAGTGTTTCACTTTGACTGTGGCATAACAACATGTCTCCTAGTTGGCCACAGTGCTTGATGTTGTGAACATTGTTGTGGAGCATGATGCTTAAGATATACTTCCTATTGTTAAACATGACCTTTATGACTACCCTTGCATGTCATCACTTCTCAACATGTTTTTTTTGTCTCCCACCTCTCTCCTCTCTTCCTCTGTGGTCAACTTCTAAAATATTGTGCAAGAGTGTAAAGCTTTCATTCAGCAATAGTTTTGCTATTTTTCCCCTTATGCACGTTTAGTAGTGGGTGCCTTTCATTTAGTACTGTTTTCAGCTTTGCTGGGTGCCACTTTTCGGGGGAACAGTCAGTGCAGTCATGTTCAATGCACTTCTCTCCCCACAGTACAGCTACAGTACACGGATAGGGCTAACTATAGTCTGCTCTATCTGTGAGAAGTTTCTGTATTGCTGAGGTCTGAATACAGTAGAACCCCGCTATAGTAAACTCGATTATAGTAAAAACTCTGATACAGTAAAGTGAAGCTGCTGCCCCAATATACCTTCCTTAGACGACTGTACATTTCTTTTTACGGTTGTAGTAATAATTTTTTTTTCGAAGAAACGGCTATAGTAGAGAGCGTCTGGTCGTGGCACCATGATGACCTCGCGGGTAAAACGGCGCTCTTTGAGGTGGCTTCGCCACCAAGCTGGAGAGCCACCAGGAGAAGCCAACTTTTGAAGACCTCAAGGCCGTGAGGCAAAGCGCGTTGCGCGCACGAAAAAAAAAAGGATGTCTATGAACGTAGAAAGGAGGCGGCGCGGGTCGCTGAGAAAGGAAAGCCGGTAAAAGTGCAGTGAAGAGTAGAAAAGGGAAGTAAAGGGCGTGCGTTCGTAGCACGGCAGCATGGAGCACGGGGATCCGGCGGCAAGAAGCTGAGGTGCGGCGGCACTTAATGAACACCGATTCTGGGTTTTTTGTATTGGGGCTGGAGGAGTTGGGCGAGATTGGGGCAAAACTCTAAGCAGATTTGCCCTAACCCTAGTTCATAATTCATATATACACAAACAAACATTGCCAAATAATTTTCTGCTGTTCTTTAGCCACGCTAAGCATAGTCGGATGCAACTTAACTCTGCAGTGATGCTGTACCCACATTCAGGATTGCTACACAGAATTCCTCCATAACAAAAAAAATGTTCTCTTGTTACCTCAATAAGAAGCTAAACATGCGGGAAAATGATAAGCTCTTGAATTTTGGTGCCTCTAGTCGGCTTATTTCAAATAGTAAAGAATTTTAAAAAGCTCATTTTGTTTATTTGTGATTTTGTCAGCAGAGTACTACTAGACGCCTCATGCCATGACATGTTACCAACTGCTGCTTTTATGCGCATGGAGAAGAACGGTGTAAAATTTAATATTTTTAAAAACTTCTGTCTCGTTTTGCAAAAGCCCACGAGCCGAATTCCTATATTGCAAAATATGGGCCAGCAGAATGAGGCGTGCTTCAAAAATTAAGACATTGCGAAGTGCTGCAGTGAGTACTCTCGAAATTGGCTCCATGGCCACCACCAGAACCTCTGTGAGCCTCTCAGCATTAAGAACACTACATCTGTTCTGTCCTGTGACCAGTTGCAGACTAAGCGCTTCTACAGCCAGGCTTTGCGTATAGTGTCAGCTTTTCTGGTGCCCTGAATGAGAAAGAAGTGAAGCAGCTAGTATTTGGTGAAAAATGTTTTTTCAACGGAATTAAAAAAAATGCTCACGATGGTCATCAGTGAACATGGACATATGACACGTGAGAAGATGTGGTGGTGCTGTGCTGCCACATATGTAAGGAGGACTTGAGGCTCAGTCGTCTCCTTTTGGCAGCCTATCAATTGCTTGATGACCGATTATCAGTCTGAGCAGCAGCAGATTTATTCTTGGACAGCTGCACAGCCTTGGCAAGAACGAGTTACAGCGATTAGGCAACCATGGTGTGCAAACTTCCGCGACGTGGTCAGATAGGCTGTTTTGATTGGTCCCACCCAGTGTCCTCTTAGGGAGATTAAACTGGGATTGGGAAGCGCCGCGAAAAGATGCTGCTTGATTTTTTTCACACATAGACAATTTCATCTACGGGGTTCCGGTCGTTTGAGGTCTTTCACTCTACTACTGGCTCCTGATGCCTCCTGTCTTCTATAATAGGTTGAAGACACTAGGACTTGCTCGTTCAGCATTCTGAGCATCTCCTGAATCAGCATTCTCTTCCTGTGGTGCCTGACAATGGTGTAGAGTTGTTTTTCCCCAGCAATATCACATATTATGTTTGAAAATAGCAGTTGTGTATAAAAAAAAGCACAAGGAAACCGAATACAACAATATCGATACTCAAAATTGCGAACAAAATTAAATCAAATATGGTTCAAAGCGTGTTACAGTACTTTTCGGTCATCCTGTACTTGTCTCTCGCTCCTGGGTTCTTTTGTACGGTTGTCCATTTTGTTATGCGCCAAGATTCAACACGCACTGTGGGACGAGTTGATTAAGCTTGTTTTTGTTTTTATTTGGGGCAAACTACATGCCAAGTAGGCCCATAGAGGAGGGGCTTCAACCACAGTACATAATAATACAATTTAAAGCAGTACAGCGATCGCACAAGAAATTACAGTTCATGAGTAACAACACTTAAACTAAAGAGGGCTAGAAATGGGAAAGCAAACATCCAATTCATTACGGAAATCCGGGAAAAAAAGAAATGCTGCAGAGAAGGACGGTTCCACACTTACTATTTGCGTGCGGGAGGAGGAAGAAGAAGAGGTAGTCCTGTTTGGTTGCTGTTCTGTTGCGCTCCAAGTTTTTTTTTTGCATTTCGTGTGACCGCCGTTTCGTGAGCCCACTGGTCCTCGTGTGGCCAATAAGAGTTCCAGCGGGATTGCAGCGCATCGAGTGCCCTCCTTTGATTTCGCGCGTCCGCACCCACCGCAGTAGTTGGGGACTAACCCCCAACCTTCCAGTCTCCCCAACCTCATGTTTCGAGGGGTATCCTGGGCATAATGAATGCGGGCATAACGAATGCCATTCCTGGGTGGAGTGAACTGCCGGCTGGCCATCATGTCAACATCCTCAAGCCGCCATTATGGGTGCATGATGGCGCAGGAGCTATCACAACGCATCCTCCAGCAGAGGATGAAGAAGAGGAAGTGGAGAACAAAAACCTCACCTCCAGGAAAGTGGCAATTATAGTGAGAGCACCTTACAGAATGTGCAGAGCGAGCTGGAAGTTATAGAGTGAATGAAGCCCCATTTACGCTCGTCTCCTACAAGAAAAAGCGACCAGAAGGCATTCCTGTAGTGTTCCGTCCATCTCAAGAGGGCCGAATCTTTTGGCAAATGAACCAAAACAGAGTTTCATCAGAAATTGTTTTAGCCACACTGGAGAAGGTTACGTCATTCAAGGTAAATGGAGATGGCAGCTTCTCTGTATGTGTTACTTCCTTAGCATCAGCTAAGCGTCTTTTATTGCTATCTGAAGTAGATGGATTAGGTGTCATACCTGCAATTCTCGAGTCCTATACAAGAAACATTATAAAATCTGCCACGTTATTCTCCAGTACAATGATGAGTAACTTCTATAATTTCTGAGGGATGCCGAAGTGATCTTGGCACGCCGAAACACTATGTACTGGTGTCAAGAGGATGAAGCGATGAAATCCCGTCCCCTACACTCAAGATTCTCACATTCCGGGAAGACCAATGCCAGAGAAGATGTTCTTGGGCTTCAGTAGTCATCCTGTGGAAGAGTACCTTAGACCAGCACTCCACTGCTTCAAGTGCCAGCAATTCGGCCGCATGGCAAAGAACTGCTGTGCTTTGCACCGATGGAAGATTTGTTTGGACAGCCATGGGCACACCCAGTGCAAATCGCTCCTGCAACTGAAGTGCGTGAAACGTGATGGTAATCATGCCGCTTCTTTCTTGGGTTCTCCCCAAAACCTATCTGCTTCAAACCTCTGGCGTCACGAAATTCTTCATGCAGGTCGCCTCACAGGAACGCACCTCCTCCAAATCTAGAAGCTGCGAATCCACGGGAAACTGTATAAACAGACCTGGCTGATGAGTTTTGTCGACTTATTTCTCGTCCTGACGTTTCATTGGGCTGCGAGGAATCTAAAAACTCAGCTACATGTGTGCAGCAAAAAGTTAGTGCTTGCGTCAAAGCGCAACATGCCTATTTGGATTTTGTATTCAAAATTGGTGAACTTAGAAGTGCTCATGCGTTCTGCCATCCAAAGACTCCTGCTGGGCCTGATGCCATTTCTTATGGAATGCTTCAAAACCTTGGAGCCAAGGGTACTGCAGTACTTCTGGGGATATTTAACAATGTGTGGGTCAATGAAATTGTTCTCCAGTCATGAAAGATTGCACATATGTCATTCCCGTTTTAAAGCCCTTTAAATTCCCTTTGCGTCTCGACTCCTTTTGCCCAGTCAGCCTGACGAGCTGCTCGTGCAAAGTAATGAAGATGATGATAGACGCCAGGCTTCAGTGGTGGTGTGATGAAACAGGAGTGTTTTCCAAGTTAATGACTGGATTTCGTAGACGTAGATGCACTATGGATGCAATTATGGACATAGTAACGTGTAGAGCGTGAGCGCAGCAAAGGCAATATCACTGTCACAGTACTATTGGCTATCAAGTGTGCATTCAATACTGTAAGTCATATTCACGTCCTCTCAAGTTTGCTGGATCTCGGTGTTTAGTTTAGCTTACGGGGGTTTAACGTCCCAAAGCGACTAAGGCTATGAGGCGTGTCAGTTGGGTGACGCCGTCTGCTAACAGGAGATCAGCATCTGCAGCTTCTTCGGTGAGATGCCTGCCAAGGGCATTTATGCGACAATATCGCCACGTCATGTGGTGAGCATTAAAGTTGCTGCATACCACAGTCTCATCGTGGGGATAGAGCACTCGGAGGTGGAGTATCCAATGGAAGTTAGCACGTGGTTTTCCTAATACGTGCGGTCGGGCATATATTGATGTAACAATGACCGCTCGCCAGTTTAAATTAAAGCGGAAACAGAGCTACAACCTCATGGGTTTCATCTCTAAAGTCTATTGTCTGTATCTGGCAGCACGATGTGCCACTGAAAATGTGGGTCGCTGTCTTTGCTTCGATTTCAGAAGTACTTGACACACAGCGCTATGCTATGAAAGTAGCCGATTAAGCCTTTCAGCTGGATGCTGCCAAGTGAATGCACCACCATTTAATTAGTGACTGCTGCAAGAATTCAAAAATACTTTTCTTTCATTATATTTTGTATTCATGAACTACCATTCCCAGGCTACTATTTTCAGCTTTTAAGCCTCTGTATTACCAACACATTATTAATATCAAGAATAGTTATGAGCACAGCTCCTTCACCAATAGGCACTTCTATGCCATCGAGGCAGTTGTTTTTTCCATCACAATCTAGCCAAGAGATTCACACCCATTACCACACATAAGTAGTATTTACCAGCTAGACTACTGTAAGATTGAATCATTACAAAAAAGAAAAGATCATTTATTTTAATCCTTTGCATGTACTATTTAAAACCTCTAATTTTTAAGTTTATAAGACACTCACTCAAACAGAATGTCCAAGTATCCTTTTTCCTTGGCTTAACAGTACTAACATAGCAGCAAGCATATCAAGCCTGCATTAAAGCCTCTTCGATTCGTCTACACTGGCTGAACTAGTTCGAGACATGCTGCTTACCTTGCTCAAGTACAGCTCACAGGTGAAACCATATCCTTCTACAGCTTGAACTGTAGCCGCAAGCATAAGGCAGTGGTGATCAGAATAGCCGGCTGCCAGGAGCGCTGCCCATAATGACCGATTCACAGGGCGGACCGTTCGCCTGTGGCCCGCGCATCACGTGTTCGTGCGTCGCCAAATCAAGAGGCGTGCTGTCAGCCTGCGCACTGGACAACCAAGGAAGTTCAAGTGCCTCTCCCCTCGCGGGAATTAGCGGCGGCCCACGAAGATGCGCGCGCCAGCCCTGGCAACCACCGCTCTTGCCAGTATTACGGCTGCCGCATTTAGCTGTGTGGCGTTGAGCTGGCACGCTGTTTTGACAAGCTGCACTGCGTTCACTACCATGAATTTATCGACTCGGCTAGCAAGACGACCCAGGCCATTGAGGAATTGGACAATGGCCGCACTTGCACCATTCAACCATAGCCATGGGTCGGGAGGAAAAACCAGTTTGACCAGCGTTGCCAAATGCTTTAAAATATTCTGGCAACAGTGGTTCACCCAGAGCATTGTCTGCTCTTTTGGACCATCACATCCACTTGACGTCATCAGATCGCAGGCCAGTTTTTAGTGGCGCATGAACACGTGATGCGCAGGCCGTGGGCAAACGGACCGTCGCGTGAATCGGCCATAACAGATTCTGCTTCTACTCAATTGCACTTAAGAAAGTACAAGGGTCACTGCACTAACCACATGCCAGACTAATCAACAGCTACCCACTGAAAGACATTCTGCGTATGTGTAATTGACTGTGAGCGTACTGAAGTTACTGAAATTTAATTTAACCACTGTTAATTTGTTGAAGATCTTTTGAAAACAGTGTACCAATGTTCACACAATTGAGACGTTACCCAAGTCCTAGAACTTTCTAGTCCTCACAGGGCATAACCCAATGCTACAACCGCACAAAGCCAATATTTAAAAAATAATAAACGGCACAGCCCTTTCTGAGGGCAAGACAAAACTCGGGTCTTTAGGCATAGGCATAAGGCAGTTGGCACGAGAAGAACGCAAAACGCAACATAAAAATGAATTGCACCTGGTTGCTTTTCACTTTTGTCAAGACTTTCCCAGTTTGGAAAGTTGTTTCCTGCTTCAGACTCTGCATCCACTGCCTTTAAGATGTGTTACAATTCCGTCACCAAAGGGTCTTTGTTTTTGATACATATTTACCAATAGCTGTTTCAGATGTATTTCTTTCACTCTCATTTGCTCTCTGTAACAGTGCTCTGAGTTCGATTCACTGTCAGCACATCACTTCTTTCATCACATTTTAAACATTTCTCCATTATTTCTCCAATATATGTTCAATCATTTCAAAACTCTACAAATGACACTCACATTGAAAGTTTAACATGTACTTGTAATGTATCCTAGAGTGCAGTATGGAGGCTTTCCTAATGCGACGAATTTGTCTGACGTTCGTAAACAGTACTTTAAAACACAGAAAGATTTAAACATCCAAAGTGACAGGGCAGATCTACCCAAAGGAAAGCAACAGTGGCCCAAGACAGACAAGCCTGCACATACAAATAACGGAATGCAAGCAGGCATGTAATGAATGAGGATCAAAGGTCGCCACACAAAGGAACTATACCAGCCCTATTGCTACCTCCAGTGCTACCTGTGGGGTAGCACACAGCAGACCTGTAGTAGTAGCTAAGGGGGCTGACCAGCATATCAACATAAATACTACTTAATTTGCCCATTGGCTCAAGTGCAGCTCTGACATGTCTAGTAGATGGCTCAAATCACATTAGGTGCTCTCAACGTCTCACAGATACCCAAGCCAGGTGCAGTTTGCAAACATCATACGCAACCAATACCCAAGCACGCAATGCTTCCTTAATTTCTGGCCATCATCCTTAAACAACCATTAGCAAGTCAGGTTCGATTGAGCACTCCTTCTTGAGTCCTTCAGTGGCCTCCGAATCCTCAGGATCTGAAATGTTGCCGGGTGACTCTGATGCTTCGTGTCACGAAGCTGTTTTTTTTTATTGGTCACTATACAGATTGAAAAAATATACTGGTTACTTATTGCAGAAGCCTGAACAAGGCAGAGAGATTATAGTTCCTCTGAAAGCGATTGATCTGAGATCAAAGGAAATTATGGTAACAACTTTATGCCTTATTCAAGGAGGTATGGGACGTTACTCATTCTGGATCTGAAGGCAACACTCAGGTCTCTATCAGAGTGAAGAGAGTTATGTTACAGGATGGTCTGTAATTGGGAGCCAGTCTTGGTACCTGACACCCATCCTGTGAGCACCATCCCTAAAAAGAGGGCATTGCATGACTATAGGAGCAACACCATGCAATAGACAATTGCAATCTCAGCCACACTTGAAACCAGCCCCAGTGCACAGGGAACATGCAGAACTGTCTGTTGCAGATTTTCCACCCCAAAGGTTGGGGAGGTGATTTATATGAGAGCGTGGTCAAAGGAAAATCGAATAAATCATAGCAATCACAGCGACCATAGTGATCACTGTGGAGTGCTCCGGGCAGCCGCAATGTTAGTCAGCGAATAGTCGCTGCCCGACACAACAGGAATCATCACTCGAAACCATTTCACCATGCTGCAAATTATCACAGGTGCAACTACACTGTACTAGAAGTAGGAACAGTAGAAAAAGCACTATCAAAGGCACATAGGCAGCCAGAAGCTGGAAATGTTGATAGCCTACAGGGCGCTACTATGCTGTTCTTGAGCAGACAATGCTGCCACCACCACCGTCCACTAGCTTCAGTGGTCACAGAGGCAAAGATATGATAAGTGCCAGGTTTCCTATTGATGTCGACGTGCCTAGGGCAAGATATGGAGAGGAGAAAGCATGAGAGAAATGCACTGCTATGCACCAGGGTGCAAGACAGGATACCTGTAGCAGCACTGGTATCGCCAGCGGCGCTGATGATGAAGATGAAGCTTGGAGCGCGAATTTGCTCGCGCAGAACAAAACACAATCGACAACTGGCCTGGCCAGCAGCGTCAACAGCCCGCTCCACCAGCTCACCAGCCATGGCTACCGGGCCTCCTTCAATACATGTGGACCACCTTCCACATCTGGTGACTCCGGACACCAGCTTCGACGCACTCAACGCCGCAACCACCGGCTCTGCACTCCTGCTCGTCCTATTTGGACATGCCGCTGCACGCCCTCTGTTTGCATACAGGTTCCGGCATCTTCTCGCCACCATTTATGCGCCTACGATCATATCCGGTGAGCTCCTCCAGTCATATCAGTGCTCCTTCCTTCCTTGGCTGCCTGGCCTGCCTATGTACTATGCCAGAGACCCCGTTTTGTGGCTGGTGCTTCTGGACCCACACTTGCACGTCAACCACGTTTCCAGCCAGCTTCTGCGCTATCAGCACACCAGCCATGAACTCCCACCCAGTCTCCTGGCAAAACTTCGGTTGCCGCCTCCTGGCACAAACATTTACGCAGACTTCAAGAAGGCTTTCACCACGTACTTTGGCTTGGAGCTATGGCCGCCTACCTGCGCTCCTGTTCCGGGCTCAGAAGTTGCACCGCCACTTGACTCACCTCCCCTGGCCGAATCCACCTTCAGACCTGCTTCGCATTTCCCTCCGCCAGCTTATGCACCGGAGCCACTCCCCACACTGGTCTGTCCACTACCACCGCCACCAACTGAGCTCCAACTCCTGCTCGGTGGGAGTTCATTCAGTGGCGGCGATAGTTTGCAAGATAGCCTGGCTTTCGCACTAATGACGCACGCATATGCACACTGTCACATTTCGGAGTATCCAAGGGTGATACCCGACGTAAGCAGTGAGAAAGGAACCTCCCTTTAAAGACAAGCACTCCGAGGCCCACTACATTATTTTGCATGATTGTGCGTATGTTATAGAAGACCGGAAGGAGTGAATTTTGCACGACAGAACGGCGTCAATAGACAACATTGTATGAGCACTTCTGCCATGCTTGCCAGCCTATTTGTCAAAGGAAGCACATCCAATGCACCAAAAAGAAAGCACCTTACTGCAGTGCCTCGAAAGAACCCGAGAAGAAAGAATGTTTGTCTCACAGCAATGCCAAGACGCTTCTCACAACACTGGGGAAATAAAAAAGCCTGTGACCTGGAGACATTCTGCACAAAGTGTTTTAAGCAAAGGCCGCACCCCTATTTTGACTATTTCTAGCACACTGTAATTGTAACCATTTGAGTAAAAGTAACTTGTCAGTGGCCTAAGTGCTCAATGTGCAGCTATTAATGCTAATGAGCAGTAGAAGGCATCACAGAAAAGCAGTCCAGACAGTGACATGGTTAACTTCCAAGTAAAGGCTTGCTCATGCTTGTGAAGTACATTCTAAGCCATATCAATAACCACTACCTGGGAAACCATAGTTTCTAATTTTTGTAAGGCTAAGATTGCTGCTAATAATTCGGCCAGATAAATTGGAGTGAAGTCTGGAAGACTGAGAGAAAAGGACCAACCCAATGAAGGTGAAAAAATGCCCACACCTGCCTTTTCCCAATAAAGCGAGGCACCAGTAGCAATAAGAATATGAGAGGGAAAGAATTGTAGGTGGTCCTTCAACAAACTGGGAAGGAGAGGAAAGGGCTGCAGTTTTTGCATTCAATAAGAAAATATCATCAATGCAATCTGGACAGAAGGAGAAAGGTCATACATTAGGCAGACATCTGGGAAATGAATGTTTAAGGGATCAAGGAAACCATAGTTTCTAATTTTTGTAAGGCTAAGATTGCTGCTAATAATTCGGCCAGATAAATTGGAGTGAAGTCTGGAAGACGGAGAGAAAAGGACCAACCCAATGAAGGTGAAAAAATGCCCACACCTGCCTTTTCCCAATACAGCGAGGCACCAGTAGCAATAAGAATATGAGAGGGAAAGAACTGTAGGTGGTCCTTCAACAAACTGGGAAGGAGAGGAAAGGGCTGCAGTTTTTGCATTCAATAAGAAAATATCATCAATGCAATCTGGACAGAAGGAGAAAGGTCATACATTAGGCAGACATCTGGGAAATGACTGTTTAAGGGATAAAGGAAACCATAGTTTCTAATTTTTGTAAGGCTAAGATTGCTGCTAATAATTCGGCCAGATAAATTGGAGTGAAGTCTGGAAGACGGAGAGAAAAGGACCAACCCAATGAAGGTGAAAAAATGCCCACACCTGCCTTTTCCCAATACAGCGAGGCACCAGTAGCAATAAGAATATGAGAGGGAAAGAACTGTAGGTGGTCCTTCAACAAACTGGGAAGGAGAGGAAAGGGCTGCAGTTTTTGCATTCAATAAGAAAATATCATCAATGCAATCTGGACAGAAGGAGAAAGGTCATACATTAGGCAGACATCTGGGAAATGAATGTTTAAGGGATCAAGGAAACCATAGTTTCTAATTTTTGTAAGGCTAAGATTGCTGCTAATAATTCGGCCAGATAAATTGGAGTGAAGTCTGGAAGACGGAGAGAAAAGGACCAACCCAATGAAGGTGAAAAAATGCCCACACCTGCCTTTTCCCAATACAGCGAGGCACCAGTAGCAATAAGAATATGAGAGGGAAAGAACTGTAGGTGGTCCTTCAACAAACTGGGAAGGAGAGGAAAGGGCTGCAGTTTTTGCATTCAATAAGAAAATATCATCAATGCAATCTGGACAGAAGGAGAAAGGTCATACATTAGGCAGACATCTGGGAAATGAATGTTTAAGGGATCAAGGAAACCATAGTTTCTAATTTTTGTAAGGCTAAGATTGCTGCTAATAATTCGGCCAGATAAATTGGAGTGAAGTCTGGAAGACGGAGAGAAAAGGACCAACCCAATGAAGGTGAAAAAATGCCCACACCTGCCTTTTCCCAATACAGCGAGGCACCAGTAGCAATAAGAATATGAGAGGGAAAGAACTGTAGGTGGTCCTTCAACAAACTGGGAAGGAGAGGAAAGGGCTGCAGTTTTTGCATTCAATAAGAAAATATCATCAATGCAATCTGGACAGAAGGAGAAAGGTCATACATTAGGCAGACATCTGGGAAATGAATGTTTAAGGGATAAAGGAAACCATAGTTTCTAATTTTTGTAAGGCTAAGATTGCTGCTAATAATTCGGCCAGATAAATTGGAGTGAAGTCTGGAAGACGGAGAGAAAAGGACCAACCCAATGAAGGTGAAAAAATGCCCACACCTGCCTTTTCCCAATACAGCGAGGCACCAGTAGCAATAAGAATATGAGAGGGAAAGAACTGTAGGTGGTCCTTCAACAAACTGGGAAGGAGAGGAAAGGGCTGCAGTTTTTGCATTCAATAAGAAAATATCATCAATGCAATCTGGACAGAAGGAGAAAGGTCATACATTAGGCAGACATCTGGGAAATGACTGTTTAAGGGATAAAGGAAACCATAGTTTCTAATTTTTGTAAGGCTAAGATTGCTGCTAATAATTCGGCCAGATAAATTGGAGTGAAGTCTGGAAGACGGAGAGAAAAGGACCAACCCAATGAAGGTGAAAAAATGCCCACACCTGCCTTTTCCCAATACAGCGAGGCACCAGTAGCAATAAGAATATGAGAGGGAAAGAACTGTAGGTGGTCCTTCAACAAACTGGGAAGGAGAGGAAAGGGCTGCAGTTTTTGCATTCAATAAGAAAATATCATCAATGCAATCTGGACAGAAGGAGAAAGGTCATACATTAGGCAGACATCTGGGAAATGACTGTTTAAGGGATAAAGGAAACCATAGTTTCTAATTTTTGTAAGGCTAAGATTGCTGCTAATAATTCGGCCAGATAAATTGGAGTGAAGTCTGGAAGACGGAGAGAAAAGGACCAACCCAATGAAGGTGAAAAAATGCCCACACCTGCCTTTTCCCAATACAGCGAGGCACCAGTAGCAATAAGAATATGAGAGGGAAAGAACTGTAGGTGGTCCTTCAACAAACTGGGAAGGAGAGGAAAGGGCTGCAGTTTTTGCATTCAATAAGAAAATATCATCAATGCAATCTGGACAGAAGGAGAAAGGTCATACATTAGGGAAATGAATGTTTAAGGGATCAAGGAGAGGTTGGAAACATGTATGCAGAGTATGCAAACGAGACCAGGCAGCGTTAAAAAAAAAGACTGCAGGTTGACTAAGAAATATCATACTGGAGGTGTGAAGAAATGAGTCACAATTTTGAAAATGTGTGAAATGTTAAAAGGCGAAACATGGCCGATAACGATGGGATTCGCGCCTGAAGGTGCCGAACAGCATTGGCAACTCCTTTCCATGTGGCCCAATGCCGTCTTTCCTCTTCTTCAGCTGTGGTGCCAGCACTCTTCTGCATCATCCTTGACTCGCCTTTGGAATCCCATCCTTGTCACCAGTTGGTAGAGTCTTCTTGGTGGTTTTGAAAGAATGACATGCTCATATTGAACACGCTTATTTAGCCCGCCTACGTCAGTACTGATTCCAGGTCTCGCTGCACAGCCATCTGTTGTTTTCATCTGCCTGGCGCTGTCGTTTCCATTTCCCTGGCTTCATGCTTCATGAAGAAGCACTCAATTTCTGCCTAGGGTACTTCAATACAGGATTCCTCCAGAAGTGTGGCACCCTCTCTGTACAGTGCAATGCACAACACCTGAGTGTCTGACTGCAAGGTATTGACATCGAAAACAAAAAACTACAGAGAATGTTTACAACATTCGAATCAGTGCGAAAGTATGGACTCTATTTTTGTTACACAGAAGACGAAGGTGAGTGGGCAGTGCTGCTGGACGAAGCACTCGCACTAGGCCAGCTGCGGACACGCAAAAAACGATTTTGCTCGGGTCAGAACCGCCAGATTAGTGCGACGAAAAGCGAGCAGTGCCACAGGATGGAGCACTCCGATAGGCGAACAGACAATGGACGATATTGCTCGGGGTAGCTACCCATCGGATTAGTACTTACGCACCAAAAATTCACGTTTTGCAAGTGATTTGTGTGCAAGGGCCTTGCTCATGTGTAGTAAAATCACAACTGCAATTGCAGACCCTGAAAATGCATGGAAGGAACGGATTAAGTTACTGATACTCAACTGCAATAACCGAAGCATCAATAAAAATCTAGAGCTGCTATCCCATATTTCACAGCATTAGTTTGCTTACAATGTTATTGCAGCATGAAAAACATTTTTAAAATACAGTGAATAATGTGAGCACTAAATGTGCCTTCATCCTTTCCACCTATCTAGCAGCAATTTCAGCCTTTTTCACCTGTGAATACTCATCATCATTGCTTTGGCTGTTCTGTTTGTCTCTGGCTGTGGGTCAGAATAAACCTCGTCCATGAAGTCCTGCCTTACACATGGTAGACGTGTGCCTTGGTCCCGTTGCCTCTTTCCCAGCGTGTCCCTGGAACTACGTTCCATTTGCAGCTTGTGTGCTTTAACTGTCATGTCCCAAGAGGAGGATGTCACTAGCCCAGGTTCCTCCCACTTGCCCTCTACTCCTCCCACAACTTGGACCGTGAGCAGCCATGAACGCAACCCTCACGTGTTTGCTGGCCTCCACAGCAATAATATTGGTCACTGGTTTGATAACTATCACCGTGTGAGTTCTTTCAACTGATGGGATGACTCCCTTAAACTCCTGAATGCGTCCTATCTGACTGATGTCTCATGCACATGGTTCCTTGATCATGAGACGGATATTCCAGAGTGGCCCACTTTCAAGCAGCAGTTGCAACAGATTTCTGGCTCTCCAGCTGTTCGGTCTGAAGTAGCCAAGAGCCAAGAATAAGCTTGATGACCACATTCAGCACCCTACTGAGTCGTACACTTCCTACATTGAAGCCGTATTCGCTCTTTGTCGGAGTGTCAATGCCAGCATGACCGAGGCTAACTGAGTTCACCATGCCCTGAAGGATACTGGCCTTCTTGCAATTGAACGCCCTTGCCGTTCAAAGTCCTACGTCTTCCGATGCCATCATCACAACCTGTCAATGCCTAGGTTAACTGCAATCCATCCGTGTGCAATGTGGCCCGGCTGCCTCCCTTTTTCTCACAGACTCCGACCTGTGTGTGTTAATTCGTGTGCTCATCCGTAAGGGGCCTCTCGCCCGTGGTTCTTCGTGCCTTCACAGGCTAATTGTGACTCTTGCTCCGTCATGTGCCGGTGCTGGCCTCTGAAGCATCATAAAAGAAGAGTTGGCCTCGATGACCTGCCCTCTAACACCAGAAACCCCTGCTCCTCGTCCTACACCCACGTGCGCCCAGGTTGCTGCACTGCCACCAGTCTTTGGTGCACCTAAAATGGCAGCACCTCCATGTGACCATGCAACAGCTCTGGCACCTCCATCTTCTATGCCACCGTTCAACTCACCCCAGTTGCCCATTTTATTATCATTGCAGCTTCCGGGGCCATTTTTCCCACTTCTGTCGTTGGCGCCTCCAAGACAAACATCACGGCTATGAAGCCTTCAAAAGCGCCTTCACTCCAAGTGCCCCCTCCTACCAACGCAGTTCCTTCACTGACTCTTCGCGATGTTCTTCACCTCACGACAGCTCTGCTCCACCTCGTGGTTATCAGCCCACCAGGGGTCGATCCCCTTCACCCATACCACCGCTCTTCCTCTCTGCTCCTGCCGGCTTCTCTGGCACCTGAACCCCTCTCAGAAAACTAGCTGGTGCAGTTTTTGGAGGCAAAGCTGCATGCTTCAGGCACAGGCGAATTTCTCCGGAACGCCCGTCCAAAATGGCATGCTTCAGTGTGTTGAAGGTTTACGACTTGAGGCTTTTATTGACACAGGTGCTGCAGTTTCTGCAATTCATGGCAGCTTGTCTTTCCACCTGCAGAAGGTGAAAATGCCGTACGATGGACTCCCCCCCCCACCTGCGTTGAGCTAACGGCGTCATAATGACTGTGTCCGTCACCATGTACAATTTGTTATGCTGTCTCCTTGCGCTTATGTTCTCACTTTTGGCTAGGATTTTTGTCTTTCGCAAATGCTTTTATTTCTTACTGCGAACGCATCGTCAACATGACCAAAAAGCGGCCTGTCCTCTGATGCTCTCGAGCCATGTCATCGTCTCATTGCCTCTGTAGATTCAGTTTTGCCCACTGGGTGTCAAGAACTTGTCATGCTTACTTCTGATGCCATCGTTAATGGGGATGTGCTCATCACACCTTCTGATCGGTATCTAACTAGGAGACTTGCCTTCCAGTCTAGCCTTTTGGTTTTGGTTTGAAAATTGGGCAGCCTTTGCCACTGCCTTGAACACCTCCCGTGAACCTCTTGTGTTGCCATAAGGAATTCTTTTTCATGCATGTTGGACATTCGCATGGTCTCCCTCGTTGTGCTTACAGCGCCCCCTTCCCAATCACCACTTTCAGAGGACATTTCTCTCTCTATTCTCTCTACCACCATCAGTCTGGACCCCCACTGCTTCACAATGCCAAGAGTTACTAGACTTGCTTCGCAAACACCAAGGCACTTTTGATATGACTTCTGCTACCCTTGGAAAAACTTCTGTTGCTGAGCACCGCATCGTTACCAATGGTACCTCGGTCATTATCCAAGGTACTGTCTCATTGTCATCGCTTGGGCTGTTCACTTGGGATGTGTCCCTGGCTGTGGGTCAGAATAAACCTGCTCCGCGAAGTCCTGCCTTACAATATACTCAAATTCGAGGATTTATGTTTTATGAAAACATTAATAAAGCACGTCAAGACAGCTGTGCAGTCTGTAAAGTAACAGTAGCACAGTGCAGCGTACACGCTCTCACTGTTATAAAATTCTCTTAATCTGTGAAAAAAGCTGACCGAGTCCCACCCCACACATTTGCACAATGGCCAATGCATGATTCATGTTTCAAAATAGGAACTGCTGGATAATTGAGAACCGTGCAACTAAAGTGCAAGAGTGTTGGTATCTCCGTGCAACTGTGCTTGCTTCTGTACAGAGCGATTACATGTTTATTTTAAGCATCACGCATATTCAATCTACCCACAATCACAAATAGAGTTCTAAATTTTGGGAGACACTTTTACGAAGAGATGCCACCCGTGGAGCCGCAGCACACAGTGCGTAGTGCCACATAACACAGTTGCTCACACGCAGTAGTAGCGCATGCAGAGCACATTGTCTTGAGGCCTGACTGCAACCACTGCAACTGTGAAAAGGGATTTGTAGCAAACAACACAGCATCTTGGCCCGACAATGAAGAGCATTGCACTATCAGAAGAGGGTCTTGCATTCCAGCACCCGTAGACAATTCGTGCAGCAAACAAATCATGGCACTCAATTGTATAAACATGGAGTGGGATGATGTAAAAAAGGTGGTCTCTACCCGCTTAACGCATGTACAAACGAGTTTATCTCGCTTAAGAAACCCATTATGGTTCCTCCTATGTCTTCCCATGTTGACTTGTCATTTGTGAGAACCTGAATGTAAAACAGGCAAAAGATGGCGGCTATGACTATGTACCTTTTCTTGATTTTTCAACTTAAAAATGTCCCTTCACTCCCAACGTGCCCATGTAATCGATCTGCAACCATCATTGACCTACTATAGGAGGTACGAGTAGCTGTGCCATCACTGTTGCAGACCGCTGCAGTGTTTTCTTTCTTTATGCCTCAGTGCTAGTAGCTACCCTTTTGTCAGACTAAGTTTGAAAAACTGACTGTGTGTGCGCGTGTGAATTATTCACGGGTGTACAGCATTCTGAACTATAATTTTCGATCACCCATACAATGACGACCTTCATGCAGAACGCAAGAACATCATTTGTTGCATTATTCACTCAGCAGAGCTCTCAAGCTATGAATGTCATCGATGTAACCACGGATACACCATATGTCCGTGGGTTACCAAGAATATACTATATAGAACATACAATAGAAGAAAGATTATTCCTTCCAATATCTGAAACAAGAAAACAAATCAACAATATTGCTACAGTTTTGAGGATGTCCCACAACTGGCAAGAAAGTGGAAGCAAGGATGCAAGGGTTAAATTGTGTCTGCCCCGTTCGACCCTCCCTTGCGGCACCTGGGCTGCTTCCCGCTAGCCGTGTGATCCTGGCCGGTTGCACTTGCTAGGACGTCTCAGTTGTGAAGTTACGACTGTAACATTGTGGTGCAGAAGTCGGGTAACGATCCGCAGGCCCTAACAACGGCGCAGCTGCAACTGGAGCCTCGCCGGAGTCATCGCCTTGCCGGCTGGGTACCCTTGACAGGCACCATGCAACCAGCCGATTAGCTACCAGCAGAGTGACGAGACGCTGCGATCCAGGCCACCGATTGACCTGCGGACTCAATGAACAGTTTCTCCCAGCCCTATCAGGAGCCTCGGACTTTCATGGGAGCGGCAGGTGAGGACATGGAAGAGTAGTTGATCAACTACCAACGGTGAGCCGCTATAACCAATGGGACGCTGTCACTAAGCTTGCCAACGTGGTTTTCTTACTCATACTGCTCTGGTCTGGTTTGAGAACCACAGACTCCCTCACAACCTGGGGACTATTTTTTACTGATTTGCGACAATGTTCGGCGACTGCCTCGGGCAATGAAAGCGGGCTGAATAAACATTTGCACACCAGGCTCAGTTACCGGGTGAAACCTGCACAACGTACATAGAGGAGATTCTGCAGTTATGTAAAACCACGAACGCTCATATGTGCAAGGAAGATAAAGTTGGACATCTCCTGAAAAACACTGCCAATGATGTTTGTTATCTTCCGATTATGAAAGATGACTTGGGAGCGGTCTCAGATGTCATTCGACATGTCCACACATTCGAGACATTGAAGACTCGTCGCATTACGCCCGAATTTGGGTGTTCAGCCAACGTCCCAACTGTGGCCAGTGTTGAAGAGAGCTTCTTGGATCTGTCATCAACAATCCAACAGATTGTTCGCGAGGAACTCCATAGGTTTGAGCCCTATCCGCGGTGCACACCATCTGTGCCCTCTGACTTTGCCGTTTCTCGAGGGGCTCCCTCTGTAGCCACCTCAATGCCTATGCTTCAGTGAATGCCGCTCACATTGGCACCTGCCCCAATGGCCTCACACCAAGGTTCGATGGCCCTGGTCATCCGACTTCCTACGACTCACTCCCGGCTGACCTGCAATCCCACCACTAACCGAACTGAGTACACTCTTTCCAGCGCCCCGCCAGAAGGCCTGAAGGCTCGTTTGGGTACTCAATGCGCCCTGTCTTGTCAGAGATATGTCAGGAACAAAGACTTTGTTGAACCACTTCGTTGTGTCACCACTGCGGCATCGAGGGGCACATCGCTTGCTACTGCCCCCGCCATTTACCGGCTAGCTACGAGCGACCCATCAACCTTGCTCCCCCAATTAATCTTTGGCAATGGCCATCGACCTCGAGCGACTATTCCCGGATAGCCAAACAACACAGCTGCTTTCCAACTTCCGACTGCAGTTTCTCTCCACCACCTTCTTTCTCTGCACGCAGTTCTTCCGACACCACGGCACCAGTCCCCATCGCCTTCGCTGGGAAACTGATCAGAACTGCAGATTGAGTGAAAGGATAGATCGATTAGAGCACTAAAAGGGGATGAACAACTTGAAAATAAAAGGAGTGCCTGAGGAAGGTGACGTCGTCGATGTTGTGAGGAGGATCGGGAGTACTCTGAATGAGCCGATTGCTGATTCGGACATTGACATCTGCCATCGTGTGCTCAAATTAAACACTTCCAAAAAAAAAAAAACATTGTTGTCCGCTTTGTACAACACACAAAACGAGACGAAATTCTGCAAAAAGCGAGAACGCAGAGGATGACTACAAAAGGTCTTGATTATGATGGAGACGGTACACCCATCTATGAGAACGAGCACCAGACCCGCTCAAACAAGATAATTCTGGGTGCTGCGATCGCTCAGAAAAAAGTAGCAGGATGGAAGATCATGTGGGTGGCTGGTGGGAAAATTTTTGCCCGCAAGGACGAGTGAACCACAAGTCACAGAATTAGCAGCGTTGCTGACATTGAGCAGGTAATTGTATAGAAGAGCTAGAAGCTGTGCAGTGCAAAACAAGTATAATGGAAAACATACCGCAAGAACGCCACTATAATGAATGTGATCATTTTAATGAAAAATACAAAAAAGGCGAAGGAAAGTTTTCAGCAATTCATCTAAATATGAGAAGCCTTAAAAATAAGGTTCAAGATCTTGAAATGTTTCTGCAGTCACTTAGCTTAAAATTTACCGTTACAGTACTTATGGAAACTTGGCTGACAGAAGAAAACGAACCTCCTTACCTTCAGGGTTACAAATGGGAAAGCAAAAGTAGAAAAAACAAAATAGATGGTGGGATAGCTGTTCACTTAAAAGATAATTTACCGCAAAAAATATTAGGTAGCATGTGCAGAACGGATGAAAATGTTGAGAGCTTATCGGTGAAAGTGCTTAACACCACTGTCTGCGCAATGTACAGGCCACCTTCTGGCTGCGTATCTGAATTCATGTTTCCTGAAACTTCACTTTGGTATTTTAGCTCGGAGAATGTGCATTTTTATGATCCTTGGAGATATAAATATTGACACAATATCCATTAACTTACACACCAGCACATTTCAAGACGTTCACCAGTACGCGTGCAACAATGTGATAACTATATGTGTGACAAACGAGGACTCCGAACAAAAACGCTCTTCATTAAAAATAGCATGCTTAAAGCAGATCAAGTTTATTATTTCAAACTACTCCAGTGGATTTATAAAAATTGGCTGCACACAATAACTGCCGACAGTTGCACTTCATACCCAATACATAGACCACACCATCTAAAGCCCACCACAAGAACTAATTATGAAAGGCAAACATTGAATTCTCAAACGATTAATATATTAAAACAGTGATCACTTTAACGTACAATACATACAGTCCTTCCACAACGTCAAAAAGGACTGTAAAAAGCTATTAGTGGGCAGTGACATTCCATTTTGTGTAACTTGCGCTCATCCCTGATAACACATGTAACCTCAGTTATGTTGCATTATATTATGTTATTATTTATGTTATATGTTATATTATGTTATTTCTCTCAGCACTTGTAAAATATATTTGCCATTGTTTCAGCATTTACATTGTACATCAGTCTAAACCTTGTTCTTTTCTGAAATGTTTCTATGTACTGATTATTTACTGCATATGCTTTTTCAGACCAGTGAATACTATGGTTTTCTTTTCTTTGCTGACTTCTGATGTAAGCCAATTTTATTGTTACATAATACTTATTGTTTATGTACCTTCTGCCTTTTCAATATCATGTTCAAGAAAAAGTAATGTTTTGAAGACATGCGATCTGAATAATTGAATTTTTCGTTGCTGTCTGCTGTGTGTTAAAGATATGTTTGGCAAATATGTATGTGAATGATACGTCATGCTGCCTTGAACTGTAGGGGCGCAGAGGCTCTGTCAGGCATTTTGCCTTTATCTCTGCCCCCTACACGGAGAGAATCGGTGAAACAATAAAGGTTCAATAATTGCAAATAGCCCATCAAACACAATATGTACGTTCAATGAACATAAAAGCAAATGTTTTTTTTTTTTCTTTTGTTGAGTTCAGCAGCCTAATTAATAACGGATGCAACATTTATGAATGTAGGGTATGAAGGCACCAGAACAGGAACTGCAGTAGGGTGAAGTTGCTTCTTGTGTTCACTTGTTCCTACAAATGTGCAAAGGCAGAACACCTATTAAAGGGAGTTGACTGGTCCAAGCTGCCTGTGTTAAATAACATGTTTTCGAACAGGATCTCAGTGGATGTCCCTGCAGCTGTCCCTTATTGATGAAGTTTCACACCTACAGAGCACTCAGTGCAATGTGGCTCGATTTCTGAAGTCGTGTCATGCCATCACAGCCACTCAAAGAAAGCAGCAGCAGAGATGCCGTATCAAGAGTGTTCCAAAGAGTGCGCCAGGCCCCTTGCCCTTTTTGCTGCAAGTGCAAGTGCACCAAGCGCGAAAGCTTTCAAACTCGGACACCAAAATCTTGGTGTATAAAAAACTATAGGCAAGAAGTATGCATGTGAAAGTACAAGAGCAGGAGACTGCATGCAGCACTGCTGGCAACTAGTGCAATGAATGAGAAATCAACATGAAAGACTGACCGTGAAAATGTGCCAGTAGGTCAACTGTGCACTGTACATGCACAATAATGAACGCTGAGATCCTGCCAGAGGGAATCTAAAGGAAACCATTGTATTGTTTTTTTTCCTTGGTTTTTTACACTTTCCATTTCAGACATTTCCAAGAGAACAGAAACTGCGAGCTAATAACAATTAAGTCTTGGTACTCACCTTCCGTCTATCCAATAGCTACACATCACAAAACATCCAAACCTTTCCTTTCAGAAGTTCCCACAGTGCCGAAAGCTCCAGGTCCTGCCTTTGCCTGAAAATGTAAGACAACTAAACAGCTGGCAAAAATGCATCATAGTAAGTGCTGTTCCGCGTTACCAACAGCATACATCTGGTCAGACAATTCTTGGTGGTGCGGGAGTAACCCGCCAGAAGCAGGGACTATGGGACACTATGTACAGACACCAGTGGTTGTTTCTTGTTGAGCACAAATGCCAGAGATAGCTCAGGGAAATATAGAGCTGGAAATTGTGACTAGTGCACCTGCTTCTTAACTGACTGCAGTCTTGCCTTTTATGATTGTGAACCAATTTTAAGAACAGTGAGAAGTAACACAAATACTAGTTGTTATACACGCTTAACAGCCTATAGCTGTGCCACTGACAGTAACTATAATGAGCACACAACTGCACACATGCACACACGAAAAGCAATACCAGAACATGATGTTAACAATAGCTCACTAAAAATATTTTAACCGAATTAGACGCTAGACCACTAACGACACAGCTCCACGGAAGCTATATAAACTTAGGCTCATTTTTCTTTTTCTTCTACAGCAGGGAACACTATATGAGCTCGATGGCAAAGGTGTTATGCTGCGGAGCACATGGTCAGGAACAAATCCTCTCGCCGCATTTCAGTGCAGATGGAATGAAGAAGCTTCACTGCGCTATGCGACATGGATTCACATCAGAGCTCCCAGTGGTCGAAATTAATCAAGAGCCCCTTTATTACTACGACATCTCGAAGACCATGCATCACACTCAAGACAAACTTTTCGCTTGTGTGTTTTGTTCCTTCAAATGATATGTTAGGCATTATTATAAATGATTTACCTCGTGGCATTCCCCTAGAAATAAATTATAACTGAATTTCTTCTTTATGCTCTTTTGGTTTCAACAACCAAATGATGTATGTGACGTGTAAGGTCTGTATAGGCCACCTAGGCATGAAAAAAGCTGTACTATAATCACCGATACTATAGTCTTAATTCACTGCAATGCTGAAGCCAGCCTGCTTCAAAACGTGGAATGACAAATACTCCAATTTTTTTCATTCCTCTCGTGACCTAAACATACCTTGCACGTCAGCCATCGTTCAGTTGATGTAACCAAATCATCATGAGACAAGAAATCCAATTATAAATTATATATAGTTAAGGCAAAAACCACGTGGCGATGCTTTAAAATGTCTTGTGCAACAGTGAAGGAAACGAGACTAAAATTGGGTGTCTACAATCTTAAAACCTAGCGAAACCTTCTTGCAAGGTAAAAAGAGGAATTCTGACACTGCAGCGTCGAAAAGCGCGGGTGAGCGAAATCCGAGGAAAGAGAAACCAAAATACCGTCTCCGTGCCCGGGGGGCAAACAACTTTAAATCCCGCGAACTTGGGATCCACATTTTAACGCCAAAGCCACTCATCTATAGCGGAAGGTTCCATTCTTCCCATGGGCATAAATAATGACAGCGCACCGTTTGACTTACGCGCCTCACGGTTGAGCTACTGTGTGCGAGCCGGAGGAAAAGCGAAACCAGCTGGCGCGCACGGTCACGACCGAGGCAGTTTCCTAAACGTATGCGACCTGTACTCGAGACCACCTGCAGTAACAAAGCGCTCTCGAATACACTTCTGGACCTTCGCAGCAACGCACAGAAACACAAATACCTGTAATGACAGTGCTCACGCTATCGATTCGCGACACCGAGCAGAACAGAGGGGGCAAACTAAAGTTATTGCGAATTCCATAATACGCCCGCGCGTGCTTTCAATTCGAAAACCTCAAGTTACCAAACCGCTCGCTGGCAATTTCGAGTACAGCACATATGTTAGCAGTAGACAAGGCTTTTTAAAGCACTAGGTATTCAGAAATTATGGGCTGAGTTAAGAAAATATGCGTTTAAGCCTCAATGGTTCCTACCTCCTCGTTTTCGCCGCAGGTCGAGCTTCGGGCGACGACTGTAGTTCGATGTCGCACTACGCAGTGTCTTTGGGCGACGTCTTCAAGATGAAAACGTGAGAGTCACAGCCTTTTCTGTGGCAGTTCACACTTCAGGAACGCAAAACGCGCTAACTTCGCGTATTTCGTACCTCAAACGACAGTTTTCGTACCTCAAACGACAGTCCACAGTCACTGCAAGGCAGTCTTTTGACTGCGCCATGCCACCCATGCACTCACTGCTCAACTAGCCACTCCGCGAGAAGTGCGAGCTCAAGTGAGAGCCACGCATCACGTGACCAAAATGTGCGTACACTGTTCAATAGACTGTGGGAATGTCATTATTTGAAACGGCTCCCAAATTCTAAATGTTCGCAGCGAGCAGCTATCACCCTATTCAGTTTCTGCAGCACGCTACTGAAAATACCTAATCCGAAACTTATATAGGCGCACGGCGGCGTTCTATAGCATGCTTGCACACGTCTGGTGTGGTTTCGCTTTAGTTATGTGAACAGCATCGCTGTAGAATTGATTGATTGATTGATTGATTGATTGATTGATTGATTGATTGATTGATTGATTGATTGATTGATTGATTGATTGATTGATTGATTGATTGATTGATTTTACTGGCTTAGGACATAGCTACACCCGGCCAATTCTTTAACAGCACCGCGCCTCACCATGGCGCGGAGCGGCGAAGCCAGCGAGAATAACCTTGTGCGCACAGGTTTGCCCAGACGACAATCGTCGTGTGAGCAAACTTGTGCGCGCGCGGTTATTGTCGCTGGCTTCGCCGCTCCGCACCGTGATAAGGCGCTGACAAACTGTTTGGGCGACGCTCGCGCGGTACTGTGTTGTGCGGATCCAAAAACGCTTCCGCCGCGCGCGGTAGCCTCAGTGGTTAGGACTGAGCCGGAGTTTCCCAGGTTAGAACCCGGCCCCGGCGGCCGCGTTTCAGTGGGGACGAAACGCAAAGGTGCCCGTGTGCTGCGCGATATCAGTGCACGTTAAGATGCCCAGGTGCCGAAATTAGTCCGGAGCCCTCTACTACGGCTTCTCTTTCTCTCTTCTTTCACTCCCACCTTCCTCCCTTCCCTTTCTGCGCGGTGCGGGTGTCCACCGAGATGTGAGACAATTACTGCATTTTCCTTCCTAAAAAAAAACAACAAACATTTATCGGTATACATGGCGCCCATCGGGTTAACCCAAGCGGTGTGGTGGGGTGGCGGCAGTTGTAATGGCTTGAGATGGCCCGCACGGGCCTCCACGCACTGTGAATTCGTCGTAGACTCTCGGAAGGGGTGTGAGCGCACCGGGTCAATGGGGGCGTGACAGTCGGGGCACGTGCGTGTCATTACACTATAGTGTGGGTCCGCGCCGTCAGGAAGTAATTGCGTAAATGGCCCTTGAGCGCTTGTGTACATGCACCAGTCTTTACCGACACATAACGACGGTTAGGCTAGATGAGTTAAGCCCTTCGATAAACGGAAAACTGCATATATGGAGGGGCTGAAGGGTCGAGGTGCTACAGGCACGACCTGCATGGCCGGTAATGCCATTTTGGCTGGGCAGGCAATGTACTTGGGCGCACGAATGAAATGCGCCACTGCCGAATTGCACCTGATGCAGGCTTTCGGTCGGAATGTGATGATAACCGTGGCTGTCACGCTCACACTCCGGTGTCAAGAGCGAGCGAAATACGCCATTGTTGCGGAGCTCAATGAGCGCGCTCCGCTAGCTGGCGCGGCTGCAGAGCCGTACAGTGGTGGTGGTGGAAACATTTACTGCCAAATACAGAGGGGAGAAAACCCCCTACCATGGCCCGAGGCAACCCTTAGGGGGCTGCCCTTAAAGGGCAAAGGACAGTCCTTGGAGGGTTATCCGCTTCAGGGCGTCGGTAATTATCCGGCGCTGGTGAGCAGCAGCTGAGCTGGCCAGGAGAGTCTCCCAGTATGACTCCGCCGTGGTTGGGGGTGGAGGATGTGAGAAGGTAGGACATGTGAGGGGGACATGAAGGAAGTCTCCCGGTTTCCCTCGGAGCTTACAAGAAGAAAAGAATTGATCGGGCTAGCGGGCATGAAGGAGAATAGGGTAGGGAACAGTTCGGGTCTGGAGTCGGCTCCAGTGGGAGGCCTGGGTTAAGGTTAGGGAGGGAGCCGGTGGTGCGTAAACGCGCCGGGTATCTCGGTATAGTAGTTCAGAATGTCTTTGAACGTAAGCAGACGCTCCTGGGATGGTGGAGGAGGCCCAACTCCGGCCCGGAAAGTGAGGCCTCGGGCGAGGGAGTGCACCTCCTCGTTACCCGGGAGTCCTGCGTGTGCGGAGGTCCAGATAAGGTTTACGGGGTGGGTGGGGTGCCAGAAGCGTAGAAGCCTAGCCGCGGTACGGGATATCAGACCTTTGGCGAAATTGGATAGGGCGGATTTTGAGTCAGAGATAATTTTGGTGGCAGAGGTGGAGATGAGAGCAAGTGCAATGGCCGCTTCCTCTGCAATTTGTGATGAGTCTGTGGTGACAGATCCTGATGCGATTAGTCGGGCCTGAGAATTAGCGACGGCGAGAACCAAACGGGAGCCCGACGAGTACGCTGCCGCGTCCACGTAGGATACCTCGGAACTGTTGCCGTAGAGCTTGTGCAGGGCTTTGGTGCGGGTTCCCTGCGTTCTCCGTCGTGCTCGGGGTGCATGTTCTTAGGGATTGGAAGGATGATGAGATGGGGGCGTAGGTCTGGAGGTAGGGGAACCCCCCTCGATAGGATGGGTGATCGGGGTGATGCCTAGCTGACAGAGCGGAGTGCGGCCTGCCGCGGTACTCGACAGGCGAGTCAGCTGTGCTGTTAGGGTGGCTTCTGCCAGCTCCTCAAATGTGTTGTGGGTACCAAGGTTGAGGAGCCGGGTAGTAGAGGTGGCTGGAGGGTAGGCGGAGGGCAACCTTCGTGCAGCTCCTGAGGAGCGCGTTGATGTGGCCCCACTCCTTCTGCTTTAGGGGGAGGTAGGGGAATCAGTACGCCGTGCCGCTCGTGATGTAAGCTTGGGTGAGGCGGAGAGTGTTCCGCTCTCGCAGTCCTGCGCGCCGGTTCGCCACGCGGAGACGGGTGGCTTGCTGGGCTTGGGTCTGGAGAGTTTGGATGCCGTTGCCATGCGCGCCATGGGAGTGAAGGACGAGGCCCAGGATGCCAATCTTGGAGACCAGGGGAATGGGGTAGTTTCCTAGAGTTAGTGAGATGGGAGGGTTTGCGGATCGTGCGGCTTGGGGCGGTAGAAGAGTTCTGATCTAGAAGGGGAGCAGGCTAGGCCGCGCGTGCGAGCGTATGAGTCGATGATGTTGAGGGCCGACTGTAGGTTGCGTTCCATGTCGGCATCACTGCCTCGATTAGCCCAGACAGTGATGTCGTGAGCATAGAGGCTGAAATGTATGTCGGGTATTTGGGCGCGAGTTGGTGGAGGAGTTGGAGAAGGGCTATATTAACGAGGATAGGAGACAGTACAGCACCCTGAGGGGTTCCCCGCGCTCCCAGTGAGACACCGGACAGCCGGTGGTCGCCCATGGTGAGTGTGGCTGTTCGTTCGGAGAGGAAATCGCGGACGTAATTGTACATCCGCGGGCCTACGCCTAGGGCGTGGAGGCCTTCTAGGATGGCTGCGTGGGTAACGTTATCGAAAGCTTTCGTTTGGTCGACGCCGAGGATAGCCTTGGTGACGCCCGCGGGAGAGTCAAGGATGTGGTGCTTGAGCTGTAGAAAGACGTCCTGGGTGGACAAGCCCGGGCGGAAACCAAACATGCACCAAGGCATAAGGTTGTTCTCCAAATGTCGGCTGAGTCGGGTCTGGAGAACGTGCTCCATGAGCTTGCCTACGCACGACGTAAGAGAGATGGGACGGAGGTTAGCGGGAGAAGTCGTTTGCCGGATTTGGGAATAGACTACTTTGGCGTCTTTCCACTGAGGTGGGAAGGCGCCGCACAGCCAGAATTCGTTGAAGTAGTCGGTTAGGGCTTTGACGGAGGGGGAATCGAGGTTGCGGAGTGCCTTGTTGTGCACTCCGTCGGGGCCAGGAGCTGAGGACGCGTTGAGGCGCTGAAGTTCTGCCCGCACTACCGCCTCGGTGATCGGTTGGTCGAGAAGGTCGTTGGGGGAGCCTGCGTAGTCAGGGTGGTCTGCGGAGGGATATGCGGGGAAGTAGATGTCATGAAGCTCCTCGAGGAGTTCCTTCGGGGAGGCCTCGGATATGTGTATGAGCTTTATGAGGTTGTGTATCTAATGTGTCTTGGACTGAGTCGAATCAATGAGATGGCGGAATAGGTTCCAGGCCTGGGGCTGGCTCATGTTGCCGTCCAGCTTGTTATAGAGAGATTCCCATATTTAGCGAGACAGAGTTGCAGCATGCGTTTCAATCTCCTTGTTGAGCCGGGCCAGCCGGCGTCTGAGTCTTCTATTCCAGCACTGACGCCGCCACCTCCTTTCGAAACCCGCCTTGGCCTCCCATAGGAGCAGGAGATGGGAATCCATCGCGTCTGCAGGGCAGTACTCTGGGAGTTGTCGAGCCCCGGCGCGGACGTCATGCAGGAGTTGGTCGCACCAAGTAGCTATGTCTGAGATGCTGTGTAGAGTGCGGGCTGCTCGGGAGGTGCAGAGCAAGTCCCACTTCGTGATGGTAGCATCACGAGAGGGTGTTGTAGGAGAATCTCGATAATGTAGTGATCACTACCCAAATTCTCCTGGGTGTTACATCACGCAGCGTGAGGGAGGCGGTGGGTGAAGGTGAGGTCAGGAGTAGTGTCTGCGCAGACGCTGTTCCCGGTGCGAGTAGGGGTGGTGAGGTCTGTCAGAAAGGAGAAGCCGGCCTGCTGAGCTGCGAGCCATACCCTGCGCCCCTTGGGGGTGTCGGCTGTGTAGCCCCAGGCAGTGTGCGGGGCGTTGAAGTCCACCACAATAGGGAGGGGGCATTTGTGTGCAGCTCGCTTGGCAAGCGTGAATAGTCGGTCGAAGTCGTGCCGCAGGCACTTCGGGTGGCTGTATACGTTGAGGATGAAGAGACTGTAGTATCCCGATTGCGCTGCGGCACGAGTTGGATGAGGAGATTATATATTCGGGGACGTCTAAGGAGTGGGGGATAGCAAGTGAGCGCACGGCGTACAAGAAATGCAACCCGATTGGGTGTAGGATAAAAGGGGACGATGGGCACGTAGCTGAGTAGGCTGAGGGGTTAGCAGGGCTCTTGCAGTGCGAGCACGTCGGGGCCGTCTGCCTGAGCTAGGAACTGGTGAAGCAGCCCCCGCTTGGAACCAAAGCCTCGACAGTTCCACTGCCAGATGGTGAGGCTAGTGCGCGGTCTCGCCATCACTGAAGCTGCCGTTTGCCATGGAGGAGTTGGAGACGGTGTGGAGCCGGGCTTTCTTTTTAGGCCGCACGGCAGCACAGGCTGTCGCGTGGCGAGCCTCTTGCTCTTTCAATCGCTCGTCAATTCGGCGAGCAAATTTGTCTAGACGGGCTGTGAGGTTGGCGAATTGATTTGTGAAGGCCTGGATAGCCGGCTGCTTGCAGAATGGCATCGCGAAGCACAACGCCGTTCACGGTCGGAAGGTTGAGGCCGCCACGAGGACGAAGGACGATCTTATGCTCGTCGATGGGGAGCTTGGGGTGGCGTAGGAAAGACAGTTGGGGCGACCAGGACCGGCGCCCGGCCGGGGCTTGAGGCAGATTCGGAGTAACGGTGGGAGGGGATTTGCGATTGGAGCTTCGCTTGTCGTGCGCTGATTGTCAGCCGTTAGTAGAGGCAAGTTCTGAGTGTGATATGTCTTCTCCCTCTACTACAATGGGTTACATGCCGCCGTCGACGCGCCGACGCGCCGGAGGTCCGAGCGCGAAGCTGCGTATCTAGCGGCGTTCGGTATCGGCGGCTGCTGCGCCGCAAGGCTTAGTCTCAGCGCAGCGGGGTGATGAGATATGAACTCGCCTCTTAATGTGGTGGTCCAAATCGGGAAAGGTTGGTGTCGGCAGGTTCCTGACGAGAAGCGGAGTCTGATGACACTAGTTTCAGACGGCTGGGATGAGTAAATCCGGTCGTAAAGGACGAAGTTTGGGGAGCACATGTGAAGCGCGTCCGCTCACCCGGCCTCCGAACGCCGTTTTCCGCAGGGTTGTACGAGGCGGCCCAGAAACACGCCGAGAAGCTGCATGCGCTTGTCGCCACGTGGCCATGTCTGCGCCGTGGAAGCCATGCATGGCTCGCCATCACGGCGTTCGCGACGTCACGTGCAAAACGGCGAGCAACAGGTTTTCCCGCCGGCAAAAATTGGTTCCACATCGATCACGCTTTCTGCCCCGTTTACCGCTGGACTATATATGAGCCGTTTTGTACTTCAAGAAGTAAGGCGCAACATTACACACGAGACGAGACAGGACGGCGATACAGGCGCCACATCGTCGTCTTGTCTCGTCTCGTGTGTATGTAGCGCCTGATTTCTTGAAGTGTAAAATATACTGCTACAGGCGCGCATCAAGGATGAAAAGAAAGTGAATGGCACGTAAATGAGCACGTGGCATTCACGTCGCCACCTTTTCATCCTTGACGCGCGCCTGTAGCAACAAAATTTTTTTAGCTTTGCTATTGTTTTTTCTTGTTTCCTTTCACCCGGTCACCTTGTTGATACCCCCGTTCACCTTTTTGCCGGTTCACCTCTGGTTAAGTTTCTTTTCTCATGAGCTGAACACGTGCCTTTTTTCTTTTTTCTTCGCCATCTTTTCGCGCAGCAAGTTGAATCTGTTTTTCTTGATTGCGGGGTTGCAGTATGTATATATGTCTGTATTTCTGAAATAAACGCCAGTTGGCTAGTCAGCGCCTGCGTTGTGTTCTCGCTCCGTCCTGTGTTAGCGGTGTTCTCAAAATGAGGAAGCATGGTAATGGTGGCTACAGCTCTAAACGCCTCTTGAACATCAATAAGCTCAGCACAGAAGGAGGAAGGCTGTTCAGGGAGTGGAAGCCTGGACGTCTGAAATTAAGGGCATGCTTGCAAGGGCAGTAAACTGCAGTTGCTGTTTCGCAAGCCTGGATGCTTGCGTTTACTTAGATCACTGTACACAGCCATGGGGCAGGTGGGCATCTTGTTTAGTAGTTCGGTCGCAGAGGGACGACGCAGTGTGAGTTGATGTCGGCCGACGTATATTTGTTGCCATTCGCTTGAACAAATGCCAGGGAGGAAGAATTGGCGGTGGCGGCTGAATGAATTGCAATTAAGCATACAAAATTTAGGAAAAACGTAGTAAAGTGTCTATTTGCGTAGAGAGTACGCAGGAACTCGATGGACTTTCAGGCGTCCCTTTGTGCCTTTCAAAGAAAATTAGGGGTCCGGCTTACCGAGTGCGCGATGGCATGTGTCCGGCCCACTGTCACTGCTTTGCAAATGTTACTCCTGCCAGCTATTATGCATACAACAGCGTGACGCAAAACATCTCCATTTTGATGAACACAGCAGCGACTGTCACTTTTCTTTTATCCTTGGGGATCTGCTGTTCTCCCTCTCTTCCCTTCGGCACTCCCGGAGCGGAGGCACGGAAGGGTGGGGAGACGAAAGGGTGGCGAGAGAACGAAAGGAGCACAGCGGAGACGCATAGCCCCTAACAAATCAAATTTTGGATGAGGCGAGAACCAGAGTTCACTTCTACACTCGCAAAACGCGGCGTTCTGTCCCACCAAGATCCGAAGTAGAGCTCTGTCGAGGGCGGCCGGAATTTGAGATTTGGTGGTACTTTTAGTGCGCTAGCACTTATGGGCTCCGTGCGCTGGTATGGTGGCGCCAGCAGCGACCACATCGCCAGCGCCGCCTCGTGGCACTCGCTGCGTTAACCGGACGCTCAGTCACGGCCGGTCTCTCGAAGGGAGAGCGCGCGCGCCCCTCTCGAGACTGGCCGTGGTGGCCCTGCGCCGCATAGCAGATGCGCACTGACCGCGATGCCATTCTAAGTCAACGCCTTCTTCTCTGCGGATTTCAACGCATTGAAAGCCTTGACGCCACCACTGCTGCATTTCGTTTCAATTGCTTTCAGGTTGGGCTGATCACCGATTCCGAGCAACCATGATTGTGTTACAGTCCCGACGGCACTGCAATATCCTGCAATATCTGGCAGCGCAGTTGAACTTGTTGAGATTAACTACCTTTACAGTTTGAGAAAAAAGGCTCTGACCCAAATAACGATATCAGCTATGTAATTTACATCCACTGTGGCATCGACTATGTGAATGGTCGGCTAGAAATGCGAAAAACGCAAACTTACTACACATATATATCAGATGATAGTGCTCTACATCCTGCAGGATCGACACTTTACTTTGTATATAACTTTCAGAGAAGCATAGCTCTAAGCATACAAAAAGACGATGGGTTTCTTGCTAGGTATCTTCCACAGGACTTTCATTTCAAGAATTTCATGAAGACACCAATTACACGAATTATTTTGGTCGTATTTCTTTTTTGGTAAATACTTAACTATAGAAAGGCCGCCGCGGTGGCTCAGTGGTTATGGTGCTCAGCTGCTGACCCAAATGACTCGTGTTCGATCCTGGTTGCGGCGGTTGCATTTCGGTGAAGGCAAAATTCTAGAGGCCCGCGTACTGCGCGATGTCAGTGCACGTTAAAGAACTCCAAGTGGTTGCAATTATCTGGAACCTCCTACTATGGCGCTCCTTATAGTCTTCGTTGCATTGGGACGGTAAACCTAGTTAACATCAAAAGATTAATTCCCGAAATTAAGGGTATAGTGATGTTGTGAAATCCAAGAAATATATATATAGAGAGAAATTTGAACCACTCTCTATTTTTCTTTTTATTCGTCTAGAACAGGATTTGAGATCTCATAAATGCAACAAATAAAGACACAAAATTTTAAACCACTGAAGGAAATAAAATGATGCAAATAAATACACAAAAGCTTAGGTAAAACAATGTGAAAAACTACATAAGCACTCTCAGAAGTACGACGTCGCTCCCACTGCATAAACACACGCACGAAAAAAAAATAGAAACAAAATTGACACGCTGAACCACAGATGAGCATAACAAACGAAGACTTAAACTTCAGATGCTAGCTACAAGAACTTCACCGTAGACCATTTCCTGTGACTGACTGAACGCATTCCTTCGCTCTACATAAAGACATAAAGCAGCTCCTACCAATGATGTCACGTTCGAAACACCCCAGTCAATGTAAACCTTTCCCAGTTCACTCTCATGAATTTAATTCCACAGTGCACTCATTTCCAGCATACCCTCTGTGCATGAGCGAGCATGCACGATGTCCAAGAAAAGCGTTTAAATATATTCGGTACCTTGACTGCAGTGTTTTTGTAGCTGTTATGACATTGAGTAAACACAGCAGTAGGTAGAGCACCCATAATTATCCAAGTTTGTTTTCGCCTTCGGACGAAACACCTCACCGCTCGCCTCGCTCACTGCAAACTGAACCAGAGAGCTGCGTTGGCTGCGTCCGCCTTTCGCCACCGCTGTTAACCAGGTGGCGCCACTCGCGCGCGCCAAACTGCAGCGCACGGAGCCCATAGCGGCTATTCCCCGCATTCAGCCATTGTGTGTTTGTTTCTCTATTCGGGCTGCTCACCTAGCCACCGTGTCAGGCGGCAGCTCAATTAATCCTGAGAGGCTGCTCGTGAATAGCAACCTCCATCGCAACCCATTCCAAGCAACCCATTGTCCTACCGATGGCTGCTAAATTAATGATTAGTCGCTAGAGGTTGCTCGGGGAGAGCAGCCTCGGTCGCGCAAGCCCCACCGGTGGCAGCGCCTGCCATCGCAGGGCAGTGGCGCACCGCTTAACCTCAGTGCTACTGCGCCAGGAGGGGTATGAGGACTCCCAGGGATCAATGAATGTTAAGTGGAGAATGACCAATTCTGCATATATGGACATAACTTATTAATCTATGGCGTCATACTCTAGGGGGAGCTTAAGTGTCCCATTTTTTTTCAGTGTGGGTGGACAAGACCAGGTTTATTTTGTTGTTTTTGAAAACTATTATTTTTATTTTTCTATGTTAACATTTCAATTTTTGGTTATATTTGTTATTATTTTGCACTTTTCAAAGGTGTATTTGGGAATGCGTATAAAAAAACCTCAACTGAAATAGGCATTTATAGAGATGTACACAAGAGGAGTCATCAAATGCATTAAAAACTTGAGGACAGTCCGTTTTGGTTGCTTTACTCCTGTTCATGAAAAAAAGCCAGTCACTCAATGACTTATGTTGAGATAGTACGGCTGGTTAAGTTTACTCAAGCAAATTGCTTTACGACTGGGAGTGAAGCCAACTAGCCCAGCTTCACTGTGCCCAATTTACTTTAATAACGTCCTAAAACTGAAGCCTAAGTCAGAAACCTGATATGAGTGCTAGCTATTGGAGACTGGGTGGCACTGCCCCCTCTAGAGAAATCATTAGGGAGAGACCACCCTCCTTGCCTCACCCCCCCCCCCCCCTGTTTCGGAGTCCCTGTCTGTATCGAAATGATTCAGAATAACTTCTCGTCCATATGCAAACGCCGTTTCTGCCACCTAAAAGCAGACAGAAGCGATGACATGTTTTCCTGACAAGTGTTCCGACTTTGTGGTGTCGAGTGCGGGCAGATGTTCTCTTCATTTACAAGCTTGTTCGTGGGGATATTTCGTGCGATGAGGCTAGTTAACAATCTGATGCCGAACAAAACTGTCCGGTAGAATCGCCCTTTCAGGATACACGCCTTGCTCAGTCGACAGTTCGCTATTGATATATTAGTGTTAATATAATGCTTACCGGGCACCACATGTCATTTGCCGGAAATTGGAGATGCGGCTGGCGATCCATGGTTCTATGGTGGCCCGTTCTTGACAATGTATTACCAATTAGGGGGCTGCCGTTGGAGAATATATCCACCAATGACCTGGGCTTGCGCTTCATCCCCCAACATTGGCAGTCCACCGCCGAACAGTGGTCAACGCCGTCAGCCAGGAATAATTGTCCGCCAACATTGCGTATAACCTGGAATACGCTGGCGAATATTGTCCGGACAGTTGGGCTGGCTAACCGGCCATGCATATATAATTGTATACGTTGGTCAGTATTTTCTGCCAGCTTCGATATCCATCTTGGTATAGGTAGAGCAGATATTGTCCTGATATCTGGGATGACTCCCCAACAATCTCTACACACTGGGTAGCGCTGCTGAATTTTGTGATGAGTACCCACTGTAGCACATATATTGGCATACATTGGCTAAAATTTGTCCTTCGAGTATTGACCACCTATTAGAGTTTTATATAATCTCGCATATGTTCAACATTGCCCTGCCCAGCCTGCTGCGAAGAGCAGGAAGAACTGCATTCATCCCGGCATACGCTGGTAAACGGTCCCACCAGTTTTGATGGCTTGTCGAAATTGCACATAAAATGGCTCACATTGGTCAATATTGCCCCGCCAGTTTGAATGACTTGTTGACAGCGTACATGTGGTGACAGATGTAATTCAACATTGTTCCGCCTGTGGCGATGGCGTCCCATCATTGCGTATATCACGGGCTTCGCTGGTAGTTGTTGCCCCGCCGGTCGCGATGGGTGGCCTGTGATGCGTACTTCGGGGTTTGCCAACGTTGTACAAATCTTGGCATATATGGGTCAACAGTGACCTGCCGGTAGCGATGGATAGTTAACATTGCGTAAATCTCGCCATATATTGGTCAATATTGCCCCGCCAGTACTTCGCCCGTCTAGACATATGTCAAGCTTCTTGTCCTTGCTCTGGAACGAAGCTGATTTTTACACGTGCGCATTATTGCTGCTTCTTCTTTTTTGCATTTTCCCCTCTCTTCCTCGAGCCTTTAGCGATGCTACGGTCGGGTACCAATAACTGCTAGAGAGAGAAAAACGTTTAGGACATAGAATGTTTAGGTGGGCCCTCATTACAGTAGCCCATTGGCTTTTGCCGCCGCTTTTACCCGGTTCAGCAACGAAAGCTGGTCCTCCGAATGTGAGCTGCACAGCGCCACCTCACAGTTCTCAGTTGTTGGCTTGTTGATTCTTGGTATAGCTGAGTTTTCTGGCATACCCATACCATATGGTATAAGTCAGCCACTTCACCGCAGAAGGCGCAGTGCGGATCGTACGAATTTGTAAACGCATAGCTGAATACACTGAGCTTTTTTGTTGTGCGATCGTTCTTGTTTCTCACGCAATTGTCTTCATCTACGGGCTTCACCCCCAATATGTTTTCTTCGTCTAGCCGGTTCAAATCTCTGTTGTGCTCATTGTCTTTCATCATCATCATCATCGCCATCAGCCTGACTTACATCCACCGCAGGGCAAAGGCCTTTCCCATGTCTCTCCAATTAACCCTGTCCTTTGCCAGGCAACCACCCTATGCCTGCAAACTTCCTAATCTCATCCGCCCACCTAACCTTCTGCCGCCCTCTGCTACGCTTGGCTTCTCTCGAAATCACCTCCGGTTGTCTTGCCTTCGCATGACATATGCCCTGCCCAAGCCCATTTCTTCCTCTTGATTTCAACTAGGGTGTCATTAACACGCGTTTATTCCCTCACCCACTCTGCCCGCTTCCGGTCTCTTAACATTACACCTATCATTTTCCTTTCCATGGCTCGCTGTGTTGTCCTTAACTTGAGCTGAACCCTTTTCGTTAGCCTCCACGTTTCTGCCCCGTAGGTGAGTACCGGTAAGATACAGCTCTTCTACACTTTTCTCTTGAGGGATATTGGTAACCTTGTATTCATGATCTGTGAGAACCTGCCATATGCGCTCCACCCCATTCTTATCCTTCTAGTTATTTCCCTCTCATGATTCGGATCAGCTGTCACTACCTGCCCTAAGTAAAATTCCTTTACCACTTCCAGCACCTCAGTGCCAATTGTGAACTGCTGTTTCCTTGCTAGAATGTTGAAGATTACTTTGGTTTTCTGCATGTTAATTTTTAGACCCAGCATTCTGCTCTACCTGTCTAGCTCATTGATCATAATTTGCAGTTCACCTCCTGAGGGACAATCAAAGCAATGTCAACAGCGAATCGCAGATTGTTTAGGTATGATCCATTAACTCTTATCCCCAACTGTTCCCAATTCAGGCTTCGAAATACCTCCTGTAAACAGGCGGTGAATAGTATATTGGCGAGATCGTGTCCCCTTGCCTGATGCCTTTCCTTTTTGGAATTTTTTTGCAGTCTTTATGGAGGATTATGGTCACTGTACAATTCTTTTATATATCTTCCAGTATTTTGACATAAGGCTTATCTACACCCTGATTTCGCAATGCCTGTATGACTGCTGAGGTTTCCACTGAGTCAAATGCTTTTTCATAATCAATGAAGGCTATATATAGGGGTTGGTTATATTCTGCGCATTTCTCTATCATCTGATCGATAGTGTGAATATGATCCATTGTAGAATATCCTTTACGAAAGCCTGACTGATCATATGGTTGATTAATGTCTAAGGTTGCTCTTACTCTATTAGTCATTACCTTAGTAAATGCCTTGTCACTGTCTTTATTTCTGTGGTAATGTTTCTACATTGTTTTGTGTATGGCGTCCGTCGGTCCGTGTCACAAAAATAAGCTAGCGCTTCGCGAACAGAAGGATAGGAATGGAGAAGAACCCTCTGATTACCGGCGGAGAGCGTAGCGAGTGTTAAGTAATGCCCTCTCCACGTCGATCGTAAGCGGCCGTATCCGGCCGTAGAAGAAACGTCTCGCGCTTTCTGGCATGTTCTTCTCCTGACGAATGGCGACGTGCACCCCGCCGGGAGGGCAAGCGAGCGTTTTGACTGTTGATGTTGTGCATGTGCGCGGTCGCTTGAATGGAGTGCTCATGCACGACTCCAAGGGTTCGACACCACTGACGCGTAGCCCACGGACCTTCCGCCGGAGGGTGCAGGTGGAGTGGAAATGCGACTGGTGGATTAGTGGTGTGTATGGAGGCCTTTGTATTCAATTTCGCCGTCGCTTTTTCGCTCCGCTGCTGGGTGCGAAGCTTCTAGTAGGTGGAGGCCTTGTGGAGAAGGTCGGTGGGTTGATGGTGGGTGGCGCATCTGGAGAGGGGGGTTTGTGTGGAAAGGTGGGTGGGGCTTACGGAGGGTGAAGACTTCAATCACCGAGGCTTCACACAGATTACGCAAGCACCTTTTCCTGGTACTGCTATCGCAGTAAATGTGCAATTCGGACGGTTTAATAGAGAATTTTAGGGTGCATAAATGCATTCCAAACAGCCATGTGGAACGTCAAAGAGCTGTCGTACATGCCACACAAGAATTTCTGAATTTGAAGCGGCGGGAGCATTAAAAAGGCCATTTTAACGCGACAACGTTAAGAAGCTCGTGTCGCAGGAAATCTGACCGTGAGCGAAAAGACCACGAAAAATCGCCGGAGAGGCAACTCAGGAGGCAGGTAGGCCGCCTAGGTCACGTGATCTTGCGACGTCGTCACAACCTGGCCGCCGGATTCTGAGCAAACTGCGCACCGCGGATGGTGGCCTTTATAATAAGCTTTGGTCGATCAGGAAGTGCAACCTTGGCCTTACAAGGCCACCGCCGGGAGCACATAAGTCATCGCAGGGGCTGTGGCGCATCGCTTAACCGCTGCACCACTATGCCAGGAGGGGTTTGAGGACTCCTAGAGATCTATGAATGTAAAGAATGACCAAGTGTGCAAATATGAGAATTGACCAATTACGCTATCGCGTCGATCATCGGCGGACCTTAAGTTGCTGTTGTTTTTGTCCTCTGTTGTAGTGGCACCTTAAGTTGGTTGGTCGGTCGGTCGGTCTCAAACATTGCTGGCACATACCCACTGCGGGGGAGTGGCCAAGACACAGGCGGTTAACTGCTGGATACAGGAACATTTTGACGGGAAAAGGAGTAGTAATAGTATACAGGCTGATAGATTGGAAGACGCAAGGCCAGGGGTCCTGTTAACTTGGAGATCGAAGACGGGATAATGGCTTAATGAGCGTAATAGTATACAATGCCTGTAATGTTGGTTGGTTGATTGGCCTCAAACAATGCTGGCACATACCCACTGCGGGGGAGTGGCCAAGACACAGCCTGTAATGTATAGTGCTCCCTCCATTTTTTCTCTTTCTTCTCTGTCAGCTCGAGCATCGCGGCTTGTCCACCCGATAATAAACACGTCGGAAAGCATTTTCTGTCTTTCATTTCCGTGCTCTCGCAATTTCCGCACCCTGTTTATTCTGAAGTCATGGTTTGTTTTACGGTTGGGTTTTGTCTCCGCTGGTTTCGCGTGTCCGCCTCAGTAAATTCGCATCTTTTTCTTCGTCGTGGATTTCCGTACGCTGTCTTTCTTCAGTTCTTTTTTATTTTTTCCTCAAACAGCTTATCTGGGTTGTTGTTCCTATATATTACATGCTCCCCTCTCTCAGAGGGAAAACACCAGCAGCAATGCACCGCACATACCGAGAAGGAGGAGGAAGAACAGGGACGCTGACGTGGTTCGAGGTATGCCGACGCTCTTGCTGTAAAAACATCGGCCGCCGTGAAGACTATCGGCGTCGCCATGACCCACGCGTCCTCAGAGAAAGCGGCCGGCCTCTTCCGAGTCCGCGTAGACCAGGAAGACGGCAGCATGAAGAGGATGCTCTCCGCCGCCACCACCGGGGAAGAGTGAGCAAGTTATAGTCCTCGCGAGTACTTTTCTTAGTTGTTGTGCTTAGTAGCATTCAGTAGTGGTATTCAATAGTAGCAATAGTACTCTTAGCTCCAGCACGGGAACGATGCTTCTTTTGACATGGAGAACAGGTGGACAGCTGATTAGGGCTTAGAATCCGACGAGATTAAAGGGATTAAATGTTTGGTACTTGCAGATAAAGCACCCGGATTCTTTTGCGCTAACATTTAAAATGGTGGCGCGATCGCCAACTAAAGCCGCGACGGCTTTTAGGCTTCTCCGCAGCGCAATGCGCCAGGTGGGGGCGCACGTTAACGCCATCTGTGGTTCCTTCATGGCGATTACGTTACCATTTTAAACGCTAGCTAACGCAAAAAAACATGGCATGCTCTACATACACGCTTCATATATTCGAATTCAAATATCAAAAACGGCTCAGTGGACGAGATGAAATTTGCCTATGATAAGTGAATTACCTCTTTCTGATTCTAACTGAATACTCGCACAGAAAGCGGGGCCCTAGTAAATTAGATGAAACGAAAAAATTCAGGACAGGTGTTGGCCCTACCGATTGCTTCCACAAGTACACTTCGGTGACTTTAGTTAGGTGAGGTTTATTTGTTGAATAGAGCAGAAAACCAAGGATTACATGCCCGAAAATGAAGCTAGCCTTTGCAGCGCTACCGCTATATAGTTCGCTTTTATCGCACAAGGACGACGGCAACAAGACGTATACATGATGCAAGCGACGTCATCACCAACGTCACAAATTTGAAATGGAGGGGCGGAGAAAAAAATATATTTTCTTCAACTGCTAAGATATCATCAGCGAAACTGAATTTTGCTCTCTGTCAAACGTCAACAGAGTCACGAAAGGCCCAGCTATTGGATTCTACTACGAAAACGTGATGTAGTTGAGTTCAGTGTCCCTGTAAGAAAGAAGCAAAACAGCGCTCCTTGGTGATCGCGCTGAGCCCATCTCTGTCGGTGTCCTGAGGCTGCACCGCCTGATCATCATTTGCGTCGATTGAATGTTTAGTTCTTTGGAATGCCGTGCACCACTCTGCCGTCAAGAGATTACCTTGTCAAATGTCACTTACACATAAGGGGTTGGAAGGAAGTTTTAGTTTGCGGTCACCGCGCGTGCATGTGCGCAGCCAGCGCCCCACGGTGGCAGTGACGGTATAGTGGCGTACAGTAACGGGATAATAATATTAATTGGTTTGGGGGGAAAGGAAATGGCGCAGTACTTGTCTCATATATCGTTGGACACCTGAACCGCGCCGTAAGGGAATGGATAAAGGAGGGAGTGAAAGAAAGGAAGAGAGAGAGAGGTGCCGTAGTGGAGGGCTCCGGAAATTTCGACCACCTGGGGATCTTTAACGTGCACTGACATCGCACAGCACACGGGCGCCTTAGCGCTTTTCCTCCATAAAAACGCAGCCGCCGCGGTCGGGTTCTAACCCGGGAACTCCGCTAAAACGTTCTCGTGTGTATTGAATAGAACAAGCGACTCCGCTCCACCGAGCTGCATTTGGATTCGTTTCGCCGCGCGCGTCCAGGCAGTCACACGGATCCGTGTCGTCGGTGGATGAGCGGGATGCTGAGACGGTGGCTGAGGAGCCCTCGCCAACCAACGAAGAGTACCTGACGGCAGAGATCGAGTGAGCTGGCGTCGCCCATTCAATTGTGTTCCGTGAACCATCGTTATCGCCATCGCCACCAAAATTTCCAGCCAGATAAAGTTCGCTCCAGGAGAAATGCCTCGACATACATTTAGCCCTGCAGTCCAGGCATCCAGTGAGCCCAAATCTCGTATACCTCCTTCCATGAAATTTCCCAACCTCATCAATCCTCATTAGTATTTGCCACAGTTTCCTTACATCGACCTTGTCCCTCCGAGGGGCTACCTAATCGCTGGGATCGCAATAGATATTATCACGCCTGCAGGAATTAGAAGCCATGCATGACAATAGTTTCTCATGCGAAGATAGTTGATGTTGGACATCACATTGATGATGGCACGTCAGTGCTTGAATGAGCGCGGTTCAGGGCTGATTGAAACAGTATTATGAAACGTTCTGTAAGTATGGGGAGCACTGATGAGTGCGGAGGGAAGTTTCGAAACGCTCCAACAGCGACGGCGTTGCGACAAAAGACGTGTCGCACTGCAAACCTTACCTGAACTTTCACACACGGCACCGTTCTGGACTAATCCTGAACCTACGCTACCACAAATAAAAAAGAGATGATAATGCACTCGCTGCAGTTACTGCCCAGTGTTGCGCTGGGAACTACCCACCTCGCAAGAGCAGGGACCTTAGAAAAACAGAACGAAGGCCTGTAGTAAAACGTGAAAAAGTCGCGTTTGTCTGCAGCGCTAACCACAATTTTAAGGCCTTGCGGTTTGTAAAATAATGAACGACCTCGTGGTTTTATTCCAACGACATTACACAACGCGATCTTGTACAGTGTTACATCTGCCTCGCCCGCAGTGATGTGTATACACCTTCGCTATGAGTGGGAAATAGCCCCGCCTATTTTTTGCTGATTCTTGCTGCAAGCATCAAATTCAGGTGAATAAAGGCACCTCGTCTGTAAAGTTCGCATTCTGATTCGACCTACCGTCGTGAGACCAAACGCGTTTTTATGCCATTTGTCTTACTGATTGTGCTGCGTCACGGTGTTGCGCTAAACATACTTCAAATATATATCTTGTTTTTTTACCGTGTTTTATTTTCTATATATAGTATACGCCAAGCGCAGACCGCGGAGGTTCAGGTAGCGTGTGCTAACAAAGCCATTTCTCTTTAATGCCGGTTCGTTAGCTGCCTACGCTACAGCAAAATAAGGAAAGCTCACAACCAGTCTATAGATCTCAAGTTCATGCGGCTGCTTTGAGACGCGCGAGGTATGCGTGCATAACCTTGCACCCTCGGCTACCAAGTAGTACTTTCTTTTTTTCACGCCTCAGCATAAGATGTGACCGGCATTCAGCCCCTCTTCGGAAGTAATTGAACATCGAATCATCATCTCTTCTGATCCACTGTTCGTGATCTCCTGAAGAGAGTGGTGCAAGGTATAACCCTAGTGTTATATACTGCCCATCAAGCTCTGTACACATGTGGTGACAGACATGTGACTACGACTTCCGAATATGTATTACCTGCCTCTGTGCCACTTACTGTTGAGGATGATGACTGCAGTAGACAACTTTGCCGTTCCAGCTGAACCCTTTCCATCTGTTCAAACTGCAAATGCGCCTATAAGGAGGGAAAGCAAGTGGTGTTGCTCACATTGCTTTGATTTTTCTTTTCCCACGAACAATTGGCCGCACCATTTGCCCTTATATAACCCTCCCTTCGTCCCATCTTGCAAAGCGGGAAATTATCCATGGCTTCTGGCACAGTCCTACAGCCTTTCTCCTCAGCACGTACTGCACTGCGCCGGTGTAGACCACTGTCATCGGTCTCTTTTCCGCACGTCCGTCCATGCAGCAGCTGTCAGCCCCCGCCGTGCCGGCCGCCCCAGTTGCTGTTGCCCGTCGAGGAAGGTTCAGGGTCGGCCCCTCGAGCGGAAAGCGGCGAGGCGGCCGGCGGCAGCGCCGTGCTGCCCTCGTTGCCCACCAGCTGGGACATCACCTGGGGCAGGGACACGTGCAGCCTGTGCAGGCCCTCGTGGTCCGTCTTCTGGCAGGTGCCTGCGTCTGTCTCGTTCTGCACGTGATGCGCATCTTCGGGCGGGTCTCAGAGAGGGCGCTAACTCCGTCGCAGGATTACGCAGGATCAGCAGTATTTTCAAGCAGCTCGACGGCATGCGCGCCGAAGCCAGATAAGGGCCCGGTAGCAGAAGCTGTGTAACAACTATTTCAGCGCTGTCTATAGCCGGATCCTTAACTTAAGCTGAACCTTTTTCGTTAGCCTCCATATGTTTCTGCCCTATATAGGTGAGTACCAGTAAGGTACAGCTGTTGTATTCTTTTCTCTTGGGGGATAATGGTAAACTGCCATTCATGATCTGAGAGAACCGGCCATATGCGCTCGCCCTATTCTTATTTTTCTAGTTATTTCCCTCTCATGATCCGGATCAGTGGTCACTACCTGCTTTAAGTAGATGTATTCTCTTACCACTTCCAGCACCGCGCGCTACAAACTGTGAACGGCTTGCGAGACCGTTGAACATTTCTTTGGTTTTCTGCATGTTAACTTTTAGACCCACTTTTCTGCTCTGCCTGTATAACTCATTGATCATGATTTGCAGTTCATCCCCTGAGTAACTCAGCAAGGCAATGTCATCAGCGAATCGCAGATTACTTAGGTATGCTCCATTAATCCTTATCCCAGACTGTTCCCAATCCAGGCCTCGGAATACCTCCTATAAACAGGCGGTGAATAGCATTGGCGTGATCGTGTCTCCCTCCATGACACCCTTCCTTTTTGGAATTTTAATGCTGACTTTATGGAGGACTATGGTAGCTGGGCAGTCGGTATAGATATCTTCTAGTATATCCACGCGCCTTTTTTACACCCCTATTCCGCAATGCCTGTATGACTGCTGAGGTTTCCCCTGAATCAAATGCTTTCTCCTAATCAATGAAGGCTATATATAGAGGGGTTGGTTATATTCTGCACATTTCTCTATCACCTGATTGATAGTGCGAATATGGTCTATTGACGAGTGTCCTTTACGAAACTGCCTGATCTCTTGGTTGACTGAAGTCTAGACTTCAGTCAAAACCTGAAGTCTAAACCTAATAAGGTTTAGACGTCAATCCCTTAGACAGAGGAAGCTTTGGAAAGAAAAAAAATGATAGGTGTAATGTTGAGAGATCGGAAGCGGGCAGAGTAGGTGAGGGAACAAACGCGGGTAAACGACATCCTAGCCGAAATCAAGAGAAAGAAATGGGCTTGGGCAGGACATGCAATGCGAAGGCAAGATAACCGCTGGTCCTTAAGGGTGATAGAGAGGATTCCAAGAGAAGGTAAGCTTAGTAGGTGGCGGCAGAAGGTTAGGTGGGCGGATGAGAGTAAGAAGTTTGTAGGCATAGGGTGGATGCAGCTGGCAAAGTACAGGGGAGACATGGGAGAGGCCTTTGCCCTGCAGTGGGTGTAGTCAGACTGATGATGATGATAGTCGGATACAACTCAAGAACGAAGCAGCAAATGCCCCTCAAAAGAGGCCCTCCAGTCAAAAGCGTCGACCAGTTGTCATGACATCGTGGTTAATCTCCTTGAACCTGCTAGCATGCCCATCGCGGTGTTGGGAGATGAAACCCGGGCGGCATGAAAAGTGGTCGACGACATTGGCTGGAGGGCATTCTTTGAGGGGCATCTGGCGTCTCGTCCTTGAGTTGCATCTAACTATAGAGCAATTATTTATACCTGGAAATCCGGGCAGGAAGCACGTAAAGATGTGTTCCGGTCTCTCTTCGCATGACCGTCTGTACTTTAGTAGGTATACCTACAGGTACAGTGTACCAGTGAAGAACCGCCGCGGTGACTCACTGGCTGTGACGTTTATTTCCTGAGCACATGTTCGCGTGTTATATCCTGGCTGCGGTGGGTGCATTTCAATGGAGGCGAAATGCCAAAACAGCCGCGCACTGTGACTTGAGAGCAGGATAAAACAAAATTTCAAGAAACCCTCTGCTATGACCCGCCTCCTGGCCCGCAGTGGTCATGTAGCACGTAAAAATCCGGGATCAATTATACACAAAGTGGACGTCCACGTTCGAAATTCACTGCTGCTAATACATAAAACTGCAAAGTCAACAGCGTGCAGGCGGCTGTGCTTTTTTCAGCGTGCACTTTACTTATTTTTGTGAATGTAAATCGACGAACACAAAGACAACAGTTTATGAGTGCATTGATTTGTTTGACCTATATAACTAAATGTCAGCGTAGTAAAGGAGCTGCAGCGCTTTTTATCACGCAGTGATATCTCTGAGTTACCTGCTACCGGTTCCACCACTTTAAAAATAATGCTCACGAGGTCATCGACGCAAGGGGATTTGCATTTCAACTAGCTATCGGTTGCTATACGGGCTATAAATATAGAGGATAGTGATGTGTTTGAGTTGTCACTAAGTATACTGGCTGCAGGTGTACGGGCTCTACCTGATACTGGTGGCCTCACTGCTTCTGGCGCACTCGAAGCCTTGGACGCAGTCGGAGCCCCATTCCGAGGCCTGCTCAACCGCCGGATGCACGGTATCGCATCTACATGCGCTTGTACCGGAATCGTTCGGCTCGTGCCAGCATGAACGGTTTGCTATTCAGTCTGTCACTGAACTTCATAAGTATTTCTGCACTTCCTTAGTTTTGGTTAGTATGTCACTACAAACATTACCAAGTTAGGTCTTCTGGAAAGATGGGAGCCATAAGTTTCTCGAAGGCATTTCGCACGGTCCAGGCGAACCCACAGGCCCCGAATTAATAACTCTTTAAGAAGGCCATTCAGTGAATGGCAGTAGGGCATTTTTGAATAACTAAAAAAAAGTTCTGAGCTTATCAATTTGAATATCGCTCCCGCCTAGACAAAAAGAAAGGTCGAAATTAAAAGCTGCCGAGTATGCAGATTTGCGGTTGCTGCTACACAATCCCCCAAAAAATGTTGATGAAAACCTTTGATAAAAAACTGCTGGCGCATATCACATGTAAGGGCGCACATAGCTCGGTTTAAACGAGAAGCGCCTCCTGGGACTGTATAGAGAACGCGTTCTTCTCTTTGCTTGGCTTCTGCTAAGAAAAAGGGTGGAACAACAGAGAAATAAGTATAAGACTGGACACGCTGGTCCTTTTGGCTCGTCCATTTTGAGATACTAATCCACGACACTATCTAGTATGTATATCATTCATGCCGGAGAAGGTGTCTCGTACATTTATCTTGTGAACAAAGCGTCAGTTAACACTCATGAACGGTATGTAACAGGTTTTACACGCCCTGAAATGCTCTTTCCAGGAGCAGGCGGATGCATGATGTATGTAGCTGTACTCATTGCCTCTGTAATGTGTTGATCGCCGGCAAGGGGACGGCAGAGCGCTGACCTGCGGGAGCTAAAAACGAACACGGCTGCTTGCCTCAGCAACGGCAGAGTGTGAGAGGCACGCGCATGGCAATAGCAGCTGTACATGTAAAAACTATACGCAAACCAACTGGTACATATATGCACTGAACTCGAGACTAAAGAGTTCCTCCAATCATGGCGCTTTGAATGACCGCGCGGTATATATGACACGCACTCTCCGCCGAAAGAGCGCAAGTGTCAGCCGTAGCAATTTTCGACACGGACGAACATTTTCATTCTCTATTGTTGCTCCGCTTCAGCAAAAATGCGTGGGTATTGGGCCTGAGACTCGGAGACGGTACACTCGGAGACAGCTTTCTGTATGCGTTATAAGAATGTGAACACTTGGGGACTGCGGTTCGTTTGATTGGTCTCCAGAATGCCGCATGGAGGGTGTACAGGCTGTATGTCAAATCGGCGTGCTCTCTTCGGGCATGAAAAAAAAAAACTTGCGCAGGAATGGCGGAATTCGCGCGCGTACTACATGCGATGAAATTACCTAGGAGCTCGAACGTGTCCTGGAGTCCCTGTCCAACGCGTCGGTGGACCCGTGCGACGACTTCTACGAGCACGTGTGCGGCGGCCTCCACGGAGCCGCGGGAGAGGAAGGAGTTCCGCGGCAGCGGCCGCTAGGTTTCCGTGCCCTGCAGCGGCGGTCGCTGAACGAGCTGCTGGCCCGAACCCTGGCTACAGCCGACCCGGACAGTTTTCCTGGGGACGTGAGGCCGCTCATCTACACCTACAAGGTGGGCGCCGTGTCTGTGGGCGACGACGGAGTACACAAAACAAATCCCGGCTGCTCTATTTTAGGTCACTGTTGTCACTGTATGGAGAAATGGGGAAGCGTCCTGACACGTCCTACCGGCGATGTGTTGCTGGTCGCAATAGTCTTCTCTCTGACGACAACGAGTTATGAGAAAGGGCGTATAGCTATTTTCCATCCCATAAAGACCGAATCACATGAAAGACCGTTCGCCCGCAGAGCGGACGTCGCGTCATGTTCCATTTCCGCTGCGTGAGGCTAGAGGCAGGCCGTTACCGCCGGAAGCTTTGCGTAACTAATCTTTACTATTTGTCGTTACCCTGAAAAATCGTGCGTATCTGGCAGTCAAGAAACCTGGTCTATGGCTTAAGTTCCTACGAGGTGCGCGCGCGACAAAAGCTCGATAGTCATGGAAATATTTACACTGTCGCGGGATGGCCCGCGAGCGACACAGTTCAGTATATTATATTGTACCACTGTATTGTACTGTGCATGGCTTTGCACTGTATAGTAAGACTTGCGTCTTGCTACAGTACATTTCCTGCCCGCCGTGCGCCGCCACACGTGCGTCTGAAGGTGCGAAGAAAAGCGCGCGAAACTGAACACATGGCATTCGCTCTCCGGGTGCAGTACTGCCTGCTGGTTATGAAGGACCACCTGGTAGACGCTGTCGAAGTGCACGCCCTTCTGGCCCGCCACAACCTGAGCGCGGAGCTCTTCCGGTCGGCCGAGCGGGCCACCGTCATCGAGCACCTGGCGCGGCTGGCCGAACACGGGGACCTGGTGCCCGCGCTCAGGGTTCGCCACGCTGCTGCTCCACACGACGCGGCTTCCAGGTGCACTCAAACGCTGCGCCGATACAATTGCCACCTGCCAACAGTGTCAGAAATTGTTTGCGTAGGCCTTCGCGCTACCTTTGTCGTCTCCGGGCGGATGCCGCCAAATGGCTAGAAACATCTCTCGAATGCTGCATACATGTAGGCGGGAGGCCGGAGCGCGACGGTATGCTGAAGCGCGCAAGTCAGCCATTCAGAATTATATTTTCTAACGAGTACAGCGAATCCTTTATGAATGCAGCGTGAATTAGTTCAGTGATAACTGTTCAGGAAGCTCGTAAAGGCGCAATTAAAATACTCTATACATGATTCTGTAAGCATTGTATACGAAAGAGCCGCTAAAGCTTAGCTTTTCAAATATCTACTTGTACTTGGTAATATCAATTAACGAAGCCTAGATTGTAATAATGTGATGACATCAGAATGCATCTGTTAGCGCATGTAGACTGGCTCCTGAACAATATTCTTAGCGCTTGGGGACGCAAATATAATTTATCTCACGTTGTGAATTTTTCACGGGACTAATCTCTCGTGAAGTTATAGCCCGTTCGCGAAAATTTCTGATTAAGTCGTTTGCACTGTATCCAGAGCTCAACGATGACATCGAGTTGCTTCGCAACACTAGAGTCAGATACGGCTTATCCCATTGAAAAGACCCCCTTCCAGCCAATGGCGTCGGGAGATTCTCATAACCCTGCTAGTGTAACAATTAAAACAGGGAATGGCAGATAAAAGTGGATAGTCGCCTGCCTCCACGGTCGGGGATAGAACGTCTCTTCATGTGTCGCCACTCCCCGAATTGTCACGCTAGCAGAGTCATGAGAATCGCCCAACGCCATTGGCTGGAAGGGAGTCCTTTCAATGGGATAAGCCCCTGCATTCTTGAGTTGTATCCGACTATAGTCCTCTTCGCTCGCTGCTGTTTACCAGTGAAATAAACAACATGCGCTGCTTGCACGGGCACAATGCGCAAGTGTTTTATCTGTCCCATAAAGAACAGGCCTGCATGCACTCGTAACAGGGAGCGGTGTTATCACATCTCCTGTTCAACGTAGCTATGATGTGCCTCCCAAGCCAACTGGCCCGGGTAAAAGGCATTCAACACGCGCTGCAGATGCCATTATAATCTGGACCACCGAGGGGAGCCTTGGGGACATGGAGGACCGCCTTCAGCGGGCCGCTTCCATAGTCGATGCGTATGCTATTGACTGTAGGCTCCAATGTGCTCCAGCAAAATCAGAGCTTCTGCATGTCAGAGCGAACCCAAAGGATAGCACAGCAATACACATCTCTCTGTCAGGAGATCGTATTAGAGAGCTGGAGGAGCTCTGGATTCTGGGCATGTTCATCCACCACAGACTCAGACCGGACTCCACTATTGCGAAACTGAAGAGAGCAGGTGAACAGGTAGGGCGCATGATCCACCGCGTTTCCAACAAACGGGGCGGTCTGCGGGGCAGGGACGCACTTCGGCTCGTCTATGCCGTCGTGACTAGCCGGATGCTCTACGCCGTGCCATACCTTCGCACTACTAAGCAAGACGATGCGCGAATAGACGTCATCATCCGCAAGGCAACTAAGCGAGCCCTGGATCTCCCGGTGGCTACGTCTAATGCCATACTCAAAGCATTGGGGGCGCTAAACTACTACCAGGAGCTGCGGGAGGCCCACCTAGTGAACGTAACACGCGGCTCATGCAGACGGCCCCCGGGTGCCGCCTGCTAAACCCGACCGCGTCGGCCGCGTTTCGATGGAGGCCAATCGCAAAAATTGCTGCCGGCGTAGTTTTGTTAGGCCAGGATATACGTAGCGAAAGTTCGGCGACGTCTGCATCGGAAGAGTGCATTAGATGTGCCTTATAGATGTGCCTTTATTCATGGTTGAAGCTTGAGTCGCCGTGGCGGAGTGGTAGCGTCTCCGCCTCCAACATCAAAGGTCCTGGTTCGATTCCGCGTGTAGGCGCAGGGTTTTTTTTTTTATTATTCAGTGAGTGCGCGGGGTTTCAGTGGCTCCCATAGATGCCACCACCAAATACGTTGGTTAGCGGCTAAGCGCAGGCTCTGTAAAGGCGCGTTTATACTCCGGCGTACGCGCGCGCTTCACGGCGACGTCACGTCGGCCAAAGCGAGACCCTCTATATTCCAACTGCGCTTGACCGCCGACGTGTTTGGCGGATTCAGCGCACTCTGCCCGCACGGGCGGAGACTTGGAGCTTGTCTATTTCGCGCCGAGTGCGCCAGCCGTCGCCGGCCCGGCCAGACCGGTTCGGCTCCGCGGCGAGGCGCGCGTTGTGACCTCATTTGCCTCCTTGGAGCACAGCGAAATCGCAAGTTCGCGGCCAGTAAAGCTTTCGCTTTAAAAGGCATCCGTGTGCTGTGCGATGTCCGTGCAAGATCCCCAGGTAGTCGAAATTATTCCGGAGCCCTCCACTCCTGCATTTACCTTCCTTCATTCCCTCCTTTATCCCTTACAGCGCGGTTCGGGTGTCCACTGAGATACATGAGATCATTTCCTTTCCCCAAAACCAATTTTTAATTTTCGTTTATGAAATGAATCCGCTCTTTTATAGCCCCCCCCCCCCCCCCTGGCTCAGTGGTTAGGGCGCTCGGCTGCTGATTCCAAGTACCCGGGCTCGAACCCGACCGCGGCAGCAGCGTTTCGATGGAGGCGAAACGCAAAGGTGCCCTTGTGCTGTGCGATGTCGGTGGACGTTAAAGAATTATTATTATTATTATTATTGGTTTTTTTGGGGAAAGGAAATGGCGCAGTATCTGTCTCATATATCGTTGGACACCTGAACCGCGCCGTAAGCGAAAGGATAAGGGAGGGAGCGAAAGAAGAAAGAAAGAAGGATATGCTGTAGTGGAGGGCTCCGGAATAATTTCGACCACCTGGGGATCATTAACGTGCACTGAGACCGCGCAGCACACGGGCGCCTTAGCGTTTTTCCTCCATAAAAACTCAGCCGCCGCGGTCGGGCTCGAACCCGGGAACTCCGGATCAGCAGTCGAGCGCCCTAACCACTGAGCCACAGCGGCGGGTAGCTATTTCTGTTCACGAACTGAATTCACACACACAAACGACAATTAAAAATTTATTTGCGTGTTGTCCAATTAGCTCAACCGAGAAAGCCATCAATTTTCCTCTTCGATGGTGGTTCTGAGCTTTTTGTTACACCCAGGCTTTAAACCGCCAAGGACGCCAGCTTTTGACCGTAATGGTTTTTGGTTTTGGGGGAAAGGAAATAGCGCAGTATCAGTTGTCTCAAATATCGACCGACATCTGAACCGCGCGGTAAGGTCAGGGATAAAGGTGGAACTAGGAGGTGGTGGTGGTAGTGGTTTTTTATTAAAATAATCGTAAAAACGAAGGAAAAGATTTTTGCTAGCCCCGGCATCTGCCATGGATACTGAAGCACTTGAGCTAGGGCAGCAGAAATAAAGGAGGGGACAGGAAGAGAAGATAGGGGGAGAAGTAATATATACAAACTATTTACACAATGAGAAATGTGTCCAGGTTGTGCGCGTGATTAGTTCATTTTAGAGGAATTAAAACACACGCGCGCAGCACTGTGTTGGCTATGCAGCCGCCGCGGTCAGGTTCGAACCCGGGAACTCCAGATCAGTAGTCGAGCGCCCTAACCACTGAGCCACCGCGGCGGGTGGGTGCCCGTAATGAGAATTGGTTTTGAGGAAATGAACGGGCGCGGTAGCTAGCTATTTAACTTCTTCGTGGACACATCAACCGCGCGGCGTAAGGGAAGGGAGTGGGAGTGAAAGAACTATAGAACGGTGTTTACTGAGTAGGAGATGCTCGGTTGGAAAGCATGGGAAGAACAGAAAAAAAACTCTCAGGTCCAGCCCGAACAGTGCGCTCTCGCCTCGCGCTGTGCGTCGGTGCTGCCGCCGACGCACAAAAAAAGAGGCGTCGTAGTGAAGGGTTCCGGAATAATTTCGACCGCCTGGGGATCTTTAACGTGCACTGACATCGCACAGCACGCGGGCGCCTTAGCGCTTTGCCTCCATAAAAACGCAGCCGCCGCGGTCGTGTTCGAACCAGTTCCTTTCCCCAAAAACCAATTTTAAAAAATTAACCGAAAATAACCGTACTAATGCTAATGACAAAGTGAACAAAGGAACGAGAATCTCGCGGCGCTTGCCAACGTTTCGACAAGTGGGCTTGTCTTCGCCTGAGCCAAGACGAAGACAAGTCCACTTGTCGAAACGTTGGCAAGCACCCTGAGATTTTCCCTCCCTTGTTCACTTTGTGATTATCAAGAACCGTCTGACCAACCTCTCCCTACCGTGGACTTCCGTGCTAATGCTAGCACATTAAAGTTGCACTCTTTCCTCTTTTCTCATGTACTACTGTTGTGGCTGATAGGAAGAAAAGAAAGAAAAGGAAAGTGCCGGGGCCTGCCTACTGGCTCAAGCCGAGGCACGCTCGCTACCGCGTGCTGAAAGTAGGAGAGTTAGATAGGAGAGCAAAGATAGAAAGAAAAGGCGTGCGCTAATATGCCCCGGGCCGATCCCGGAGGCAGGGCGATACCGGGCTGACCCGTGCCAGAGTGCTTCAAGCCAAGCACACCGCCATATTTTCTCATTTCCGTTCTGCCCTCCTCACTATCTTGCGCACCACTACGGCGCCTTTCTCTCTTCCGTCCTTCATTCCCTCCTTCATCCCTACCGAGAAGTGAGATGCTCACTGCGCCGTTTTTTCTTCTTTTCATTCTTTTTTCACTCTCCTACACCGAGGTTTCGCCGCCGACTACGGCAAGTTTTGCCCACAATGACCTTATTAATGCTAGCGAAAAAAACAATAAAGCTGGTCTCCGCGCCTAGGCTCCTTATCTCCATCTTCTACGAAAATGAATCCGGTCCTGGCTGCATGGTGCAAGGGAGAAGGGAATCGCGTAACGTCTCACACACAACCGGAACCCTTGCGGGTCATTAGGCCAGATGTGTTGCAATGTGCCGACCCCTTATGGCCATCCCTGCAGAAGAGCCGCGTCTATCGGCCGGTTCTTGCGGGCTTGTCCTAAAAGGCGCCCTACAGCCACTGACGGTGACAATGTGCGGCACTCAAGCGCAGCGGCACGATCTTCAGAGGTGAACCTGATTTTATTTGATTTGATTTTATGAGGTTTAACGTCCCAATGCGACTCAGACTATGAGGGACGCCGTATTTGGAGTACTGCGTACAATTTCGACTACCTCGGGTTCCTTGACCTGCACTGACATCGCACAGTACAACACTTGCTTCTAGCACTTCGCCTCCATCGAAATGCGACCGCCGCGGCCAGGATCGAACGCGCCTCTTTCGAGTCAGCACCTGAGCACCATAATACTGAGCCGCCGCGGCACCTGAGATGAATGTGAAATCGGATTCCTTTTGGCTTGCACCGACATCACGTATCGACCGCCATGTTGATGGACCCAGGATCGCGGCAAAAGCCTGCGCGTGTCTAACCAGCTTATCACCACATCTTTCTATGTGCACTGCGGAAGCTATGCGTTGTTTACTATAGTGGTGCCCGTGACGTCACGCGCAAGGCATCTATATTATTCTTTACTTATACCAAACCCAAGTTCGCAGCAATGGGAGAGTATTCTTTCCAGCGACTGCCGCGATGACCAGATCGGTCAGATACGGCGAGCTCAGCTGGCGGCAGCATCCAGTGGAGCCCTGGAATAGGGGCAACCGACCGTTGCGGAGATGGACTCATCTGAACCGGCCCCGCCGCGGTGGCTCAGTGGTTAGGGCGCTCGACTACTGATCCGGAGTTCCCGGTTTCGAACCCGACCACGGCGGCTGCGTTTTTATGGAGGAAAAACGCTAAGGCGCCCGTGTGCTGTGCGATGTCAGTGCACGTTAAAGATCCCCAGGTGGTCTAAATTATTCCGGAGCCCTCCACTACGGCACCTCTTCTTCCTTTCTTCTTTCACTCCCTCCTTTATCCCTTACCTTACGGCGCGGTTCAGGTGTCCAACGATATATGAGACAGATACTGCGCCATTTCCTTTCCCCCAAAAACCAATTATTATTATTAATATTATTATTATTATCATCTGAACCGCATAAAAGCACTTGTGTTAGAGCTCAATAAAATTATCCTATCCTATCCTATTTCTGCCCACTCTGTAAGAGCTATTGTGCACCGAATCGCAGTTTCCACTGCCCCCAGTGCTGTCTACTTCGAAAGTAGTTGGGATGCAGGCGTCGCGTGCCTCGCTTCTGACTTGGCTCGAGCGTTTCTGATGTATACTGCAGACCCGCCGCGGTGGCTCAGTGGAGGAGGAGGTAAACTTTATTAAAGATGAGGTCTTAGGCACGGGTTGGGGTGACGTTCGCCTCACCGCGGTGGGCTCCTCTTCTAGGCCGGACGCCAGGTGGCCGACCGACGATGTCGTTCAGCGGCCTCTTCGGCCCGCTCCGTGACTCGGAGTTGAACCTCCGGATCCGAGCTGAGCAGCGTGGCCTCCTACTGCGATTGGGTAGAGCTGCATACTGTTCGACGGCTTGTCTTGACTATATGAGTATAGGATGTGTGGTGTGTCTGCCTTATGGTGTCCACTGAGAGAACAGACGGGGCTAAGCTGCTTTGGGAACCATATAGAGTGCATGTATGGATTAAGGAAAGTGTGTTTGGCTTAGTGGCTCAGTGGCTAGGGAACTCGGCTACTGATCCGGAGTACGCGGGTTCGAACCCGACCACGGCGGAAGCGTTTCGATGGAGGCGAAACGCAAAAGGCGCCCGTGTGCTGTGCGATGTCAGTGCACATTAAAGATCCCCAGGTGGTCGAAATTATTCCGGAGCCCTCCACTACGGCACCTCTTCCCTCCTTTCTTCTTTCACTCCCTCCTTTACCCCTTCCCTTACGGTGTGGTTCAGGTGTCAGCCAAGATGTGAGACAGATACTCCGCCATTTCCTTTCATCAAAAACCAATTTTCAATTTGTATACTGCAGCAACACCAGCGACGATGGCGAGGAATGCTGGCTTCAACCGGGCTCCCCTTTCCGGCTGGCCTCCCTCGAGCCAGCCATCCGAACGGGCCAGCTGGCGACCCTCTTGTCCAAGGTACGTTTTTTGGCAGGCAGAACAGTACCCGTTAGCGGTGTCTCGATGCCTCCGTCCAAGGTGGGGCTGTGGTGGCCACGGTACGTGTGGGCACGTATGGTTCTTGGAAGGTTACAGAGCTGAGCTACAAACGCCGTGCCAATAACATGAATGCCCGTCGGCGACAGCATGCTACAGCTAGCTCTCTAATGCCCCCAACTCGCCACCCGCACCCCTCGTGAAAAGCTGACTGATGTATTTGACCATGATGCGCCGATGTCAGTCTCCCGCTGCGGTGGTCGCAGGCGCTGCACCTGACCATCAACGCTGGCGATCTGGAACTGGCCGCAAAGCTCCGCGGGAATCGCAGCGCTGACGAGCACTATGCTCCTGCAGTGGAGGGGGAAGTCGTGGACGTGCCCAGCCTCCTCTTGGACAGCCCCCTGTGGGCCGCCGCACTCAGTGACAGCGCGCGCTTCCTCGAGGAGAAACACAACGCCTGCCGGGTGCGCGCAGTTGCCAGTCGGTTTCGCTTTCATAAGCGCCAGGGGCCGGCATTGCCTATGAGATTCCCTACCGCGAGTGCCTCGTCGTGTCGCAGGTGCCTCAGCATCCTTTGTTTTAGTGAGCTACCACTAGAGCCCCACTCGCCCATTTCGCCGATGTTTGCCCGGTTCCCTCTGCGACCTTAAAGATGTGGGTGGCAGGTGGGCCACCTAGCTCACGTGACCTTGTAACGTCATCACAACACGGCCATAGGATTGTGAGCAAACTGCCCACCATGACAGGTAACAGTTCAATTAATGAATAAACGCGAGAGGTCCCTCGGGAGAGCAACTCGGGGCTCACAAGCTCCACCGGTGACAACATCTGCCCTCGCAGGGCAGTTGCGCATCGCTTAACCGCTGCACCGCTGCGTCAGGAGTGGTATGAGGACCCCCTGTGATCTATGAACCTAAAAAGGAGAATGATCAGTGAAAGAATGAAAACCAAGAGCTAGCTCACCTAATTCGTATTTGGCCCAACCGCGCTCGATCGTCCGTCATTTTTTTTCATCTTTGCTTGAGCAGAGAGCGTTAGTCTAAATGAATTGGAAAGCGCCAGCCAGTTGAACACCCGCCGCGGTGGCTCAGTGGTTAGGGCGCTCGACTACTGATCCGGAGTTCCCGGGTTCGAACCCGACCGCGGCGGCTGCGTTTTTATGGAGGAAAAACGCTAAGGTGCCCGTGTGCTGTGCGATGTCAGTGCACGTTAAAGATCCCCAGGTGGTCGAAATTATTCCGGAGCCCTCCACTACGGCACCTCTTCCTTCCTTTCTTCTTTCATTCCCTCCTTTATCCCTTCCCTTACGGCGCAGTTCAGGTGTCCAACGATGTATGAGACAGATACTGCGCCATTTCCTTTCCCCAAAAACCAATTATTATTATTTATTAGCCAGTTGAGGCGTTTTGAAGTGAAATAGAAAATGTGAGGGTGATTTTATCAATCTGCCTCTTATAGTGAAGAAAGTGGTAGATAAAGCAATGGGGCCACCATGACCTAGCATATATATCCCATAACCTCCGCAAGTCTCGTGCGGCGTCTTGCTAAGTGCGGCCATCTACAAGCTTCGCGTGTGGTTGTGCGCAATTTACGTTATTTAGTGTTCAGAGTGTACATCATCAACCACGGAACTCGTGGAACGTTCTACCTGTCTCGATATGCAATTTTGGCGCGAAAGCTCTACTTCATCAGCAAAGCTGAAAAACCCGAGGTATGTGTGAAGCCTCAATTACCTTTGACCCTTGACGGAACGCCAGCGGCGGATGCCTTACGCAGTTGCTCTGTCAACGCGCTGAACCGCCACCTCCTCCCCGCGCGCAGCTGCCGATAGTGGCTGACAGTAAGATCTTACACGCGGTTGCCTTTGAGGCGGTGTTGCCTGAAGTGCTTTCGCATGTCCTACGTGGGTTAACTTCGTTAAAACCTTACCCTTTTTTTTTCTATCGCTCATGAAGGCCAAGAGACGAGACGTGCGAGAAAGACGTCCCTTGTCCTTCATGAGGGTTAGTAAAATGCATTTCAAGACCGGTCATCTACTAGCCCAGTTGCGAGTAATCGACGTATAAACATGAATACAACGCGGAGTCTTCGGAGGGGGGCATGCGTGCTAAGCCAGTAGAGATGAAAGACTGGCGCGAACGGTTGAGAATATTAATGAAAGAGCAGGCATGTGGAACAGAACACTCCTTAAAGATCCTGACGTTCCCTGATTCCTAAGCAGCCTCCTTTTCCTGTCCGCCACATGCTGCAGAAAATTAAAAACGGAGCACAGTCAGAAAGCGAAGAACACTTGGTTACATAGAAACCATGTGCAGGCGCAGCAAGTTCGTCAGCCAAGTTGTATTCAGCCCACTGTCATTTGATTGACAGGTGAGTTGGACACTTTCTACGGACTCATGAGGCAAGTAAAGCTTTCGCCTTAAAACTGCATGTGCAGTAGGGGACACCCCGCCGCGGTGGCTTAGTGTTTAGGGCGCTCGGCTACTGATCCGGAGTACCCCGGTTCGAACACGACCGCGGCGGCTACGTTTTTATGGAGGCAAGACGCTAAGGCGCCCGTGTGCTGTGCGATGTCAGTGCACTTTAAAGATCCCCAGGTGGACGAAATTATTCCGGAGACTTCCACTACGGCACCGCTTTCTTCCTTCTTTCACTCCCTCCTTTATCCCTTCCCTTGCGGCGCGGTTCAGGTGTCCAACGATATACGAGACAGATACTGCGCCATTTCCTTTCCCTCAAAACCAATTATTATTCCCTCAAGCAATGTCCTTCCTCACCAGTCTTGTTTTCCTTCCGCCTCGCTATGCGCAGGTGGCCGACGCAGACGTGGTGGCGGCCGAGCTGCATTCTCTGGAGACGGCCCCGCTGCAGGCGCTGCGGCTGCACCTGCTGCTTTGCAGCACAGCCAACTTGCTACGCAGTGAACTTCGCAAGCTGGGCCCGACCTTCTGGCCCGGGGGCGCCTGCGTCGACGACCTGCACCGCGCGTACCCGATGCGGGCCTGGAACCGCCTCCTTTGGCTGGTGGTGCAGCCCTGGAACAAAGACCTCCAGGTTGGGCAGCGCCACGCACACGGAGGCCCGCACACAGGGCACTTTATACACGCCGGCGTACGAGCATTACAACGATGTAGTTGTACAGCAGATTTTCTTCGGAGGCAGGCCTTGAACGGGAACTCTCATAGAGAGAGGGGGGGGGGGGGGGGGGGTAAGGGGATAGTGCTGTTATCTCTGCGCAGCTATCGCTTAAGATGAGGCAACTGGCTGAGGATGGCATATTGTGCGTCCTGCACTGATCCTGTACTTCCGTTACTAGGATTAGGGTGACGGAGACGAGAGGAGGCGCCAAGATTCAAAGGCAAAGGAACAACACTGTCAACGTAACTGTTTTGCAGGGCCTCTTTGATATTAGCGAGTTTTAGCATAGCGGAGACGTGTTAACGTAGACATGTGCCGGATTTCCGGACACCTCTTGACCACGCATGCAGCGGAAGAGACGGGGTCATATAGAGCTACTGCGCGTGCGCAGCCGGCGCCCGGTAATCCTATGTATGCGTCTCTGAGTACACTTACGCTAGGCTAAATTTCTCTATTATTGCACGCCGAATTCTTCTCCTTGACTAGTTTTTTTAAGTGTGTGCATCACCAGAAAGAACGTTGTCACCACATCGAGTGCACGCCTACACACATTCTGCGGATCTATTGAAGCATTTTAGGCTAAGATGTGCACGACAAGCGTCCGTTAACTGTTGGCCCTACTTTGTCGGCTGTGTTGCAGGTCCGCGAGCAAGTGCACGCCGTTCGACATCACCTGCTCGCCTATGTCGATCATAGCAGCGCGCCGTTCGAGCAGAAGGTGAATGTCACCGACGCCCTGCGGAACCTGTCACTAGCCTACACCAGGGCGCGAGACCCGGAGTCGTCAGCAGTCCAGCTAGAGCTGCACTACGGCAAGGTACCTGTACGCGGGTCCTCAAGCGGGAGGCTAGAGCTAAACTATAAGATTGCTAATTATGCATTCAATGTGCGGGCTGACAGAACGCCGACTTTGCTAGAGCTGCAGTACGGCAAGGTACTTGTACGCGTGTCCTCAAGCGGGAGGCTAGAGCTAAACTATAAGATTGCTAATTATGCATTCAATGTGCGGGCTGACAGAACGACGACTTTGCCGCTAACCCGCAGCTGCCAGACATGGGGTGGAACGTGACCAGTGGTGATCGGAAATGGCCCTACTACGCGACTCTCGACTACCTGATGGCCAACAAGCCTACCCCGGAGTCCGCCGCTGCAGATGCAGCCCTACCCGAGATGGCGTTCAACTACACCGAGCACCGCCTGTACCTGTCCCTGGGTGCGCTCGTGCCTCCGGCCTTCGACGACGACTACGACAAGGTACACACGTGCGCCAAGCATGTGCTGCGTCTGCGCCTAGTCACATGCGGTCCAGGCTGCTGCTAGTAGCTCGTACATAGGACTACCTTACTTCTTCCATCGGTCTGCTGATGTTCCACACCCGTCTCGGTCTCCAGCTGCCCACTTTCCTACTCTCGTTTGGCTGTCCTTCCCTTGACCTGGTTTGCTTGTTTTGCTTTTGCCTCCAGGCCCACTGCATGCTTTACGCTGTTCAGCAGCGACATGCACCTTCTTTCGCTTCGCCGCTCGGTTCAGGAGAAGAGTATCGCCGACTGCGTGGAGAGGAGTGGCCGCCGTTATTGATTGCCTTGATCTGCTTTGGCTTCGTGCGCTGCTTATGCTGTTAAAAAAAATGGGCGACGATTTTGCTTTTCGGTAATGCGGTTTTTAAGCGCAGCTGCTGCGGCATTTGAGCCGAAGTGACTGCGTAAGGGATACGCAGTGCCGAACGGATGCGGCTCTTGGTTTCGTCTTGGTGGTGGTGAAAACATTTATAACAATAGAATATTCTCGTTCACTTCAGTGGCGTAGCCAGAAATTTTGTTCGTGGGGGGGGGGGGGGGGGGGAGGGGGGGGGGCTCATGTTGCAGCGCGCCCTCCTTCTTATAGAATTTGTAGAGGGGTGAAATGCATTAATCATAATCGCATTGTCATTGCCAATTGATGCTGTTGCGTATTAGATGCTGCAAACGAATTATGTCACTGTAAAGACAAGTAAACTATGTATTTTTCATAAAAGATTACATTCGTATGCCCAAAAAACTGTGGCAGAAAGAACTGATACCAATGCTTCCATCTCTTTGTCTATTTAGTAAGTAAAGAAAATGTCTCATGAATTTTAGATCTATAACAGTTGGAAACCATCAAAACACTGCATGTCCCTGATATGAATAACCAAGTGGAGGACAAATAATTTAACGAATCTTTGTCGTTCAAGAACCTTGTTAACGTTATTGCACTAATGCAATGGCCAGAAAAAAATCTCAGCGGCGCTGTCCTTCGTTCTAATGTATTGCGCGGGCGCTGCTGTCACCGGCCGGGTATTATAACTGCACCGAAATTGTAATCGCAACAGAGAGCACATATAAAAAAGCAGGAGTTCTGCAAAATATACACTAGAAATGCGAAGATACAATGGTATATCACAAGTGCGAAGATACAGCTTGATAAAAGGCAAAAAAGCGTTGCTGGAAACAAAGTTCACTGCATGCATACACAAAGCATGGCGAGAAGATATTTAAATATAAGCATATTCTCTAATAAGTTTACATACCTAAATTAAAGTTGCTGTATATAATATGTAAAACAAGCCAAATAAACACATGTTGCGCAATCACAGATAGTAACCTTTACGCATAGAAACACAGACGATCCTGCAAGAATAAAACTATTATCGCAGAAATCGTGATATATATTTGGGCCATGTATGCGGTCACGACAGCACCATATGGATAGAACAATACAGGAAGAATGCAGAAATCAATACGAAAATATGTATTTTAGCTCCCTGCGAAGCGGCAACAGTTATTCGGCACAGAAAATTAAAGAAGGGTATTAGTCTAGCTCGAAAAAGAAGTAAGAGCATGTAGCTATAAAAGGAAATAAAAGGACAAACTAAAGCCACAGATGCGACAATTAAGTTGAACTACCCAATATCCGAGAGTGTTCGTTCGGAAACGCCGTGTGGGCCGTGCTTGCAATGAACAAGGTCGGTCAGATTGGTTATTTATGTCCTCGTAATTTTCGTATTCGTATGATAAATTTGATCATGATGCTAACTGTTACAATAAACGGCAAAATATCTGCGATTTTAAAGGCTAATGAACAGTCATACGTTTTTCTAATTACGCGTTTATGAACCTGAAGGAACGGAGCTTTTTACTTGCATTGGTTTTGCTGATTTTCTATGTAAAGGGCAAAGTTTATGAGAAATTTATATCCATAAAGTTTCGGAACTGAAATCTATGCGCTCCGCAGATTTTGCTGCCGCCGCGAGATGCCGCGACGAGCCTGCTCGTCATCGAAACGCCCTTGGAACTGTGTGCTCGGATGGGGTTCCTTGCATTATGCGACTCCAGATGCATGGGCGTTAATTGCCACGAAATCCAGCTCGAGTTCGCAATGTTCGCGCCGAAATGTCTTTTCGAGCGTGAAAAAGACATTGTAGACAAAATCCGGCATGATTTCCAGCGCCGGTCCCCAGATGGACCGCTGCCAAACTATCAGGGAACACCAAACGAGGACTTGGACGCTGAGATTACGGAGTCGGAAGTGTGGCTTGCCATGGGGCAACTACGCACCACGTCTGCAGCCGGGCCTGACGGTGTTACTAACAAAGCACTTAGAAACTTGGACGCAGGGTCAGTGAAAGCACTCACTGATCTCATGAACAAATACTGGACAGACGGAAACATTCCACAAGAATGGAAACATGCAAAGATTACATTCATTCCAAAGCCAGGCAAGAAATTGTGTATAGAGAATCTACGCCCAATCTCTTTAACATCCTGCTTAGGAAAGTTAATGGAACATATAATTCTCAATCGGCTACAAGAATACGCTGAGGACAATACCTTACTCCCTAACTCCATGCTAGGCTTCAGGGCTAATCTTTCTACCCAAGATGTTATGCTGCAACTCAAGGCAGACATAATAGACATGGAACGCAGCAGAGGAACTAAAGCCATATTAGGCTTGGATTTGAACAAGGCGTTTGATAATGTCACGCACGATGCTATCTTAAGGAATCTCTCGGACATCAACCCAGGGGAAAGAACTTTCCAGTACATCAAGTCATTTCTCAGTAACAGAACGGCAGAGATAGCAGTGGGAGAGATTAAATCAGACTCTATCTCACTTGGAGGTAAAGGAACGCCACAGGGCTCAGTCCTGTCACCCTTCCTTTTTAATCTCTCACTAATTAAAATTCCTTCTAAATTAGCAGCCATCCCGGGGCTGCAACACACATTCTACGCAGATGATATCACTTTATGGACCACAACTGGCAGCGATGGTCAGATAGAGGATACCCTGCAACAAGCTGTAGACATAATACAAGACCTGGCGGGTAAAGCAGGGCTAACCTGCTCGCCCTCCATGTCCGAATTATTTCTAATCAGATACAAACCAAGGGGCCCTCGAGCAAAAAATTACACACCTCCGCCTCCACTGAAAATCTGGGTGGAAGGGCTCCCTGTAAAGGAAGTTCAAACTTTAAGAATCCTAGGACTCTTCCTTCAGTCGAACCGGAAGAACAAGGAAACACTAGAAAAACTCCAGACAACCGTCAATATGACGGTAAGACTAATTAGACGAATTGCAAGCAAAAGGAAGGGAGTGAAGAAGACAGAACTTTGCAAAATAGTACAAGCATTTGTAATAAGCAGGCTTTTCTACGCACTCCCATACTTAAAATTATACAGTAGTGAAAAAGCCAAAGTAGAGTCTATGATTAGAACAGCATACAAGGTAGCATTAGGGCTACCGAACTGTACCTCCACCGAAAGGTTTCTGGGCTTGGGAGTACACAACACCTTAGACGAGCTTATAGAGGCACACTTAACAATGCAGAGAGGCCGGCTTTCCCGCACCAAAGCAGGAAGAACCATACTTGATCGTTTAGGACTAGGCATACAGTTGCCACCCCAAGATACCAAAACACAGATACCTAAACGCATCGCTAAGGTAATAAGAGTTAAGCCACTAGCTAAGAATATGTATCCTGCTCACCACGAGGGGAGAAGAAGGGCTAGGGCAAAAGCTCTACACAACATATACAACAAAGATGAACATGCAGTATATGTAGATGCCGCAGAATATCCCCAGAAACAAGCGTTCGCACTAACGGCGGTGGATACGCATGGTAGACTGATAGTCTCCGGCACTACCATAGCGAAATCCTCGGAAACGGCAGAAGAGGCGACAATCGCCCTTGCTATCATTAACACAGAAGCTACTACCATACTCAGCGACTCTAAATTTGCCATACGCAATTATGCGAGGGGCAGAATTTCTCAGGCAGCAATGAGCATATTGGGTCAAACCAAAGACTTAGACAGAATTATTGAATTCATATGGGTCCTGGCTCACTCGGGGAACCCTGGTAACGAAGCGGCACACATAACAGCTCGAGGATTCGTCAGCCGAGCAGGGGACGCTGTCGTTGCTGAGAGTTTTTCGAAGGACGGCCTATCATCTTTTCACGATATTACTAATCATTTTAAACTTGAAAGAAGGATATTCCCTCCTCCAGACAAAGCCTTTAATAAGGAGCAGGAGACCACTTGGAGGCGACTCCAGACGCGATCCTTCATGACGCCTTACCTGTTGTCAAAATTCTACCCCGGTGAATACGACCCTGCATGTACATTATGTGGTCATTTAGCCACTTATGATCACCTATTGTGGAATTGTAAAGAGAAGCCGCCCCCGAAATCTCTAATACAGGTTCCTACTCTCGAGCAGTGGGAGGCCGTGTTGGTCAGCTCAGACTTGGGAGTTCAAACCCGGGTCATTGAATGGGCTACCCAGGTCGCTGTCAGCCGTGGACTGATAGCCACCTAGCACGGATCGTCTGCATTCTGCCTTTTCTGACGAAATAAATGTTTTCCAATCCAATCCAGCGCCGGTGGTTGTTTTGGTCGGCCCTGGCTACGCCCCTGGTTCACCTTACCTCGGGCGAACTGATCCACGGCGGCGCGCGCTACTCTGGCGCCATCTCTTCGGATTGCCCCCGCGAAGCCCGTCTCCAGGCAGTTGCTGTACGCTCCTCCTCCGCTTCCCTCCTCCTCCTATTTTCGCTATCGCCGTACTTTCATCCTCTATACCGCTCTCCGCGTTCGCCCTCTTTCATCCTCCGCTGTGCTCGTTCGCTGTGCCGGTTAAATCGACGGCGACGCAAAAGTTTTGTCCCCCTTTCTGTTTCTTTCGTCCCTCCGCCCTGAATTTTCCCCCCAAATGTGCTCTGAAACACTTGAGGGCTCGAAGTGCGCGCCGCAGTCATTAATTGCAGCAAGTCATCAGCGGGCGTTGCATTTGCTCGTTAATTTATTGCGCACGTCATGCGCTGTTGCTCGGCTGCGTAAAGAAAGCACCAGATTTAGTGGCGCTCCAAGTCCTTTTCTTTCGTTTTAGAAACCGATACGACATCGTCTTTTCCGCAACTATCAACTCGCCATTGGCCCTGACCACCAAATTGTGCTAATTTTAGTTAACCAGCTATTTTGCAAAACTTAAAATTACTGACGTCCGCCGTTGCTTTCAATTTCTTCTTTACAAGATTTGCCTTCTTTTAGACCACGCTATCTTCGGGAATTTTCGACGGTGCTCGCCGAAACACCGGTATCAAAAAGGACGGCTAGCATGCGCCAGCCGGGGTACAGCGATTGGGAGGGGGCCGCAGGAGCCTATAGCCAGGCCACTTTCTCTCCCCACCAACCCTTGCTCCCGGACTGTGGATGGTTGACCCCCATAGACGACACCTTGCTTCCCGTCTTTCTCTTAATGCACCAGGCCTCACCCTCATCCGCTCTCACCACCAGAGGAAGTAAACAATGGTACCCCGCTCCTATAGGCCACTCATATGGCAACCTTCATCACCGTCGTGTTCTCGTAAGGAATTTTTTTTTTAACCAGACCTCCTCGTTATTTAAGCCATCGTCAAGGGCAAACGTTGAGAAACGCCAGCGTTATTAGTTAGACTTTTTAGCAAAGTACGTACCGCTCACCATGTAGCGCGCGCCATCAAAGCGCATGCGCAGGTCGCACGGAGAGCACCAAATAGCGCTACGCCTGCCGGTCAGCTGCGCGCACTCCTGCCGCGTCGGAAGCAATCAGCGCGTGCGCAATGGCGGCGCGCGTTAAGCAGTACGCGCTATGCTAAAAGTCTCTATTAGCAGTGAGTGTTACCAGCAGTGTTCTTTATGTGACAGGAAGGGCTAGCTAGCGATTCGCTTCCCGTGCGCAATGAAAGAGTCTCCAAATTCTTAGGTTGGTATCTCTGCATTGTGCTCTTCCCGACTAATGGCAAAGCAAGCAGCTTTGCGAGCACGCAATGTAAGCGTAGTTCGTTTTTTTTTTTGACGTAGGATATATGTCGGCCGGGTATCAATGAAACCCACGTCGACATAACTTCCGTGGAAAAAGCACGAAAACGCTTTAATTTCGCGCTTGGAAAACGGCCTGCTCCGCCATTGGTTGGGCAAAGTAAATTGCGGAGAAGCCAGCTTGAGAATTGGGAAACTCTTCCGATTTTTAAAGTAAAACAAGAGTTACATCAAAAGCCATCGTAACCGACCGTAAAACGACAAAATAATTTATGAGTGGGTCGAGTTATAATCCATCGCGAAAAGTATACCATGCAGTAGTGACTGAAGAAATGAGTCACTACAGATTCCTCTCTGTGGTTTTCGTTGTCTGAACGGGGCGCGTCGCCGATATAGTCCTACGCCTTCATATTGTAGCAATGGCATAGTTAGATAGCAAGTAAACGAAAACGCAGTCAGCACCATACGCGATTCAGAAGGACAATAAGGCTAGCAAATTCACAGCTGCCCTGAGGCTGGCGCTGAACAGCGATAAATGGAGGTTCTTGGGCGGTGCTTCAGTCGGCTCGAGTGATGGCCTACGAGTATAGCACCAGGATACAGTAGCTGGCAGAACTTGCGGTGTGCCTGCAGAAAACTATACTCAGCTGGAAGTAAGCTCTGGCTACAGATGTGAGCACCTGAAGAAGAAACTTGATAATTCAAAAAGGCGTCCCTCATAGCCCGAGTCGCTTTGGGACGTTAAACCCCCATAAACCATAAACCAAAATTGAAAAAAAATATTGCCCTGAAGAAGAGAAAAAAACGCCAAAAAATTTCCAAACACGTTCTTTTCTGTATAGTATCATCTCACTACGCACTGTAAAAGGTAGCCTAAATGAGCAATTTGGTGTCTTCCAAGCATATGATTTGGTTTGATTTATGGGGGTTTAACGTCCCAAAGCGACTCAGGCTATGAGAGACGCCGTAGTGAAGGGCTCCGGAAATTTCGACCACCTTGGGGTTCTTTAACGTGCACTGACATCGCACAGTACACGGGCCTCTAGAATTTCGCCTCCATCGAAATTCAACCACCGCGGCCGGGATCGAACCCGCGTCTTTCGGGCCAGCAGCCGAGCGCCATAACCACTCAGCCACCGCGGCGGATCGAAGCATATGGAGCCGTCCATATGTTGGCAAGGCCTTTGTAGCAACCAACCGCTGACGTCAATCGCTTGTCGGATACTCCGAATCCCCCATCCTCTGCGTCATGTGAAGGAAGTTAGGAAATTGGTCGAAGTTCGGTAACATGCATACGAAGCTGTGCAACATGCTGGTGGGAGGACACGTGCAAAGACTTGTGTGCGTGCACTCGAACCTCAACGTGGGAAAAGGCGCATAAGCAAGTACATTCCTACCGAGCCGTGACGACTCAGACTGATCATGCTTTGAGTGGGTTGTATTGCATGCAGTATGTCACCATCTTTTCCCGAAAATGTTTTGCAGTATCTTTGTTACACCCGCCGCGGTGTGGCTCAGTGGTCATGGCACTCGCCTGCTGACCAGAAAGACGCAAGTCCGATTCCGGCTACGGCGGTCGCATTTCGATGCAAGCGAAATTCTAGACACCCGTGTATGTACTGTTTGATGTCAGTGCACGATAAAGAACCCCAGGTGGTCGAAATTTCCCGAGCCTTCCACTGCGGCGTCCTTCATCAGATGAGTCGCTTTGGGGCGTTAAACCCCCATAAACCATCTTTGTTATGGCGGAAAAATATAATTATTTACTAATTTCTGAGTTGCAGAGTAAATGTGCTTAATGAAATGAATTCTCATTTCCAAAAATTTTGTATTTTTATGAAAAAAATTTAAAAACTTCTTTCCGACCTTTTAAAACTTCTCGAAATTTTGCATCTCTTTCTGGACTCGTGGTTTTCTACTGTCGGTAACCTTTTGGTAGGGAGCTGAAGAGTGTGGTATACCGGGCTGCCAGTTGCAGCAAATCTCGGCCGTGCCGTTGCCTTCGCAGGACCTTCTGGCCGCCACGCTGGGCTACTGGGCGGCGCGCACCATCTTGGACGCCCAGCGCGACGTGTCGCCGGGCTGGAGCCTCAGCACGTGCCTCTCGGTGCAGGCCGGCGGGATACTCTCGGCGCAGGAGAAGGCCGGCCTCTTCGCCACGGCTCTGGCCTTCAAGGTGGCTCTGGTGAGCGCGGGCTGCGTCTCCCTTCACCCGGAGCATTAATTGACACCCCAAAACTCACCAACATGAAGCCGGCCACGGTATCGGTGCACCTCTATATTACGAAGCGCTCGAACCGAGCGTCGCTGCTGGGATTCCGGTGGCGTTTAAACGTCCGACGAGAAAAGCGATTACATTTTTACGCCCGCAGTCAAAAATTCATGGAACGCAACGTATTCTTCGCCAAGGCCGGGATCCACAAACTTGTTAAAACGGCAGGTGTACGTTTGTTTACGCAAACGCTCAGCTAACCTTAGCCAGTGGCTACGAGACCGCACGCCTGAAAGCAGCCTGAACCAAAGCTTCAATGGCACGTGTCAGAGGACGAGCCATATGTACAGTCCAACCTCGTTATAACGAAAGGTTTACAATGAAATAATAGATATAACGAGGTAATGGCGATTCCCTTTTGAAGCTAGGTCAACACTGGCTATAACGAACCTACGGCTATAACGAAGTAATCGCCGGGCTCCTTCAACTTCGTTTTAACGAGGTTGAACTGTGTAGACAGAAATCAGTACTCGGCTAGAATGATTTTATTGCATCACTCAGCTGCCATGCATGGAATAATTCGAGGGTCGAAAGTGAGCCATTAGGTGCTGTTCCACAACGTTGTTTTTCAGGTAAAGTCAGCCCTCTCCCAGCCATCGTGCAATTCACCGAGACCATACTGTAGTTAGAACTAGGGATTGCCATCGTTCAAGCGCATCTCGAGCTCATCTTGTGTCCCTGACTGCTGATGATAAACACCTTATGCGCCCCACAGGACTCGGCGCAGGAGCTGAGCGGCAACCGCCTGGCGACGCCGCGGGATCGCGCCCGAATGCGGCTCGTCTTTCGGGCGGCGTGCGGCGGCCTCTGCGAACTGCCGTCGGGGCGCAATATCGCCTCGAAGGACGCGCCAACGAGGCGGATGCAGCCGAAGTTTAGCGTCGTGGACGGCCACAGGATGTGCCACGCGGCGGTGCTCAACGCGCCGCTATTTTTCCTGCTCTTCGGCTGCGAACCGACGTCGCAAATGTCGCAGACCGGCGTCTGCCCGCTCTCCTGATAACGCACAGGAGTGTGGGCGGAGAACACCGTTCGGTCCGAGACCTCTTCGCCAGGAGGGCATACCGACGACGAGCTGAAAGTATAGGGGGGACATCATGACGGGAGAGGACACAGACCACCGGACCAAATTCACCGTATAGGAGCCTCTAATGGTTATGGCTATGTAGAAGGAATTTTACATTTTAGTCTGGAACACGGGCTGCGCTAAAATGGACATGTCCAAAATTGCGTGATGCCCACATAGATATGGTTGCCGACGTTCCGTCAACAATCGCAACCGTGCGACCGTATAAATTTATATATATATATATATATATATATATATATATATATATATATATATATATATATATATATATATATATATATATATATATATATATATATATATATATATATATATATATATATAATAGAAGATCAGCAGCCTTTAGGGCCACTAAAACAATGTTGTTGGAAGAACACAATATTCTGACCATACTAAAAACATACAATATAATTTGCCTGGCAGTCTTTCCACGTAGGCTTTGCTCTTTATAATCGTGACCCCTTTGCGCACAAAGCGCCTCTGCTTTGATGGTTAACTCGTTTTGCGTGCTGGGTGCAGTTGTTGCCTTCAATAAGCATCGTGCTTTTAGGCAATGCTAAGTAGCTCTGCAATCATGTGTTTCATGCATGTGTGTCACTGTGTGTCTTGTTCTTGCGTCGCATTGCCACCTCGGAATTATATTTCCCAAACAACCCTAGCACCTCTGCTCAGAAATGTAACGTGATCATCATCATCATCATTGTGAACTGATCATCATTGTGCTTGCGCCAGTCCTGGCGGTGCAAGCAAAAGATTGTTCTTCTCTGTCAAGACACCACTGCCACCAGGGAAGCCACACGTGGGTTCAGCGTCATCATGTCGTCGTCATAGTTGCAGAAGTAGTACTATGGTTGCAGAAGAGGGGAAGAGGCAGGGGAAAATAGCACCACGCGAAACGGACACATGGCACTTGACATGTGGGCGACCCGTGTGGGGCGCGCGCTATTTGATTAGGTTGCTGTGCACAGTCTGCTTTAAGTTCGCGGGGGGCACGGCACTAAAGAGACCGAACACTGACCAAAACGTGTCGCGAGATTATGGCGGAAGTGAAAAGACCGTGCCTAAAATTGTAGGAATTGAGCACTGCGATATCAAAGAAACCATGGATCTATGATTTTGATGTGACATTGAAAATCGCATAAAAAGCCATCTTGCGCCCGCCATTATCACTGTAGCCCACCACGTGATCACATCTCTGTTCAATATCGCTTATTTAAGTGCACAGTATTTTTTTTTTTCTTTCAGGAGTGTTCGTCTTGCCTTGTTATAGTTTATACTCTTAAGCGCGCCCTTCGATGGAAAGCAACGCCCCCTTCGCACCCATCTCAGGTACTTCAGTATCGATGGCAAATGCCGGGGCTAGCAATGAATGAATGAATGAAAAACTTGATTGGTTCCTTTAGGAAGTAGTAGCGGTAGAGGAAGAAGTCTTCGTCTTGAAGCTTGGGTCCTCCTTGGCCGGGGCTAGCAAAAATCTTTTCCTTCCTTTCTATTCTTAGTTTTAATAAAACCACTACAATGCGTTTTTAGCTTTTCATCCCCCTCCCCCCCCCAAGGACCACATGTAACTATGTAACGACGACTACTGTCCAGAGGCGGATTTAAGGGGGAGGAGGTCGCCCCTCCCCTCCCCAAAGCGACGAATTTTACATACGAAACCCGTCCTAATAATAATAATTGGTTTTTGGGGAAGGAAATGGCGCAGTATCTGCTAGCGGTAACCGGCAACAAGATTATACCTTTGGAGCGGTGGCAAATTCGAAAGCGCTTTCCGCTTTCGAGCGAGCGAGCCGTGTCATGGCCGTCGCTGCAGGAAGCTGATAATTTTTTTTCTCTCCTTTATGATGGAAATATCTAGTGCAGACATGGCTGCGTAATTGGCGGGGTGCCGTGCTCGAACCGCGCGTCGCACAAAGGTTGCTTCTGAGCAAACGGTTCGGAAATACGGGACCGTTCGGAAGTGATAATAATAATTGGCTTTTGGGGAAAGTAAATGGCGCAGTATCTGTCTCATATATCGTTGGACACCTGAACCCGTGAGGGAAGGGATAAAGGAGGGACTGAAAGAAGAAAGGAAGAGAGAGGTGCCGTAGTGGAGGGCTCGGGAATAATTTCGACCACCTGGGGAACTTTAACGTGCACTGACATCGCACAGCACTCGGGCGCCTTAGCGTTGTGCGATGTCAGTGCAAGTTAAAGATCCCCAGGTGGTCGGAGCAGTGTATATATATATAATTGGTTTTTGGGGGAAAGGAAATGGCGCAGTATCTCTCATATATCGGCGGACACCTGAACCGCGCCGTAAGGGAGGGTATAAAGGAGGGAGTGAAAGAAGAAAGGAAAAAGGAGGTGCCGTAGTGGAGGGCTCCGGAATAATTTCGACCACCTGGGGATCTTTAACGTGCACTGACATCGCACAGCACACGGGCGCCTTAGCGTTTTTCCTCCATAAAAACGGAGCCGCCGCGGTCGGGTTCGAACCCGGGAACTCCGGATCAGTAGTCGAGCGCCCTAACCACTGAGCCACCGCGGCGGGGCAACGGAGCAGTGATCTCGATTTCGAGACGTATGTAACAGAAGTACACGCGCGCTTCGTCGATGCCGAAACTCCACCTGACAGTGCAGTCTCAGTACGAATTCCTCGCAGAATGAAAATGGAGGCGCTTTTAGAACGCGTGGGTGGGAAATTACAGTTCATTTTGAAAGCCAGAGTAGCGGATGTATTTATTAAAGGGACCCTGAAACGAGTTTGATGGTCATATTCTAAAGTATTTAATCAAATTTAAAACCTCTGCGCGGACCCTATAATTTACAAACCATTTTTAAAAATTGCTGCGCGCAACTGATGATTAGGGCGAGCCCTCACCGCTGACTGAAAGTGGGCAGCCTGGGCGAGCCTTATTCTTATTGGGCGTGCCCAAGTGCAGGACGCTGGCGGGATGGGGAGCGGTGGCTGCAGTCCCGACCTGTTTTGTTTACTTTTTTTTTCCTGGTGCAACGGCGTGCATGAGTTGAGGGGGAGAGAAGAAGCATCATTTTTGTCGCCGATATCTTCGGTGTTAACGAGGCTAGCCTTGAAAAATATTCGGTGCAGTGCTGAGCGATGAAATACCGATCGCTCGAGCACTTTTCCTAACGTCAGTAAATATCATTTCATGGCACCTTTAAAGGAGCTCTGAAACACCTTCCAAGGGCGGCACATCAAATCAATCACTACACTGAGTTGTCATGAACATCCGAGGCAAATAATACACTTCTACACACAGCAGAGAACCCACCATCACGCGCGAAAGTTGGCGAGCCCTTTCCGGCGACTTCAATTTTTTCATGCTCGCACCTTCCTCCATCGCACCTATTGGTTAGATTCTGTCAGACCTCAGGCAGCAACCATGGCCACAACCAATAAGCGGCATAGCTCTGGTGGGTCAAGAAGCTCTGCGCCCTGCCTGTGGGGCCGGCCAACTCCAGAGGGTGTTGGGCCGCGGTGCAGGAGCGCCGACCTTCCAGCGTGCAAAAAGTAACGGGAAAGCGAAAGGCGCGAAGATGCTGAAATTCAAATTTTAGCTACAGATAACTCAGCTTCTACAAAGCGCATAAAAAAATTATCACAGGCATACTGCAACTTCATTAGAGCCCCTTTCACAGCCCCTTCAAGTGAATGCATCCATTAATCCAGAATCCAGAATTAATCCAGAAAAGAGTTGCGTGCCGTAGAAAGTTTCTTCTTGGAAGCAAGTTCATGGCACGTGTTTAAATTTTGCTCTTTGTGAAAGGAAAATTTTGAAAAAAACAAAAAAACTGGCGGCTTTCAGTTCGTCGATTTCGGCTCAGATGTTTAAATGATTATGGGCTAGCATCATGCACAGCTGAACAAGGTAAGTACTGCTGACAAACTTTACACTGGACAAAAACTACCACAATAGCCAAGCTCTGTGCGCAGGTTCACCGCAAATGAGCCAGTGGTTGAGGCGAGAAAGGTTGTAAATGTATTGATGACAAAGATGCACAGTACTGTATGCGGAGCAATTTTCTTCCCTCATTCAAAGGAAAAGAAATGAGAATGCAGAGAGCTAATACAGAGAGCATGGTTTGTAGTTCTGCATGTAAACGAACCCTGCTAACTTTGGCATGTCTTGAGGCATGTGTGTGTGTATGTGATGCAGCAACAGGCAATAAACCTACAATAGGGCTAATGGAGGTGAGGTGGCATCTTAAAATAAAAATTACCAGCGTTTACGCTCTGCTAAATAATGTGCTAAACTTGGCAAGTTGCCGACATGCTGCCGCTTGTGTTTCCCAAGACCTACAGATTTTGTGGCAGCTTGGACTACTGTAACGATGCAACAGGCACACAGTCGCATGGCTCGCCTGGTCACGTTGCCACCACATGATCGGATGCTAATGGTCTATGATATGGAATCCTCCTTATAACAGCTTTCATTGTAAAACTTGGATGTCGGGGTGCTCCTTGAGTGCTGTGAATATACCACCTTTCAGGCTTTTGCCAACTGCATGAGCAGTGGCACCAACCATACACCGTTCCACTAATGTGAGTACTAATGTGTGTCAGTGTGCCAGAGTTAACCATGCAGTGCTATGGCGTTACTAAGAGCGTTTGTTGCTCAAGGACCAATTGTTTGGACCAGTGTTACATTATGGCATTAGCTCAAGACAAGTAGACACTGTCATATATTTTCAACAGCCCCCACGAGGCACTCCCTTTGTGATCTCATCCCTGAGCACTTGCACAATCAAAAGATCAAGGATAATGACACCCTTGATGCTACACTGTCTGGACTATAGTCAGACACAACTCAAGAACAAAGCGGCTTTTCCCTATGAAAGGACCCCCTTCCAGCCAATGGCATTGGCAGATTCTCATGACCCTTCTAGCATGACAATGCAGGGAGGAGACTGTCCTTGACAATAGAAGGAGGGAACTATCCCTTTCAACTGCCACTCCCTGCATTGTCATGCTAGCGAGGTCATGAGAATCAGTTGATGCCAAAGGATGGAAGGGGGTCCTTTGACAAGGAAAAGCCGCTTTGCTCTTGAGTTATATCTGACTATAGTAAAAATTATGCCAGTTAGGTTCACCCAGAATATCCCGGGTAATAGATTTCCTTAAGTTGTAGCATATGCCAGCATGCATCGATCTGAACATGAATGACACCAAGCTTGGCCACCTAATACAAAAGAAATAGTTTATTCAGAGAAGACGGCTTTAATGTCTCTCGCTAATGCATACAGCAGGGAGACCAGAGTCTTAATTGACAAAAATTTTATCTCCAACAAAGACTAGATATATGAAAATGTGCAAACTTTTCAAGTAATTACAGGGCCACAACCATGCTGTCATTGCCAGATAGCAACAGTTCCATTTCATTTTAGTTCAGTGAGCCATCACACAGCCTGCCTTTTTCAGTAGTGGGCAGCAGCCAACCTGTAATAATATTATTTGTAAATGATATGCTATTTGCAGCAATTATCACTGGCAGCAGCACCAAGCAGAGTGTATGCTGACGACTGGTGCCTACATAGTGGAACATGCACATCCCAGTGTTGACTATCTTAAGAACTGCACTGCACTGAAATGAAACTTACTGCCCAGCTAAAGGAACAACAAAACAGTGTGACACAGGTATCACATTGTGAGATCATTTATGCACAGTAACAAACTTGAACATCCATACTGCAGGGCCATTTTAAGGTTAGGAGGTTTTGTGCACTGCATGTGTCAAGCTCATATAGACTAGACAAGCATGAATAGACTAGATAGGCACAAATAGACTATAGAAGCATGTTCTAGATATTCTGGTACAACATGTCTTAGCCATAGGCGTGCATAAAGGCGAGGCAAGAGGGGCAGTTCCCGATTGCTCCCTGCTAGCTAGAAGATGAACAGGCGCTACCATGACCTCGTGGAAAGACCTGAGCACACCTATGTCTCTTGCTGAACGCAATGCAAAAAAGAACAGCAAGAAGGATGTATAGATTAGACAAGCACGAGCAAGTCTAGTCTATTCGTTTTTTTTTTTCATTGCATTCATCCAGACATTCCATATACCAACATGTACAATTCACCACCTAAGCTCTCATCGCATCAGTCTGGATGCCTGCCCATATGCCATGTTACACTTTGCATGCCTTGAGCTAAGAGTACAGTCAAACACTGTCAGCATTTCATATTTTTGGTCCCGCCAAAAGCAAGTTAGCTGACCTGACTGCCATTTCCATGTAATACGCTTCCAGCTTTTGTAATGCAACTTCCAGCTTTTGAGTTGGAAATTGTACGAGGCAGCGTTGCCAAGATGAAGTCTGCTCTGCAGCATTATACAATGAGTGACGGCCAAAGCCCAACTCTAATGTGGCAATCAGCAATACTGCACGCCAGTTCCACCGAAACCATTCTTAGTAGCATCTTTCTGATCAGAATAATGCCATCTCACTCCTTGGCTGCAATTCTTAATTCTTTATGCCTCTGTTAATAAGTATCTACTCAAGCCAGACTGTGCAAGGGCTTGTTACCTTGAACATTCACAAAGGAATGAGCCCCTCATTCATGCCTTACTCTTCTATGATGGAGACAGAATTGGCAGCTTGAGATGTTATTTGGTGCACTCTCCGTCAAGATGCAACTAGATCAGATGGCAGACAAAAAGCCAGAAAGTCATACCTAACACTGCAGGAAACAGTACCCCATAAACAGCACTGCGTCAAGTGGCAAGGATGCTGTCATCATTATTCCTCGAATGAAAAAAGAAAAAAAAGCCTCTTTAACTGGACAGCTAGTCAAGTATTATGTGGAAGGTTATATGAATGCTCTCAACGCTGACTTGAGAGGTACTGGGACTCAAATAACAATCAGGCAGTCAGTGTCTGCACCAACACATCATTATGGCCATTGTTAAGGATACTGTCCACACCTCTGTGCAGACCTTTATCTTGTAAAATGAGAGAAGACGGCACCTGCATGCCTGCATGCATGTCACAATAGAATCTCGATGATACGAATCTTGTGGGATCGCGAAAAATATTCGAATCATTTGAAATTCATATCATCCAAAAGTGAACAACATTCACATGCAGAAGCACGGGAAATTCATACAAGCAGGTCCCTTTACAGCTGACCGGATTTATTATGATCTTTAGCATAGCGCGCACCACGCACTATGATTGCGATGCATATCACGAAACTGGCGATCACGACGCCAGCGATGTACAGGTCGCGCGCCACTGCTCTCTCATAGTTATAGCATAGTGCGATGATCCGATACTGTGATCCGCTTCTGCGAGGTGCCACTGCAAGTGTGCAGAAAGCCTTTAGGGTGCCCGTCAGCTGCATCAGGACCAGTCAGCGCATACTCAGTGGTATCCCACGGAAGCGGGTCACAGTATGCTCTAACTCTCTAATGTGAGGTCATCGCTTAGTGCTGATCGTGGGTGGTGGCTCCTGTGCTTGTATCATTCGTAGTGGCATGGGAGGGCATTCGGAACATCCGAAATTCTGCCCACTGCAAACAGCGCACTTTGAGCAGGAAATTCTACAAATTCATATCAGGCATGATTGTATCATAGAGATCCTACTGTATTATGATTTCATCAGGTGATATGGTGCAGGCACAGCACAAATAAATGTTGCTTCACTATATTTACTTTCGACACTTCCTTTTGCCACTACAGAAGCTACAGGATGCCTAAAAAAATCAGAAGAAAGCACACATCTTAAACGTGTTTCTGTGCACCTGGACATGTGGCATCATCTAGGTTTTAGGCTGTAGGCAGCATGCATCAATAAAGCTGTTAGTAACAGTTCCGACACGTGCGACAAGTGACAGTGGATGACAATTTTGCAAAACCCAAAGCACTACCCTCTCGCAGTCTTCCACGGTGCTCCGGGTATTTAGCACGAAATTTTGTTCTGATGACGTCTACACACGAAACTGAACTGATATTAATGATATAGTTTTTATGCCATTGTTTCCAGGGATACACGGAAGAAACTAGAGAACTATCTTTGCCTAAATAGCCTAGAAAAATTTGCCATATCGCATAAAACGTTGTTCTGTTTCCTAACATAGAGCCCACTACTGCTCCTATAAAATCTACTGATACACATCATGACTCCGCAGTCAAGGAGGTGACTTTTATATTGCCACTACATTTTCAGTGCAAAAATGTTGCCTCTACACACTTCATAGTTTTGCCAGTGCTGCAAGAGACTGCTGAAATGAAGCAGTGTTTCATTGCGATGTCTGCAATTTGCAAAATAGTTCATGACCACAGCCACTGCGCAGTTCAAAAACCTTCGTTATCGCAGAGTTAACAAGCCAACATTAAACAACTGGCAGTGCACTTAAGTCCTGTGCAAGTCACCTAGTATGAAGTAGTACAAAATTTGTAGCTCACCACAGCATCGCTTATGTATCCCCTTGCACACCTGTAGCTTGTGGCTGCACTCATGCAATCAGCAAGGCTGTCAAGCATGCAGTGTACCACAAAGTGAACTGCTGCAACAAATGCTACTCAAAGCAATAGCTACTTATTCCAGTTTCAGAATCCTTTCATTACCTATGCTGTCACATCACAGCCACACCTAACACGTGGCTTCTGCCACTCGTTAGGTAGCCCTGTACATTCACCAAGAAGTGCTGAGGGTCACTGGACTTTAAAACACGGGCACAGTTAACCATGTTGGTTTGTAGGTAACGTGGACATTGCTTGCTGGACCATTTTGAGCAGCCATCTCTACCAGCAACAATGCAAGGCCAGCCAGGTATCTAGCTCATACACACAAGTGCTCTGCAGCCTGAAATTCTCATTCACTAGCCTGCACAACTCCAAAGCTCTCGATCAAGCACACACACAGTGGCATTAATGCAAGGCCATTTAGAGGCCATTACTCTGATGGAAGAGCTGCATTTTTGGTACATAGTTCTTGAGCGCTATCTCATATCCATGCTCAGCTAGGGTTATGACCAGGACGATGTCCATGCGGGAGCCTGCGTGGTGCACAAGCGTGTCTTCCTTTGTGCAATGAAGCTCAGAAGTTTATAAGCTGTGTGAAGTTCAGCAAGATATACTGCTGCAGACTCAAACCATATATCGTTTTTTGCAAAAGAAGAAAAGAGCATCAAATTAATGGGAACATGTTGATTAATAAACAACTCTGCCAACAGCACTGCATTGGAATGGTCATAGCACCCAATTCACACATCCACATGGAATATTGTTCAAAGAACTGTGCTTCACATGCCTTCAGTAGTTGTGAAACATAGAAAGCACCTCCAGATGTCCCTGCACAGACTGTCTCATGAACTGTAGCTCACTCTGTAGGCTGTAATTATAACCAACAGAAGACATGCAAACGTCTCGGCGTCCCCTGTGCGTGTGTTTCACACACTAGGCTGGCGACGAAGCGCCGCGGCGCCACCTCCAGGGAGCGCCTTGTGTCAGCACGCAAGGTCAGCCGCTGCGGTCACTTCCTTGGGGGGCAGTAGGGGTGGCCGGTGCTGAGGTGAGTTGAGCTCCTTCATGGCAGCCGAGAGAAGCCGCTGCAACTCGGGGGGAAGGTCCTCCTCTCCAGCCACACAGTCATCCTCGTCGCGCGAGCTCTCACGAGAAATCACAGAACGGCGAACCTCTGCAGAAGGAGACATTGTAATGGGGAAGGGGGGGATAACAATGCGGTGAGTGCAGCGGGTCACACAAATGAAAAGAAACAAAGCCATACTGAACCTAAAAGGGACATCATCTGCTGAACTGTCCATGTTCACTCTTGCAAGCCACTGGTGCCAACACAAAAGAAAAGCCACGGACATAAGCACGTACTGAAAATGAAACAGAGTTCTTTGGCACCTTAAAAATTTGTGCAAGTGCTTGAGGCCCATTTGTCATAAACAATGTGTGGAACAGAACAGTGTAATCATGAAAAGCTGATAAGGAGTTATAAGAGCCACCTCAGTGACAAGTGAAGCTCATATGGTTGCGCTTGGACAATGTTAATTTATTTTAATGGTTGTGCTAGCTCACACAAGCTTGTGGGCACTGCGTCAATCCAGGGAAAAAAATAGTTGCCAGCATTCTGAAGAGTATGTTAGCACCTTCAGTCTGCAGATAGTGTCACTCATGAATGTGACACACAAATGAGCTAAGTATGCGCTGGTTAGCTGGAACCGAAAAGAAGTGCTAATTAAAGAAGCAAAGCTTAAAGGGACCATGACATGATATTTACTGAGGTCGGTGCATGAGCGATGGGTGCTCTGTCCTTTGTCACTGCACCACAAAAATTTTTAAGCTAGCTTCATTAAAGGTGCACTAAAGAGGAATCTGAACTCGTCTTTTTATCGCGGGAACTCTATCTACATGTTCCGGGCATTCTTAGATACTGCGAATTATTGCCGTTTGGCCGATTGCTCTAATTACATCGGATTAAACGTCCCGGCTCCCGCCTTTTTTTTTAACTCAACGCGATAGGGAGGAGGAGTCAACCAACGCGTTAGCCAGTCCCATGGCGGCTCACCGCTCTACCATCGGCGGATAATATGTAAATCAGAGTCCACGTGTATTTTTATTTCCGTGGGCCTAATTTGTGACTACATTGTCTGTGACTGAAACTATTTATTCACAGAAACCTAAAAAACAACATAAAAGTGAAAGCGAAGCCGCCACTGCACTGGCTGAAAGCACTCCACGCGTTTGCTGACTCCGCCTACCTACCACGTTGAGTTCAAAAAAAGGCGGGAGCTGGGACGTTTAATCCAATTTAATTAGGGCAATTGGCCGCACAGGACCATAATTAGAAGTTTCTATAAGAATACCCAGAACGTGTAGATAGAGTTCCCGCGGTAAAAAGACAAGTTCAGATTCCTCTTTAGAGCACCTTTAACACCGAAGATATATCAGCTATTAAAATTTATATGCTTCTCCCCCCCTCCCCCTGAACTCGTACACAATGAAGCATGAGAAAGAAAAAGAAAGAAATATATCTAAAGCCCCTCAAAAGTAGCGATATCCCTCTTCCCCTTCTCCACTTCCTCCTTCATTTCTCTCTCATGTCCAACACAAACCTGGGGAGGCGTGCACGGCGAAGCCCATCGTGATTAGTTTATGGTTTATGGGGGTTTCACGTCCCAAAGCGACTCAAACTATAAGGGATGCCGTAGTGAAGGGCTCCTGAAATTTTGACCACCTGGGGTTCTTTGACGTGCACTGACATCACACAGCACACAGATTTATAGAATTTCGCCTCCATTGAAATTCGACTGCGGCGGCTGGGATCAAACTCACGTCTTTCGGGTCACCAGCCAAGTGCCATAACCACTGAGCCACTGCGGCGGCCAAAAAGCTCATCGTGAGGCAGAAGGAAAATAAAGGGCGAAGGGACTTTAAACATGTTGAGACTGCGCCCTGCTGCACCGCATCTCACCCATGTCACTTGAGCATGCCCAATGAGAAGGCTCCTCCACATTCCCCACTTTATGTCAGAAGGGGAGGGGTGACTAAGAGTGTGGTGAGGTGTCGCCCTAATTGGTTGCAAGCAGCAATCTTAAAAATTATTTGTAAATTAGAGGGGCCATACTCAAGCTACCAAGTTTGACCTGAATACTCACGACAACCTTTACAGATCTATTGCATTTGAATATCACCAGAAAAAATCATTTCAGGGTCAAAGAACATCACATGTCTCGAAATTCCGTGTCTATTGCTGCCTGCTAGACTGCACACACTGTGCTGAATGCTATGCCGCATGCAGTGTTCATGTCCTCAGCTTTAGTCTTATGTTTTGTCAAAGAGGGCAATGTTAATGGCTGAATTTAGCTCAGAACTGCTAAACAGTGCTTGTGAAAGATCAGGGCTCCAAGACAGTGCGCTATGAACAGGCAGTAAAGAAAACAAGACCACAAAGTGTGTGGCTAACTAATATGGTAACATTCACAGCAAAGACAAATTAAAACGACAGGATAAAAACACTGTGGCCCAATATAACTGCACCAGTTTTAAGATGCTTTGATGCCATTCAGCTGTTAATAATACTGATGAAGTCATATTACTATTTGACAAGCGTGCATGGTTTTGCTTGATGGAAGAATATGTGAAAATGAGTGTGTGTCCTCTTTGAGCAGTGGTACGTCACAGCTGTACATCTGCTGGGCGCTAGCAAAATCGCATGCGTGATTACACAGTTTGAGACATCTCTCAGCATAAAACCTGCATACACTGATGCTCACGACTGCTTTCAGTGCACTGAGCCCAGCCTCAATTTTATGCTTCACACACGCTTTCCAGGCACATTTCACACACTAAATGTCTGCGCAGTGTATGAAATCATGCATGGCACGGCATGTTCACACAAAAGCACAGTGACCTCAGGATGACCTTGTTGTTATGCAAGCTCAGTGGAGCTTTTCAACACAAAAGTTGCTGCTGAAACACATTGTGCAATGAGGACGTAATATTCAAATACTAATTCTCTTCTGCACAGGGTGCATAGGTAGGTGGATGAGGCAGATTGCAAAACTGACCTTTTTCTGGTGCTACTTTGGATGTGGTAGACTCCAGGCAACCACTGGATAATGAGCCAATATCTTCCAAAATGCAGTTCCCCTTGCACCCATTGGTTAATTTTGCTGAATCTGAGATGGTGGAAAACGGATAAACAAAGGGTCAGCAAACATCCATATGACTTGCAGAGGGTTAGCAAACATTCATATGACTTGCAACATGATTCAATGCACACTGAAAACTACTACTGCACAGGAAAGAGGCACATGACTATGACTACACATGCCAGAAGCAATTTTATCTCATATGTGAACTGTATATATGTGTATTGTTTATGAAGCAATCATCCATGCCCTGCCACGTAAAAAGGTGAACCCTGCAAGTTGCATGACATACACGACACATTACAGGCCAAAAACAAATGTGAAGTTGGATGCAACAATACTTATCAGGCCAATATGGCTAATGGACAGATTCGATAAAATAGGGTTTCTGATACCGATGTAATGAGAAGCCCAGATGCCAGTACGCTAACACTTGGCTACGCAGCTGGCCTCAGAAGTAAACAGTTCTGCGATCAGAGCTCCTGCTTGGAAGGTTTACTTGTATACAGTATATTTTCACTGCACATTCATATCTTTCAAGTTCAAATCAAATTCCTTGAAATGAGCAACAACCACAGTTTTCGTTAGCTGTGTCTATAGTTCTCTCAGGTATCCAGAAAAGATACACTTTACACCAGTTTTATGCTCATAAAAATTTACTGAGAGTTCTCACGCTCAACGCCGAAAACAGATTCATAGTGTCCTTAGCTGTCAATAAAGTACCGTGATTTAGTGTGCTACACTCTGTATAGTTTTCTTGTTTCATTTCGTTTGAAATTAGGAACAGAAAAACTGGAAACCGAACCAAAGGAGGCAATCTGCATATGTGATGGCTGCTGGAAGCAGTGTCTAACTGTTCAGCGTCCGTGCACAGAATGGCAGAGCAATGTAGTGCCACAAAACATCTATCGTGAACCTGGTTATGTCTGCCTCTGAGAAAAAAAAAAAGAAATCAAAGCATATCACCTACCTTTCATCTTGCAGTGCAGTAAAACATCCCTTTTTTGGAGTTCTTTAACATCAAAGGTCTTTGGAGAGTACTTAGAATTTTTAAAAATCAATTTCTTTGCTCAAACAATCATTAAGAATTTAAACGTAATATCCTCCAGCCACAGTGCCCACATTTTCTTCCCTTGCATGTTTGCCATGTTCAATGTCACAGAACACATGCAATAAGCACTCACCTGTGGCCGAGAGGGGCATGTTGACTCTCCAGGTACCATCGCACTTGAGCCTGTTCTCAAGCTCTGTGACACGCTTGCCCAGCACTCTGCAATTGAGGCAATTGAAGAAGGGGGTGGTGCAGACGAGGCAAAAATGAGCTGTCCAGAACAACTCCACAGGAAACTTGTCATCACGTCACCTCCAGCCATTCTTGGCTGTGATTAAGCTACACTAGCTTTACAAAAAAATTGTAGGCATGTCATTAGTAAATGACATATCTAGAAGCATGACTGTCAATCAGCCACTTAAATGCTGCTTCTCCCAACCAAGTTAGAAATGTGCTGCAGTATTCAGAGCACTCCACTCCGTAAAAATAAATGCAAGAGGCCCTGCTATAAAAAATGCAGGAGACTTGGCATCGCCACAATGATTCGAAAAAAGAAAGATCAATAGGAAGCAGAACGTTATTCACTGCTATGCAGATTGCGCTACAGATCAAGCACTGCTAACTGTGCAGATTGCATGAGAAAGCCCATGGACTAGTCCTTCTTAACAGATGTGAGCCTGACATCCCACACCATCCACTTCTATCCAAACAGGAGAAAATTTATTAAAAATCTAACATATGCAAGTTATTTTTGTATGAATAGTAGCTTACATGCTCCACATATGCATCACCAAAATGAAAAGAAGTTTGGCCAGCAAGTTATGTGGCACTCTACTTAATACCCCATACAGAGCACCGGTACAAGTGATACCTCTTTACAAATGGCTCTTTAAATGCCTGAAGCATGTCATGAACTAATAGCAACGTTTGTCCCAGAGGGGACAACAAATGAAGGATGCACTGAGCAAAACTGTTCATTCAGTGAGTTTCTACCCATCTCACAGCAAACATGACTAGTGGACAGAGCTCTCCGTGAAGCCCAGGCTTGTGGACTGCTGGACAAGTAGGAGCCCACCCTTGCGGACTTTCATTATTTTTCTTTCAAATAAGAGTTACCATCACCACCACCACACCCGACTATGTCTAGCCTTATTCAGCTTTAAAACATGAAGTCTTGATTCCTAACATCCACACTTGCATTTCTGCATTTGTCCTAGCAGTAACAGCTGTCAACAATGCCTTAGTGTTTTATGTTTTCCTACCATTAGTGCTGTGTACTTTCTAGGGTTGTGATAGGCACGCAGGGCTCATAGTAGCTTTTGAACTCCATATACAGCCTCCCTGCAGCAAAATGCAGCTTGCTGACTGTCTGAAATTTGGAAGTCTACAAACAAGTCATCTGTGAGAGGACAGATGAACTACAGGATGTTACCATCACTCAACACCAAAGCGGCATCTGCCTGGTTATTTCTTGCTGCTATAGGGATGTGTACAGCTTTCGTCAAAAATACAAAGCCCACTAGGTTCCCTTCAGGGCCAATATAGTGAGGTTTGTATTGAACTGTCAATGGTTTAAATGTCTCCAAGTTCAAAGGAACTCTCATTCTAACCCACCTGGAGCTTTGCACTGGCAGAGCTGCTAGAAAGCCACAGTATGCGGTTTGGAAGCAAACCTCATGGGCTGTAAACTTCTTATAAAGGCTGTATGTCGGCTAAGTCAGCAAAGGGCAAAACTGAGTGAGCAGATAGAGTGCTTCATATGCTCACCTAGAGCACACAAACAGCGCACAGTGGAGTGTGCAGGCAGCATTTGCAGGTGGCCACACGGTTTGAAACAGCATACTGTTTTGCACACAATATTGCATAGACCTTGATCGACTTCTTGTGAGTCGGAAAGCCGTGCTGAGTCCAAGAGGCAGTGCAAAATACTGCCAGCTCGTACCAGAGGATGCCAGTTTAATGCTCTAGATGGGTATGCAGAGATGGGTACGCTGAGTCACAGCTATAGGGCTGTGAGGTGGACATAACACACACAGACTTGGTCCGCTTGCACCTATAAATTCTCCAAAGGAGGCAGAAAACTGAAGAGGAGTTTCGCATCTGGTAGAATGGGACAACTCTGCAACCGAAACCCCAACCACTCGGTTGGTCGCAGCACAGCAACAGCAGCAGTATGAGAACGCAAACAAAAGGCATGCTAGCTGGAGAATGGCACGGAGCTCACTTGTTGGCCTTGCGTTGATGGTTGAGTGCCAGGGTGCGGTCATTGAGGGCCTCCAGGAGCAGGGCAACCAGGCCCCGCATGTCAGCGCCCGCCGAGCTTAGGTCCAGGGAGCTGTCCTTCAGCAGCTGCTGGACTGCGCAGACATGCACCATAGGGAACAATGAACAATCTTTTCACCACAAGTTCCTTTCTTTTGCTATAGTAATGCACTTGCAGCCAAGTTCTCAGCATGCCGACTCCTAAGCAAGTACGCTGGCACAAGCTACCACAACTTGTGGTCATGGTGCTTGGAGACGTGTCAGTGATGATTTATTTCCCCCTATGATATTTATTTGGCTGCCAGAAAAACTGGATCAAGCCAACAGGAGAAGGGGGATCACAGGGTAAACATACAGGGGAAATCAGAGGTCTTCAATATGAGGAAATGATTGCAGAGAGCAACCATAAGTTTTACATATTGTGCATAAAGCGAAAAGATGACAAAAAAAGAGACAAGAGGTCATCAGTGTGCACTGAAACTATGACAGCTGCATGCCGTAAGTAATTATTCTCTTATCTATTAAATTAACTACAGTCTATACAACAAATTTATTTGCCCGCAGCATTTTAAAACCCTGCATCTCGTTCCCTCGTATACTCTTTGAAGGACAGCTACCTGAAACATTTCCGTAGTGGCAGACAAAAGATATAAATAATTTTCTAAACCTGCTTTGATTATTGCCTGTGTGAGGTCTTAATCACTCAAGTAATTAAGAAGTCACAAACTATACTAACATCAAGGAATGGTGAAACACGAACAGCAAAACCTGGTTATGGACCAGATTGTAAACAGGAATTGGTGCATGTTTACGCATGAGGTAAGGCCACTCCACCAAGAAAAATAAAAAGGTAACAGAGTAAGTATGATCATTATGACTCCACCTCTTAAGAGAAAGAAAACAATGAATATAATAATTGAAACTTCAGATCTTTATGAAGTAATGCTTGGTGCAGAAATAGTCTTTAGCACTCACCACACAGGTTGCCTTCGGTTTCTTGGGTAGTACAATTAGTTATTTAATGTGGAAACATACACTCACATCCACATGAATTATTAATGTGTAATTTCAACCAACAAAACAACAAGTGGCCTGCTGCTTCTTTTTTTCAGAGCGTTCAAGCCAATTTTCAAAAAACATCATATCTCCGCGCAAGCAACGTCTCAAACGGTACAATATTTGGGGTTTAATGCTCCAAATTGTCATGTGGGACAGCATAGCATAGAGGGGTCCGATATTATTTAAACATCTGGGTGTATCGGGCTTGCGTGATAACAAGATGACTGTGTGCCTAACATGCGCAGTGCATAAGCCGCGCTATCGCGAAAGCTCTAAGTACGATGCCCCGCAATAAACATGCGTTCTTCTTGTTCTGGCTTTCATGCTGGTGAGTGGCGTCACTGGGATCTGACACATGGTGCCAGTTGGGCAGGGAGCAGCTTGGAGCGTGATCGCCCAGCCGGAGCACGGAGGTGAACCAAGAGTGGGAGGCGCCGGCATGCAACCATTTCCGATGCTGAAGCCCTTGGAACCTTTGCAGCTCTCGGCTAACTTGTCGCAGAATTGGAAGCGGTTTAAGCAAAAACTGGAACTCTTCATCAGGGTGACCACATCAAGGGACCATCAGAGAAGCGGAGCAGCAAAAGTTGCGCTCCTGTTGAGCGTTGCAGGAGATGAAGCGCTATGTTTTTCGCTCGAGGAAACAAGATGGAGAGCCGTTCGAAAGATTTGTTCGAGACCTCAAGAAGCGAGCAGCGCAGTGCAACTTCGAAGGACAATTCTATGATCAGAGATCAGATCGTTTTTGGGACAAATAATCCCAAACTGCATGAAAAAAATGCTGCGAGAAAAGGGCTTAACGTTGGCAAAGGCCAAAGAAATGTGTAGGGTAGCGGAATCAGTGGCACAAAGAAATCAGGTCTAGGCTAGGCCAGATGACAGCATTGACGCACTCTCTCGTAGTAGGGGATCATGCTGCCGCTGCATAGAGCAGCAAGTGATCAGTGCAGTCGTCGGTAATTTGTACCGCTGCAAGAAATGCAACCGACGGCATGAACAAAGACAGTGTCCTGCCTATGGAAAAAGATGCAATTCCTGCTGAAAGCTTCATCACTTTGTGATTTGTTGTCCGGCCAGGGCGGTCGTCAGCAAGGTTAGCGAACTGAACTTGTCAGCGAAGGCGTCAGCTCTCGGCGAAGTCGGTGAACTCAACTTTGATGATGAGTTTGACGTTCTTGGCGTCAGCATCGAAAGTTGCAGTAGTGGCCATTGGATTGTGAAAGCCCAAGTCACGGGTCGTGAAGCATTATTCAAGGTGGATACCGGTACACAAGCAAGCCTTTTACCATTTTCAGTATACACAACTTGCAAACTTCCGAACTGAGTCCTACGAGCTTCGTGCTGCGAGCTTACAACAGAGGCATAATCACCAGTTTCAGAACAACAGTCCAAAAAGTAACCGTTGGAAATGTCGAAACTAATGTAAAATTTTATGTGGTGAAAAATGACCGTCGGGTAATACTGGGCCTTCAGGCATGCAAAGCTTTGGGCCTTGCGCAACGCACAGTAGACACTGTCAGCAACTCTGCTGAATACGAAGCAGTCAAGCAGTTCAGGCACGTCTTCGAGGGTTTAGGATGCTTAAAGCAACCATACAGCATGGAACTGCAGCCAGCTGCTGTCCCTCTAGTCCAGCCAGCGTGGCGGGTGTCCCTGTCCTTGCGCCAACCACTTCGCGACGAGCTTCAGAGAATGGAGAGAGCTGGCATCATCAAAAAAGAAGGCGGACCTACAGACTGGGTAAGCCCCTTGGCTTTGGTCAAAAAGAAGGACGGCAGACTTAGGGTGTGCATGGACCCAAGAAGGATCAATGAGCATATAAAGAGGCAGCACTACCAGCGTCCCAGGCGCGAAGATATTGAAGCAGAATTGACCGGCGCTTAGTACTCTAGTTGCCTAGACGCAAACTCTGGATTTCATCAGATACCGCTCGACGATAGAACATCGAAAATATGTACTTTTGCCACACCCTTCGGTCGATACCGTTACTTGCGCTTACCGTTTGGCATCTCATCAGCGCCGGAAGTTTTTCACAAAATGCTGATTCAGATGTTTGACGGGCTGCCAGGAGTACACGTGTATATCGATGACATTCTGGTGTGGGGGACTGCACGTCAAGAGCATAATTAACCGCTCATAGCAGTTCTGAAAGCTGCCGAAAAAGCAGAATTAACATTCGACATAGAAAAATGCAAGTTCGGCTTAACTGGGGTGCATTTTCTGGGTGACGTTATCGGACAAAGAGGAATTTCCCCGAACCCGAACCTTGTGCGAAATCTGGTGCAAATGCCAACACCAAAAAACAGAGCTGATGTGCAGCGCATGCTAGAAGTGGTTAACTACTTCGGAAAATATGTGCCACTGTTGCCGGACAGAAGAGCGCCACTCCGAGTGCTTATCAAACCACAAGTTGAGTTTGAGTGGACTGAAACCCATGCGAAAGAATAGAAAAGCATCACCCAGGCACTCGCGACAGCGCCCGTGCTAGCAATATTTGACCCAAAAAAGGAAACAAAACTAACATGCGATGCATCCAAAGACGGCGTTGGAGCAGCACTTTTGCAGTGTCACGGTGGTCACTGGCAACCAGTAACACATGCTTCACAGGTTTTAAGACTACCGGAGCAGCGTTATGCACAAATTGAAAAAGAGGCGCTCGACATTCTGTTCGGTTGCGAGAAGTTTCACCAGTTCCTGTATGTACAGACGGTCATCATCGAGACCGACCACAAACCACTTCTGTCGATCGCTTCTAAAGGAATTTGTGACATGCCCCCACGATTGCAGAGATTTTTTTTAAGACTTCTCAGGTATGACAATGTTCTGTAGTACATTCCAGGGAAGCACCTGGTCTTGGCGGACATGCTGTCATGAGCGACTCCTCCCGGAAACGTCGACAATGCTGGTGCCATAGAAGACGTCGAAGTTCACGCACTACAGCTGCTGAACTGCCTGGTCACGGAAACAACGCAGCAGAAACTGGCGAAGGAAACTGCTCGTGACTGCTACTTGCAGACTGTCGTCGGCAATATATCAGCAGGAAAACAAATTCAAGGTGAGCTGAAACCTTTTTCATCTGAACTGTCTGTAATCAGTGGAATCCTGTTCAAGGGTACGAAAGCTGTCATACCGAAAAGCATGCGACTGGATATCTTGACAAGGATTCATGCCGGCCACCTTGGTTTAAACAAATGCGAAGAAAGAGCAAGACTGCTCGTTTTTTGGCCAGGCCTCAACAACGACAACGCAATAGTCCTTCAAAACTGTTCTAGATGCATAAAGTTCGCATACCAGCAAGCCAAAGAACCCTTGTTAATGTGCCCGGTGCCACAGTGTGCATGGTACAGAGTCGGAGTGGATATCTTTTGTTTTGGGGGACATTCTTACGTGGTCATATGTGACGCTCTTTCTAACTTCCCAGATGTCGAGAAGCTTCCCGACACAAGTGCAAGCAGTGTTGTTGCGGCTCTCAGCACTATGTTTGCTCGGTATGGCATTCCTGTCGAACTGTGCACTGACAATGGACCCCAATTTTCAAGCCAAGAGTTCACAGCCTTCGCTAAAGAGCACGACTTCGCACACGTCACTTCTAGTCCGCACTACCCACAGTCTAACAGTCTCGCAGAAAAAGGTGTGCAAGTTGTCAAGCGGATAATGAAGAAAACGCAAGATGCACGACAGGACTTCTGGCTAGGCCTTCTGGCCTACCGATCGACGCCACTGACTGATGGTCAATCCCCTGGCGAACTTCTTCAAGGCAGGCGTTTTCGATCTAACATCCCTGATCTTGGCAGTATCAAGACTACTGAAGTCAAGAAGCACCGCCATACGCTCAAAGGACAGCTGTTGCCTCCCCTAGCTAAAGGTGCCGTCGTCAAGCTGCGAGATAAAACTTGGTCACAGAACGAGAAGGTGGTTGGAAAAGCTCCCTCGAGGACCTACCACGTCGTAACTGAAAATCATCGTGTTCTTCGGCACAACAGGAGACACCTGCTTCATTCAGACGAGCAGTATATTGAATCAAGTGACGATGACACCGACCACGACTGCGCAGTTTCGGCTGAGCCAAATGCGACTAACAACCCGGGGAGTGCAACACCGCAGCAGCCTCTGGGGCTGTGTTAGCAACTTTCAGCCCATGGTGCCACACCTTCGGCTTCAGTTACCCTACCAGAGCAACCCGCAACTGCCATTACCCTGAGGAGGTTGACTCGCATCGTGAAGCCTCCCGAACGTCTTCATAATGATGCTGCCTTCAATCAATTAACAAGAACTGGAACAATAATCTTGTGCTAACCGTGGAAGGATGTATCGGGCTTGCGTGATAACAAGATGACTCTGTGCCTGACATGCGCAGTGCGTAAGCCGTGCTATCGCAAAAGCTATAAGTACAATGCCCCGCAATAAACGTGCGTTCTTCTTATTGTGGCCTACATGCTGTCAAATGGCGTCACTGGGATCATTAACATGCACTGACATTGTACACCACACAAGTGCATCTTTTATTTTTTTTCCATTTCACAAAGAAACGAGGACGCAGCAGCTGTTTCTTCAATCCTAGGAGCTATGGATCTGCGGCCAGATGCCAAAGCCACTGAGCCCTTGTAGAGGGTTGGTCTCAAATGGTGATGACAAAGAGTTTTCAAAGTGTGCTCCACACTGCCTAGTATAAAAATACAGAGAACAGGCTCTGCAGCCATTAAAAAAGGTGTGGTACGCCCTTTAAAAATCTGCTCAGCACCATATTCAAGATGCTAATTAAACAAGAGACTCTTTCTGCAATGAGATAAGTTGGGGAGAACGAAGTGGGGCACTCACTCTGCTTGCTGGACACGCCAGCCAAGGCAGCTGTGCTCGTACGACCACGGTTCTTCTCTGCCAGGTTCTGTTGTCACAGCAGAAGTGGGAACAAGAAATGAGTCCATCCTGTTGAATTTCTCAAACAGTTGCATGAAAGGATCAATGCCTGTCGATCAGCGCAACTACCCTAGCTGCTTTGCTAACTACATCCCCACATACACTTCGCTGAAATAAGTTTCACCTCACATTGCACACACAAGGTAAGTGTATTCAAACATGGAAAGGCTGCTAAAGATGTGACATTTAGACTCCTGTAATACAGTGTTGTTCTCAGCACTATTTACATGCAAGTAGGCACCAATCAGACTAAAAGATAGTTTGCACAACACAAATGTTAACAAAAATAAAAAAAAACTTTATCAGCTACAGTGTTGTTCTCAGCACTATTTACATGCAAGTAGGCACCAATCAGACTAAAAGATAGTTTGCACAACACAAATGTTAACAAAAATAAAAAAAAACTTTATCAGCTTGCCTGCAACTACTTTGGATGCATTTTGTAAATTCAGGGTGCCCAGGCAAACAAGAAAAGGGATTTTTGGAAAGGCTACCATTCAGGAGAAATAAAACCAAGAGAATGTTGTTGAATACTAGGTGTACTAGCAACATCTGTTTTGTTTACACTGTGTCTACATGATTAATCAGGCAAACTTGCGTTACACGAAATGTATGCTCTTACAAGACACTATAATGAACGCTCACCTCCAACAATTTCAGTAAAAGAGGAAAGGTTGTTAAATTCGAAAATGCCATGTAATTGCATAATTGCTCTAATTACAAATCTACTCCACTTTGGGAAATTTCCCTAAACATTGGACTATCATGAAATTTCATGCGACAGCATGCCAGCCATGAATCAGTATGCACCCATGTCATGACTGCAGCACCCACAAGCACAGTTTCATGAAAAAAGCAATGCTTTTGCATTTCCAAATTGGCATCAACAGCTGCATATGGATGACAACATTTGCATGCCATCAGCATGAGCACCTACTGACCCGCATGCGGATGCCTGCCAAGCACAAGCCATTATTAACACTATATACAAGACATAGGAATAAGTTTGTGGCCTTTATTACATCGAGCAATAAATTTTGAGAGAAAAAAAATGAAATTAGCATGCATCGACACATGAGCAGGGCAAGAAATGACACCCCTCCCTCGTCATTTCGAATTTCATTCGCAGTGAAACTTGCAACAAGGCTGTTGATATCTTCCATTCTCATGGTGCAGCTCACTTTCTGAATAACAAATATTAATGTCAAAAACACGTACTGATTTGGGCAAAAATTAAATTTATCAATAAAAAAAGGGTGGTCTCAGATTTGCTCAAAAGTGTACACACATAGTCTACAGAGTGGGGGAAAAAAAGACTGTGCTTTGCACGAAGAGATATGCATGCCAATACTAAATGCAACCTCACCCACTAGGTTCCAGCTGAAACCAAGGTGTGCAGGCTTTGAGAAATGGCCTAATGCCCCACATAAATAAAGAGAGTGCTAAAGAAATAGCTGATTGCTGATTCAATATTAAGTGAATTTTTTAACAAAATGGAAGATGGCTCAAGTGCACCGTATGGACACAGGCACCCACACCCACCTTGAACTTGTTAAGCGATGCTGTAAGCAGTGCCTTCTCCTCCTGGGCAAGCTGCAGGCGCTCATGATTGTACCTGGGGTGGAAGACACCCGCTGCTTTGACCAAGGTGGCCAGCCAGCTTACTTGTGCACTTCCTAAACTACAAGGCACGACCGTAAGTAAGCGGAAATGAATACAGAGGTGCCTAGACCATTATGTTGCTTTCAAGAGCAAGTACACATTATCCTGGAAGCCTTTTGAATAGTTTCGAGCTCAAATTTCATATAGGACAACACTTGACATTTACTTATTTAATATTAAGTTTAGTTTTAGCAAGTTGCAGTTCTCTGTCCAAAGCAGGAGTATGCCATCATCTCTGCTGATGCCTGAGCAATAAGGCAGTTTTACTGCACAAACCAGCAGCCCCATTAGTCGCTCGGACGGCAAAATGACTACCACAGACATCATGGTTGGCAGTGCCTAGCCTATATAAAAGTTCTTGGCAAGTCAAACTTCGTAGGAAAAGCCACGAGGCATATCTCCTCACTTGTCCTGGTGATTCGCAAACTATACAGATGCACTAATTCATTAAATATCAGTATACCTTTGTTTGCTACAGCATGTGTTGCAAGCCGGATTTCCTCCTCAACTAGAAAGTATATGACAATAGAGGCCTCCACAACTTTCTTATCATAACTAGGCTTGCTGCCTGCTCTCCCAGCTGCAAATGATATTTGCTGCACTGCGAAATCCCGCTTCACCGGGTCTGGCATTAGTCTGTATACTGCCACAGAAAGACCACCTGTTCTCCATGAGCAGGGCGTCGACGTCCAGGGGCACGTAGTCCCCGCCCCCGCGCAAAGCATGGTTCAACTGTAGGTTGAGGCGGTCCACCTTATGGCGGTACGCATCCCCCGCCCGCACCAGCTCCTCCTTCTCGTCCAGTACTGCCTGCAGGTCTCCCTCCAGCATTGAACACTGCAAGTGACACATGTCATAGCTACACACGCTGCATGAATAAAGACAAACCAGGTTGTGAATGCCGTAAGCAACCCACTCAATTCACCAGCACTTTCCAAGCACAACCTTGTCGGCAGTCAGCATCTGCGGTGGTGAAGCGCACTGTCAAGAAGCTTGCAGTCTTGCTGTCTACTTCTTTTTGGAGTTACACTTTACACTGTGGTACTGCACTGTACTGCCCAGTACAATTAGACCTTGCTGCGGCATCCTTTGTGGATTGTGCAAAGGTTTGTCTGTTCCACAGAAAACCAGTTGAGGTGCAAACTGTGCATGTTGCACATGCGCAGGGCAAGGTAGCAGTTTGTTTTCAACTAGTGAAGTTTGAGAGAGGGCAGAGGAGGAAAGGCACACATGCACAGAACGACCTAGTGAAAAGACGAAACAAGGTGCCATGCAGTAGAGCATGTGGAATGCTAGTGTTTCTCAAGCGGTTAGGCACTGATGCTGGACTTGTTTTAAAAAACAAACCAAGTAATTGCACTGCTGTCTACCGAACATGATGAGCTACATCCCATGGCAAACAGCATAGGGGTGCTCCTTTTCATGCTGTGGTGATGCACTGACCCGTGATTGGAGCATCTCCAGGTGTCGCACCAGCTCCTGGCGATCCTGCCTGGCGGAGCACTGGGCGCATGGCTCTGCTGCGAGGCGGCTGCGTCCCTGCTCTTGTAGCTGTGCCCGCAACAGCTGCATGGGCACAGAGAGGCACAGAGACACTCACAGTTGTGCACACTGCATGCGAAACTTTTGAAAGTGCACGGCCTCTTAGTTATCAAATAGAACACCGTGAGTTAGCACACAGAGTGCTGCCAAAAAGGCAAATGCCACTGGTGTTACTTGCTCTTCCATTGCAAAGTTCTGTGCTGTCATGCTGTGCAATACATATACAAAATAAAAAATTCACACATTATCAATGCGATTAATGCAGCTGAGTATGTGTTAGCATTGGTGTTTCCCTGGGATGAAGCCGATGCTGCTGCCGAGAGGTCCGGACTGTGTGAGCGGGTGGTGTGAACCAGTCTATCAATCACCATATGAGATGTCGTACTCCGGCTCCAATCTCCCAATCCAATCCAGCAATCACATTGTGACACTCGATACCCCCTCTCCACTCTCCCCACCCCTCCACATTGACTGGTGACTGCGGTGTCCCTCTTGCCACCCGTCGCCTCCCACCTCTCTTTCTTTTGCCACCACTTATCGCTCGAAAGTGGTGAGGGGATTTCCTTTTCTCCACTTTGCCTGCTGCGAACTGAGGCTTCAGATGCCAACATCGGACACTTTTCGCGATAATGGCCATTCCAATGCTAAGGCATTAAAACTGTGAGTTGACATCCAATGAATGTTTCGTGGTTCATGATCTTACGACTACTTACGATGGCTTCCAAAGTGCCAGATGACATACTGCAAAAGCCCAGAACTCTGCTCAGCACAGAATAAGAAAGATGGCATTGCTTATGCAGCCAAATAACATGGCAGTAAGGTCTGGTCTACAGGACTGCCTTGGAAGGTGTGCTGCTGAGCACTAGAAAGTGTCATGAAAACTGCAGACAAGAGCCACGCCATTGTATCAAGCTCCTTCACACCACCTGCTACTTCGACCATCGAATATGTGGAGTAATGACTAGACATGCTTCACAAGCTTAAACCACAATGCACGCCAGAAGCATCATTTTTCGTGACACACTCTGAACTTAAGCACAAAATAGAAATGCTGTGCAGAGTAGCTGTCAACACCTCTGTTCATGGAGAGCACAAGGCCAGTGAACAATTACTCATGGTTCGAGAGACTCTTTGTGCATAGTACTGTGCTTTGTCAGATATACTACAGAGCTACGGCAACAATTTTGTACCTTCTATGCTATGTTTCCCTATCCTCTCTTCCTGTCCCCTCACCTCCTTCATTTCATTTCTCCATTCTGCCTGCTATCCTTTATTTCCGCTGCCCCAGCTCAGGTGCTTCAGTATCGATGGCAGATGCCGGGGCTAACAAATATCTTTTCCTTCCTTTTTACTATTATTTTAATAAACAACCACTACCACCACCATGCTATGTTTACGCTGCATACAGTTTATAAAATCAGGTTATATGCAAGGATGCCGTAGCTTTTACAGAAACATGGAAGTAGTAGCAAACAGCAGCCATGCACATTCTCTGACAGCGGTTGAAAAGGCAGCAGCCACTTCAGCTGTATGCAAAGGTTGGAAGTCACATGCCTTGCCATCTTCAAGGGCCTCCCGGAGTTTCTGGGCAAGAGACTCGTTCTCTGACTGCAGCCGCCGGTTCTGCTCCTTCATGTCACAAAGCAGCTGGGCCAGGCTCTGCAGAAGATGGACAGGGCTGGCGTTAATTGCCTCTTTTAAGATTAAGCATGATCGGTTGGCTAGTGCCCCCTGAACCTTCACCTCTTTGCCTCTCAAAAAAACATACTATTCATTCAACAGCAGCAGCAGGCATTTGACAGCTACAACCACTGTGCAAGCATGATGGGAGACTTATTATTTTGGTTAAAAGGTTCCTGTTGCAGCAAAAGCAAGAATAATTTGTTAGTGACACCCATTATTTGTAATTGTTTTTGTCATATTGTTTACAATGTGCAGTGTTTGCAAGGCGTGGGACAATATCTATTGAGATGAATTAGTGTAACATTCTAACAGGCTCTAGATACCCTCACCTCTAATGGAAGCTCCCATATTTGGTATACATAAGTTGTATGTCTTGCCCTGAAAAAATTGAGAAGCACTACAAGCAACCTGCAGTAATACTCTTTGACAGCTGTAATGTCTTTTTGCCCAAGACAGTTAATTTGAACTTTTGTGAAGCCAGTATACAGTTCTGTGTTGAATATTGTCAAGGATAGTTTATTCTGTGACTCCAAAGCATACCTCCTTCAGAATGGCATTGCAGTCAGGGTGAATCAGCATCATTTTTGAGGAGAGTGCATTTCACGTCAAACTCTCTTTTATCAAACGCTGTTCTGCAATTTGAATTCACAACAGTTCTTGCTGGCAATGCATTCCACTGTGTGGTGTTATCAATACACCCATGAGCTGAAATGTTGGCAAGTAATGAAGTGATAAAAATACAATTTTCTAGAGCGCTGAGCAGGGACTGATTAAAGAACTTCCACTTTTGCAAGGTACTGTTCTCTGAAACAGTGTACCTAGCCACTGGACGTAATGACACAAGCTACAAAAAAAAATTAAAACATTTAGCATCCAATATGAATACCACCTGTCTGGCTACCGACCTTGGAAGGAAAAGTGTGTGTATAAGTGATGAATTAGCATTAGCTCATTAGCAGAAGCCAAGCCACTCAAACAGAATGTGTGGTACTCAAATGTTTTCAAGTCTTGCTTTCCACTAACATGACTTATTGCTATGCCAATTATATGCTTCCCCCCCACACCATCTCTCGCTCTCACATGAACACACAACACACAAACTTGTCAAGCTAGGATATATGATTCAGTAGATTTTGTAGTACTGTACACCATTTGTACGCAATCGATAATCACGGAACTGAAACTTCCTAGAGTTGTTTTAGAATTTTATTTGAAGTGTATTTGCATACACTTCAGGAAGGAGGCCAAAAGGCATGATGCCTGACGAGGGCCTTCCTTCCTGCAGTAAGCAGGTTGCATCTGGCGCATACATACAAAAGAACTAACGCAATTAGCATAGTACTCATGTGGACACTTGTTGCCATAGTGAAAAAAAAAAACAATGAAATCCACGAATAAAAACCATGAAAAAAACAACAGCAATACCTGAACTTGAAGCATTTTGCACACAAAAATATACCAAACCATCACATACCATAAGTGCTGAAACAGCAACCTAAGATAAATGCATAAAAAAAGAAAAATTGCAGAGTGCTTGTTACTCTAGCTGTAGACTTGTTAGGCAGATACAAGCTGTAACAATACATAATACATGGATCTATACACAGCAAATAAGCAGTTTTATTCACATAGCACTTGTTTACTATTAGAAATTTTCAGTAGATCACACAGCATACAAAAAAATCATGCAGTCAACTCTGCAATCACATTTTTTATATTTCTTGATTTTTATTTTCATACAGGCAGTCATAAATGTTTCTGTTTTCATTCAAAAAGGCAGTCATTTGGTATCTAATGGTTTTAAACCCGTAATTTGTTCTCGCTTGGTGATATCAATTTTATGGTACCTCTGCTGTTGCAAAAAACTCAAGTTCACGATAAATTATGTTATATGTCTCAAGAGCTAGCCGAAGATATTTTAACTGAAATATGGTTAACAGCCTGAAACTGTTCCACAACGGGTCCATGCTTTCTAAATAACGTAAGTTAGCAGCAGCTCTAATGGCTTTTTCTATAGCAGAAACAAAGAATTTAAATTGGTTGGTGTTGTATTGTCCCATGTCAGCACACAACAATGAAGATGCGATTGAATTAAACTGAAATAAAGTTGTTCTTTTAAGCCATTATAGTAATAAAAGCCTAAATTTGTTTAGGAGACCCACTGTTCGCAAAATTTTCTTTCTTACTTAATAATATGCTCGGTCCGCAACACGCATTCATAAAATATGACTCCAAGGAATGTTATTGATTGTACTCGTATAATATTTGAGTTGTATATGATTGGCTCATCTTCTATGACTATTTTTATCACTGAATATTATATTATTCATCTTCTTGATGTTTAATTCTAACCTGCTGGCACACAATCATAATGCTAGGTTTTTCTAACCACAGATTTGTTCTATTTGCTGCATAGCTTGTAAACTGGGGTCATTAAAAAAAACATTTGTGTCATCGGTGTACAAGACTGCTTCAGAACAAAGAGGAACATTAACAATATTATTTATGTGGAACAGGAATACAATGGGACCTAGTATCGAGCCCTGTGGCACACCAATGCGTATAAAGCCGTAGCTGGAAGGCATGTCATATAATGATCGCGAATTGCACTCTGGATGACAAATAACTTTAAATAAGACTCAGGTCGGAGCCTCGTATCCCACAAAATTGTAATTTATGTAGTAAGATTACGTGAAGAGAGTCAAAGGCTTTTCTTAAGTCTAAAAATAGTGACTAGGCAATACACTGTAATAGATGTCACTGCCCATATAAAGTGGACAACATCACTGAATTTTTACAGCATACCTCAAATGGGTAAAAATTTAAGACAAAAAAAAGGCAGACCTGTAAGGCTATTAAAGTTGGATGAGTTGCATTGGTGCAGCAGTTTTTGTTAGCAGCAGTATGCAAGCTAAACAAAAAGCAAGAAATGATTCGTATAAAAACTTTTATTGACCACATTTTATGTGTTCTTGCCTGTGAAATCTGCACCGATATCTGCATGATTAAATTGGCATAAACCTTCAAGCATTTAGACAAAACTTTGGAAACCAAAGCCAAAACCGTGAAAAGATGAAGTATTGTACACATGACACACCTAATATCATGGTTGATTTATGCTCTATCAGGTTTAACATCCCTAAGTGACTCAGGCTATGAGGGATGCCGTCGAGGAGGGCTCTGGATAATTTCGACCACCTGGGGCTCTAACATGCACTGACATCACACAGGACATGATCTTCTAGCACTTCGCCTCCATTAAAATGTGACTGCTGCAGCTGGCTAATTTTCATGGTGTGTGCTACTGTTTTGTTTACCACTATGCTTTACAGCTCTGGCTTGAAAGAGAGAGAAGCGGGCACTTTTAAACCGAGCAAAGAACAGCCATGTTTCCAGCAGAGTTGACAGAGTTACAAGCTTTTATAAAAGCATTAAAATAATTCCGAAAAGGACAAATGTGGATACCCCATTACAATGTGCCATAACCTCCAGCTGCACCTGCTCTGCAATAAAAGAAGAAACAGCCCCCCCACATTGTATAAGCAATGACATAGGAGTACATTTAGCCAAAACGCAGCCCACAAATTCAAGACTCAATTTGCTAAGATCAATTGCAGCTACTTGCTATTAAAGACCGCATCCAGCAGCTTGAAATGCACTTGATGAAAGTTATTAGCATAACAGGCTCACCTTCTCAGTTTGGCCTTTGAGATTCCTGGCATCATACACACTCGCCACAGTGGGGCCCTGCATAAGTTTAGAAACAAGTCATGAAATTCCTGCCACATACTGTTGTAATGGAATCTGCCCCTAAGCACTGATATCTATAATCAGGATAGAATACCAGGGTCATTAATATATGGTAATATTAATATGCTTAACTTCGTTGGGGATCATTTAAAAGACAGTATGAAAAACAGTCAAGCTTTGTGCCTGCTGGTGATCTGCTGGTTAGTGCAATTTTTCCGCCAAATTTCAAAACCTTAAAGGAACACAGACACCTAATTTTAGTTGCTAGTTTTCTTCTTTCCAATTATGCGTTAGACATAAGCATACATGGATCACCACACGGTATTTGCCGACGACCGCTAAATAGTTTGTAATTGCATTTCTTCCCCATGCTGTTTTGGTTTCAACAACCAAATCATGGCTGTGACGTGTAGTTGGTGTTTAGGTCACATGAGACGCACAAAAAAAAATTGCAGTATATTCACTGACACGTAGTTTTAATTCACTACAACACTTAAGCCAGCCTGTATCAAGAGCTTGAATGGCAATAAACGATGTATCAGCACTTATATTGCCATCTTTTTCATGCCTCACGTGACGTAAACACTATAGCTACACGTCGCAGCCACTGTTTGGTAGATGAAACCGAAACTTAAACATCATCAAGAAGAAATTCCATTATAAATTATTTAGTGGTTGTCGGTGAATACCACTGGGTAATCCATGTATGCTAATGCTTAACGCATTAATTGAAAGAAGAAAACATGCAAGCAAAAGTTTGGTGTGTGCATTCCTATAATCTTGTCAGCTCTCTATGAAAGAAATAGGCTTGAACTTTTGGGAATATGCTGAAACAAGCTTTAGTGTTTTGTGTATGTGCGTAACTGTGAAATATGTAACAGCAAAAGTTTTGCTTTTCCAAGAAGGCAGGCTAAAGGACACATAAATATGGGAATTAATCATTTTAAAGGCTGACTAGTCTTTATGTTATATGGAACAGGTTTCCCATTTATCACAGTTACAAGTGAGCTCTCGCTCCCATGCAAAGGACAGACAAATGAGAAAAACAAGATCAATGGTCCAAACTGTTCTTTAAGCACCCGCTGCTAAATATGTAGCTTTACTATGACTTCAACAGCCTGTGGAAATTATCAGAAGACATCATAGTTAGACTTCAGTGCAAACAGATGAAGACGAAAGAAAGGTGACCGCGCACACACCACCTAGTTGTGCTGAAGTCTAACTATGCGGCCACTCCAACTTACCCAGTTTAGCATGCTCTATGGGTGAAACAAGAAGCAAAACTGATCATTCAAAGTAAGGGCTCCAGCCTTAGTGTTTTGGTATTGTGGCTGGCTTTTTCTGAGAATTGTGGTCCTTGAAATACCATTCCCACTCATCAGTGACATATACATATATTTTGATGCCATTCTTGATGTAGTTTGTTCAACATAGTTACTGCATTTACTGCATATGACAGAGTAAGAGTATAAGAAACCTTGCAGTGAATTTGTCACCATTATGCATGCAGTAGTATGCACAGGATTTGAATTGGAAGCATAACATAAATTTTAACAAAGTAAAATGAAGGTAGGTGTCAACAGAGCAAACCATAGGCTTACTAGGGTGGCAAACTGGGCAAGTTAATAGCAACCAATGCAAAGCAGCACAAAAGGAATGATGACAGCAGTACGGAAAGGCAGTACGACTACTGGCATGAGTTCCTTCAGCAGCCTTGTTCTGTTTAGACGCCAGAAAGCATTCGGCCGCCTTGCTCTGTTTAAAAACCAGAAAGCCAGCTACATTTGCTTCTCGCAGATGAGCTTTCACAGTGCAATAAACCTTTTCCCCTATTTAGAAATGAAATTACCCACAACCATATATCTATTTTGCAGATGGAGCAAGGACCATAACAGCTGAGAGCGAGCAGTGCAATGCGAGACTGACTGACAGATTGGAGAAAACAAACAACCTAAAGCTAAAACTCTAGTGTTCGTATGACTGACACTTTCTGGTATTTCTTCAGCTCACATATATACAGGTCGCTGCAGACATAAGTAGAACACATTTCTGAGACCGAAGTGCCTCGTAACACTTGTCCATGGGGCATAGTAAGCTGCTAAAGCGGAAGGAGCCCTAGACTAAGAGCCCCTCCCAGTTTAGGGGGCACAAAGCTCTTTAGTGAATAAAATGTTTACCACCACCACAACCACCACCTAAGGAGGCATACCTTGCCTGTACTTGGATGTTGCAGAGGCACGTTTGCTCGACATCATAATGTGCCCTAAAGTTGTTAACTGCCCAGAGGCCAGTGCAGTCACATTACAGAGTTGCATTCTGTTCACATTTAATGCGAGCAGTACATAGGATTACAGCCCTCATCTTCTCAGAGATATCTCTCCAGTCACAAAGTCACCTTGCATCCTGCTAGTGCACCTAAACACTTAATGTACCCTCCTTGCATGTTATAGTGGTATCGTACACCATCACCAGAAGGTTAGGATGTTGCTGTGACACTGCGTTGAGTGAAGATGATATTGGAGTAAGTGCTGGTGCAAGTTATGTTCCCTGTCCCTAGCTGGCAAACCTCCCACTATACATATATTGCCAAAAATGCAGGGTAATGATCCCTGTACCTCCCACTATACCCAGTTTTAATTAGATCGGAAACAGGTTGACCATCCACAATATAGATGACTTCACATAAGAGTACATAGGAAGGCAGGCGAGTTATTTACTGATAAGATGAGTGTGCGCGTGTGGGTTACTGAGAGGGAGTGTAAGAAATGTGTGCTCTCCCTCACGCACCCATGCCTGGAGGCGCTTGCGCAGCTCGCCGTGCCGTTCCCTCAGCTGGTCGGCCATGAGCTTGAACTGGTCACGCTCGCTCTGGCACTGCTCCAGGTCACGGGTGAGGATGAGCAAGGCCTCCGCCTTGCTCTCCAGCCGACACCGCAGGACACCCATCTGCATGCCGGAATGTACAGCAGAACAGACCTCCTTAGGAACTTCCCAATGATGGCCTGTCACGAGCTACCATAATCTCTTCCTTGCCTTAATCAACCTCACCTTCCCCTCGGAGAAATTCTAACACAAAGGTGAAAGGATTAAATCACTCAAGCTCAACTTCAAAACATCTTTCTTTGTAGTGATCGAGATATATGTGCGCATGCATAAGTGCATGTAGTTAACCTGAGGCCTCAGTTTTGGCCTTTATATTTCTGTTCTGTCAATATAACCCATGCACAGTTCATCATCATATTCAGGATAATGTAGTGCACAAGATTTTTGGTTTGGACTGAATGATTGGCATAATGATCAATGAATCTTAATGTGCCAAAGCAGCGCTATATGAGGCATGCCGTAGTGGGGGGCTTCATGTTAGTTTCAATCATGTGGGGTTCTTTGCTGTACAGCAACAGTTAAGCTGCTCACAAGAAAATTGGGTCTGAAATCAATTTCATTCTTTATGACAAACCACAGTTATTTGCTCCTCCTGAACTCCGGAGAAACTTAAACATAGGAATGTTGCAGCAGCACACCAGAATGGTCCTGACATTCATTTATGGGGTTGTTTTCTAGGGTAATCCCAGCACAACGCACTGAACTGGAAAGCTACAATAGTGTATTGCCTTGAGAAGCATGTAAAAATGAAAACATTTTAGCGATGACACTGTTTGGCCAAGCTCTCTTACGCCATTAAAATGAAATTATCTGCATATAAATGTGTCACAGTTCTGGCTACGGTAAAAGATTTCTTAAGCATTGTAATTTTTCAACAGTGCAATTAAATCTATCGTGCAGATGGTGCATTTCTCTCAAATTTTATTTTTTGGGGCAAATGTACAGTGACCCATAAGCCAGAAGTACGTACTACATATACCGACTTATAGGGACTCCCCTCTATTTTTTGGTTTTAAATTAAATGACATTCATTCTGTTTCTGCCTGTGTATACTGCTATGGGTTGATTGAAAAATACTGTGCTAGTCTTGTAATTAAGTCGCACTCACCTATACAAATTTTATGTTTCTTCAAACTTCACAATACTCTCTTTCGGTTACTAATTGCCCTCATACAAAACATCGGAGCATCATATATGCCATAGTTATGACCAATAAACAAATTTCCTTTGATGGTGCACGTGTATGTGTGTGTGTGTGCGCGCGTGTGCGTGTGTGGTAGGACGTTGAGTATAGACTGAAAATGCCGACCTGATTGATTTGCACGTAAGAATTCTGCCTAAGCCCCTCAGAACCCATGCTAACTTGTTTTATTGTTTCGCTTTAGCTTCTCTTCGTGCTTTCTCGCTTTTCCGTACAACGTCCTCCTCAAAGCAAGCTTTCCTGCCACACACGGCCCTTTATTGTAGCCGTGACAACACTCGTGCGACGTGCGGCTCACCAATTAAGCAAGATGTATAAATGCGCATTAGCGCGACACAGACCAACTGTAGTACAAGATCGTTACCGTTTTTCCTGTCCAATACCGGTCTTCAAACACAGCTGTATGTGAAGTAAGCCGATTAATTATTTTGCCCTCGATCGCCGCGAAGATCTGCGCACAAAACTGACAGCACACTATAGCTTTGGGGAGACTTCCATGCACACTGCAGTGCTGACAGAGTTCAGCGCTTCGGGATAACATGAACGATGCCTTTACATTTCCGCACAGAGCGCAGGGCACTAACATCGATCCGCACTGCAGATGTCCCCATCCGTTTTATCTGAGCGAGATGCTAACAGATGTGCGTTACGCGTTCCCGAACGCGACCGTCGCACGGATCGAGCGGCTAGCTTCGACAACCACACTGACATACTTGAGCGACCCGCAACAGCAGTTAGACGATGGGCGATCGCTCACCCGGCCGCACCAGCCGTGACTGTGTACAGCTGTTGGAGCAGCGGATATGCGCGCGCCGGAATCGGCGAGTCTCCGAGCGGGCGATGTCCGGAGAAGAGTGCGACTCACCTCGCTGACCAGCTTCTGGTAGTCCTGCTCGAGTTTGGCGTACTTGGACGACGACATTCTTGCTCTGCTAACCTAAATTTAAGAGACGCATACAAGCACAAGCGCGGGCCGCAGTTCCCTTTGGCAGCGGCGACAGCCGCGCGCACAGCAAACACCGCTACACAAGCGATACAGCTGTGGCGGGTACCCTGGCAACATGGCACGATTCCGAAACTGTTAAACAGATCTTTTCCGTGGAATTTCAAAGGGCATTACAAATTCTGTATAATTTAATTACACACGCCGTAAATGCTGGTCAGCACTGCCTAAAAATTATGTTTATATGTTGTTCTTCTCACCACAAGGCAACTATTAATGCTCCAGAACAGGCCATTTATTATATTAATCTAGCAACGCTGCACTTTTTTTTTAAACTTTTTTGTTACGTTTAGGCGGGTAATTTAACGGTCTAACCAGGGTCCAACAGCTCTGATGAAAGCATCAAGACCATTGAGCTCCCCCGGTAGAATTAACCGCACCGCGACTTAATAGAGAATTACAGCACAGTGCTAAGCCACCCTAACAGCGCGATCAACGGCACATGTGCGATCCGCTACCGTGAACCGCTTCCGCGAGGTGCTACTGCGCGTGCGCAGATCGCTCTGAGAGCGCCAGATGGCGCCACGGGCCCGTCGTCTGTCATCTGTAGTGTCATGTTATAGAGGCTAGAAGTTTTGTCAAATCTTCTAGCCTCTGTAGTGATGTGTAGAGTCATATGTGTCTACGCCTGCCGCGTCGAGACCAATCAGAGCCTAATCAGGGGTCACGTGCCACTGTGTCAGTGGTGCCGCGCCTTTGGTGGCGCTCGCGAAAGCGGGTCGCGGATCACGCTATGCTAGCCTATAACTCTTTAATAACTCGTTATCTGCCGTTCCTGAACATGCACGCTAGCCCAACAAAGCATCCGGTGAGCGCAGCCTGGAAATATCTTTCTCTGACGAAGCACCTGCTTCGTGAAGCGGCGAAAGGAAAGGTAGCGGATGAATACACGATTGTAACCTTGACAACTAGTTCGGAAAAAAAAAAAGAGAAACAGGACAGATAAGGCCGCGCGGAAACCTTCGTTCGCGCTGCTTGCAAAACAGCTTGCGGAGTCTGTGAAAGATGCCTCCTCGAGGCGCGCAGTACACGCTGGTCGGGTTTGCTCCAGACTTGGACTGGAGGCCACTGCGCTTCGTTCAGCGAATTCCGCCGAACAGGATATGCCTGGCCTGTGGACTCGTGTGCAGGACGACTGCACTGCTTCCCTGCATGCACTTGCTGTGTCAATCTTGCTACGAGCACTGCACACTGGACGGTGAACACGTCTGTCCTTTGGACGGTCACTACTTCCAGGACAGAGACGTCGACTGGAAGGAGACCCCTACCGACGAGATATTGAGAAAACAAGTAAGCGGGGATGAACCGGCTGACATGAACGGCAGAAATATGTTGTCCTTTTGTCTTAAGAGTTCTGAGACATACTCATGTCGTAATAGCCAGAATTTCTATCGTCAAGTAAACGCTTTCGGTGCTGTAGCTGTGACTGCCGGAGAACCAAACCAGATAATTCACTTCGTAACAGAAGTTAATTTGTGCGTGTTTGACTACTGAAGTGTTCTCCTCCGGAGAGAGAGAGAGAGAGAGAGTGTGTGTGTGTGTGTGTGTGTGTGTGTGTGTGTGTGTGTGTGTGTGTGTGTGTGTGTGTGTGTGTGTGTGTGTGTGTGTGTGTGTGTGTGTGTGTGTGTGTGTGTGTGTGTGTGTGTGTGTGGAAAGGGCGAAATTGATTGAGGATGATAAAGAGAGGCCGAGCACACAGCGCTGTAACTGTCTGAGTCTGCGGTAAAACTGTTCATTAGATCGAAAGCATGCAAGCAGGGTAGACAGTCACGTGACAAAAAGGAGGGAGAGTGAATAGAGTTCAGTGTCCTCATGTAACTGCGTAAACGCGGAGACCGGGGGGGGGGGGGAGGGGGGCGGGGATATTACGTGGTGAACGAAATACGATGCTCGGGTCAGACAGAAGGATGTATACATGAAGCGGCGCTCGGAGCGGCAGTAGAGCGGTATGCAGAGCAGAGCGGCAGTGCCATTGCATTCCTCTTCCTTTGCTAGTCGGAGGTGAGAGGAAAACCTCCTCTCTCGGGCGGAGCACCGAACAGTGATGGCGGTTGCCGGAGGAATCTCATTGGAGGCACCTGCGCTGTCAGAGTCGGAGCGGCTGTGCATGTGTTCTGGTGAGCCAAATGATGGCTTGCGAGCAGGTTGTTCATTTTGATCTTCTGACTCTGAGTGCGGCTCAGACATTTCGAGTTCGGGTGCACGTCGAGCAACATCGGGTAGGTCACTAGACTCCCTAATGTCGTCGACGTGGCTTCGCCAGGTCGTACCATCGTGAAGTCAGACCTCATAGGACACGTCCCTTGCAGGAGCAAGTGATAGTGGGAAGCCATCGAGGTCCGTATCACGAAAAGTTCCTTGTCAAGACTGGGTCGCCGGGCGCAGACTTGCGGGTTGGTGTAGCTCGGAACTTCTGTGGCAGCATGTGGTTACGTTCTCGCTGGACTGTTCTTCCTGGGAATCAGCGTGCAAGCTGTCTAAGGCAGACTTTAGCTGGCGTGAGAACAGCAGCTCCGCTGGGCTTATTCATGTCGTGCATGGCAGCAAGTGCTGCTGGAGCAGGAAACGGCGGCCCAGCTGAAGTTCGACGTCGCCGATTTTCAGTTGTTTCAGCGCTGTCTTTGTTTCCTGAACGATGCACTCGGCCTGTCCGTTGGAAGATGGATGATAGGGTGCGACTAAAGCTTGACGAATGTTGTTTCAGACGACAATATTAAGCTGTCAGAACTCTGCTGATGTGAATGCAGAACCGCTCTCGGATACGACGACGTCAGGAAGTCTCATGTGTGGAAAAGAGTTTTCTCGCCGCGGTGGCTCAGTGGTTAGGGCGCTCGACTACTGATCCGGAGTTCCCGGGTTCGAACCCGACCGCGACGGCTGCGTTTTTATGGAGGAAAAACGCTAAGGTGCCCGTGTGCTGTGCGATGTCAGTGCACGTTAAAGATCCCCAGGCGGTCGAAATTATTCCGGAGCCCTCCACTACGGTACCTATTCTTCCTTTCTTCCTTCATTCCCTCCTTTATCCCTTCCCTTACGGCGCGGTTCAGGTGTCCAACGGTATACGAGACAGATACTGCGCCATTTCCTTTCCCCAAAAAACCAATTATTATCAGTTCTCGGATAACGATAGCAGCTGGAGCGGTCTTGACAATAACGACTTCTAGCCACTTTGAAAACGAATTTACAACAATTAGGAACATCTTGCCTTGAAATGGTGCAGCGAAGTCCACGTGCAGCCTTGACCACTGTCTCGTAGTCCGCTCCCAGGGATGGACTGCAGCGTGCGATGGAGCGTTCCTAGATTCTTCGCAGATCGATACTACGCACACGGACGGTGTTTCCTATATCACTGTCAAGTTTCGGCCACCACGCATAACCTCGTGCGATCCCGACATGCGGACGATCTCGGGGTGTGATGAGTGAAGCTACTCAAGCACTTCCGCGTGGAGTGGCGGTGGAATCACGACTCGGGAACCCTACAAAATGCAGTCGCGATAAGCGAAGAGTTATAGTTGCGGCGCACGAAGTAAGGTTGGATCTGGTCCTCTACTTTTTCTGGCCATCCGGAACGAATTCCTTTGAGCACTCGGTAAAACACATGATCCTTCTTTGTCAGTTGAGCAATATTTTTTGCATCCTCAAAAGCTTCGGATAGGTATTCAAGGCTGGACATCTGCCATAGCAGGACTTTCAGCATTTGCAGAGGGCGATGGAAGGCGGCTGAATGAATCAGCGTCGCCCATTTGTCGTCCTGGCCTGCAGATGAGCTCGTAGCCGTACTGTGCGAGCAGCTAATTCTAGCGAAGTGGCACCATCTGCAACGGTGGACCTTCGCAAGCAAGCGATACAGAGGCTCAAGGATGTGAGCAGCACCACGCATGATTCTGTGACAGAATTTCAGCAGTCCGAGCCAGTGGAGTAGCCAGAAATATTTTTTTTGGGTGTCATAAGCCGCCGGTAAAAAAAAAATAAAAAGAAAGAGAGCCTGCGCCCAAACAACATCATAGTCATTTTTCTGCTTAATAAAGCCGAAAGGTTAGTTGCTTCGTTCACTAAGTATCTACATAATACGAGTGTTCATGGGACTCCGAGGACTTGATTCGTAAATAACATTTATTTTCTCACGAAAAAAAAACACTCGTACGAAAAATCGCGGATATTTACAATATTTTAACATAATATACAACAACACAAAATCTTCTGCTCTACAACAAAGTCGGCAACTGCGAACGAATGGCATTTGTCAAAACTTCTACTCAATGCATGTGAACCTGCGCCCAGACGCAGGGTCGCTTTAAAAAATTAAATTTTTATTTTCGTGATAGTTTATGACCTTGAGTGCAAATGATAAAACGTAGGCTGAAGCGAAAAGCTATGTTCTTTTTTGGGGGTTAACTGTGCCTACAGTTATAAGTAGTGCCTTACGTCGTGCGATAGCGAAGAGTGACTATTTTCTGCAATAACTTCCGCTTGCTAATAGAATAGGAACTATTTTTGTCGGAAAACCGACTCTTATTTTCGTTGTTACATTTTAATATATCGATGCGGTGTGAATAAAACGGGCGAAAGGAAAAGGCCAAAGGGGGAGGGGAAATGCAGGGCTCAGAATTTTTTTTTTTTTTGGGGGGGGGGGGGGGGGGGTTGACATCGAAACGCGCCCCCTGGCTACGCCCCTGGTCCGAGAAAAGACTGGAGTTGCTGCTTGTTCTTAGAACTCGGAGCAATTCGTTCAGGGCTTCTACGCTTCGACCTTTTCTCCGGTCGGATGAATACCGGTGTCGTCAATGTGGTATCCAAGGAAGGTTACTTCCGGTGTGCCGAAGGTGCATGTCTCTCGGCTCTCGTGCACGAATGTCGTCATCTCTTATGCGCTTTGGCGCTGCTCGCAGGCGTTTGCTATGCTCGTAGGCATCCCCACCTCCTTTTATGATGTCGTCGAGGTACACGTGGACTCCAGGCAGTACCACGAGGCACCCCCTCCATGTAACGCTGAAATAGGGCTACGGTGGATGACACTACGAATGGCAGGCAAGTAACTAGGAACAGTCCTCGATGTGTACTACCGTCAGGACATCGACTGTGTCACTGTACACAGCAAGCTGCTGGTAGGCTTGATTGAAGCCTAGCTGTGAGAATACAGTGCTGATATGCTTGGGGTATCGGGACCGAAGTCTTCACCGCATGACGATGATCTCTGCAGACGACGGAGGGAAACCTTCAGGAGGGTTGGTGAACTTGAAGGTTTATTTACATATTTACAACAGAAGCAGGGAGACCAAAAGTCAGAGATGAAGTGCTACATATTTACAACAGAAGCAGGGAGACCCAAAAGTCAGAGATGGAGTGCCGTGAAACCAGCCAAATCGCGGCTTAAATACAGTGGATATTCCCTAGGCACCTAGCTAGGGAAACCGGTGGCTGATCAAGCGTCCAATGGGCAGACACACTCTTCATAGTCTCTTCCCTAACCCCGTGACCGCTCCGCCCCCACAAACACGTGCACAGGCGATAAGGAATCCTGGCGCCTTGAGGTCCTGGAATTGTTTCCAACCGGTTGAGCAGGTGCATAAGGTCGTTGACTTAGCAGGCAGTGACCTCCTCCGTGGGAAAGAGGCGTCCTGGAATGTGGTTTCCGATGGGTTGATGATGTGCATAAGGTCGTTGGCTTAGCAGGCGGTGATGCCCTCCGTGGGAAAGAGGCGTCCTGACGGCCCCGGGCATTCCAGAGGGTAAGATGAATCAGCCGTGTCCGCCCCCGCTTTGTCTGGCCGCACGTGCAAGCTAGCGAGGCGGGTCCGGCGCCTTTGTTCGCGTCTTTCTGCCGGTCCACGTGAGGGCGCAGTTCTGGAGCAATGCCGCATTCCATACTCCGGACGAAGGGATGAGAGGCCTTTCGTCACAGCTCGCCGTCACCAGGAGCCGTTCCTAATTCTCTTCTCAGGACGACAGCACCTTTGGGTCAAACATAGTTCGATGGCGCCTGCCGGGCTCGTGTGTTCCCGCTGTCGGGGCCTCCGATCACAACAATCCGTCCGCCGCCAAGAAGACGCCACGAAGTGGTTGCAGCTGGTCGGTGCACCACGAATGGGCGTCAGAGTCCCAGTCGGCCTCGTAGTAGTCAGTCCACTTGACCTGCACAGCTGGCAAGGGTCCTTAACGGAGCATTAGCGATACGATCTGAGCTCAGCCCCTACCTCCGGCTAGGCAGCACGCGGCCAGCCTCAGAACATTGCCAGGTCTTTAATACAGAGCAATATGGCTGCAAATTTTGGATGACTTAACCCTCGCCAACAGCTCACGCCCGGAAGTCTGCCGAACCAAAACTAGTTCCTCTTTGTTTTTTCCTTTTTTCGCAAAAGACATGCGTCTGAAATTTGGTAAGAAACTTTTTTGTTCAGCAATGAGGTAGGTACGGAGAAGGAAGAAAAAAACAAAACAAAAACCAAAAATGATACGGTAGCTTTTCTCGAGCATTAGGGCATTTTAGGCCAGATTATGCAGGAAAGCTACGACTGAGACCGTCGGCATTCCCGTTTTCCCGCCCTTTTCGGTAGCGGTAGCCCGACTGAGTCACTGGTAGAGGACCGACTACGTCCCCCACCAAACGACGGAAGGGTTCGCTAATCACGGGCATTAGCTTCATCGGAGCCTTCCTTAAACCCCCTGGCTTTCCGACACGCTGACAGGTGTCGCAGGACTTTACAAACTGCTTGACATCCCTGACGCAGCCAGGCCAATAAAACTCCTGTAGAAGCCTAGCTTTAGTTTTCTTCACTCCAAGGTGGCAAGACCAACCCCCACCATGGCACAATTTAAGGATGCCTGCGCGGTATTTCTGCGGCACCACGAGCTGATCGAACTGGACCCCCTTTGAGTCCTTGTACTCGGCGTCGCATCTGTTCCTGCCGCGAGCCTCTCCGCTCGTCTCAGAAGCATCGCCTCCTGGGTTTGCCCCTGCCCGACCCGTCGTAGGAGAGCCTTCGTTCTTCCTACGATTTACTTCAGCTGCAATCTCGCGAGCCTTCGCACGAGTGAGCGCCTGGACGGTTCGATCGTCGAAACTACGACCCCCTTCTTGGAGCATCTGCTCCGACCGATTTGAAAAGAGGTACGGAAATTTTCCCGGCAGATTCCGTGATACCGCTGCCTCCGTTTCCAGAACGCCAAACGGGCCCTCTATTCTAACTCGTGCGATCGGCAAGCATGCGCTATTCTCTTCGGCCACCTGCCTAATCCCTGCACATTCCCCAGTAAAATCAGCTACGTTCACGTACGTGGGGTGGATTAGGTCCATGGTGGCCGCGGAGTCCCTCAGAACCCGGCACGGTTTTCCATTAACCTGCATGTCTTTCAGGTATGGCTCTAGCAGGCGCATGTTCTCATCGCCCGCCTCCACCAAGGAGAGAACGATTTCCTGCTTCCTGCAAGCGTGGGCGAAGTGACCGGGCTCGTGACAACGGAAACACACTGGTTTCTTTCTGGCTTCGAAAGCCTTATCCCTCTCTTTTTCGGTCGCCCCCTTTGTGGGGTTGCTTGATTCTGCTTTGTGGCTTACGGGGGCACGCGCACCCTCTGCTATGCGCTTGGCATAGAACTCTTCTGCCAGCTCTGCTGCACTTTCTAGGGTTTTATTACCCGGCCTGTCCTGCACCCACACGCGCATTTCTTCCCTCGAAGAGCCAAAAAACTGCTCCAGGCAGATCACCTCTATTACTTTATCGTGAGTTCCGTAAGCCTGTTCTCCCCTTAGCCATTCCTTCAGGTCTGCCTTAAGGTTATACGCAAAATCCGGAAATGACTGATTAGGCTGTTTTCTGGCTTCCCTGAAGCGGCGCCGAAAGGCCTCTGCGGTCAGGCGATACTTTTTTAGGAGTGCTGCCTTTACTTTAGTATAGTCTGCCGCCTCTTCTTTTGCCAGACGAGCGAGTACTTGGGCCGCCTCACATGGAAGAATGGTCAGAAGTTTCTGCGGCCAAGACTCGGTCGGGAACTAGCAACTTTCACATGCCCGCTCAAAGTTCATGAGAAAGAGCCCTATGTCCTCTCCAAGTTTGTACGGTTGTAAGAGATCCTTTATTTTTATTTTTGATGCTGCCTGGCTTGCCACTGTGTTCGGCACCTCTAGCCTAGTGCGTTCTGCCTGTGCGGCCTGAGCTATCTGTAGATCGAGCCGTTTTTTCTCGATCTCTCTTTCCTGCTCTTCGCGCTTCCTTTGTTCCTTTTTCTCCAACTCCTCCTTAATTAGCTCCCAACATTCTACTATCTCCTCCTCGTACGCACCGAAATCCTCAATTGCCCTAATCAATTCAGGTTTTCTACGGATCGACCCACAATCAATGCCCAATTCCCCGCATACGAGAACTAGGTCTGGTTTGCGCAGCTTCTTCCAGTCCATGACTATTTAAGCAACGGCAAGTCTCTACTCACGTGGTCAGAGGAGCCCCGGCTGCCTCTTATACCAACCTTCGATTACCTAGGCTAACAAATTTCCAAAGTTGTAAAACCTGGCAATGCTCCAAGAGAAAGACCGCGCACTTACCATACCAGAGTCAGGACCAGGCGCAGACCATCCCACCGCTGCCAACTAGTTGATATGCTTGGGGTATCGGGACCGAGGTCTTCGCCGCATGACGATGAACTCTGCAGACGACGGAGGGAAGCCTTCAAAAGGGTTGGTGAACTTGAAGGTTTATTTACATATTTACAACAGAAGCAGGGAGAGCAAACGTCAGAGATGAAGTGCTACATATTTACAACAGAAGCAGGGAGACCCAAAAGTCAGAGATGGAGTGCCGTGAAACCAGCCAAATCGCGGCTTAAATACAGTGGATATTCCCTAGGCACATAGCTAGGGAAACCGGTGGCTGATCAAGCGTCGAATGGGCAGACACACTCTTCATAGTCTCTTCCCTAACCCCGTGACCGCTCCGGCCCCACAAACACGTGCACAGGCGATAAGGAATCCTGGCGCCTTGAGGTCCTAGAATTGTTTCCGACCGGTTGAGCAGGTGCATAAGGTCGTTGGCTTAGCAGGCGGTGACCCCCTCCGTGGGAAAGAGGCGTCCTGGAATGTGGTTTCTGACGGGTTGATCATGTGCATAAGGTCGTTGGCTTAGCAGGCGGTGATGCCCTCCGTGGGAAAGAGGCGTCCTGACGGCCCCGGGCATTCCAGAGGGTAAGATGAATCAGCCGTGTCCGCCCCCGCTTTGTCTGGCCGCACGTGCAAGCTAGCGAGGCGGGTCCGGCGCCTTTGTTCGCGTCTTTCTGCCGGTCCATGTGAGGGCGCAGTTCGGGAGCAATGCCGCATTCCATACTCCGGACGAAGGGATGAGAGGCCTTTCGTCACAGCTCACCGTCGCCAGGAGCCGTTCCTAATCCTCTTCTCAGGACGACAGCACCTTTGGGTCAAACATAGTTCGATGGCGCCTGCCGGGCTCGTCTGTTCCCGCTGTCGGGGCCTCCGATCACAACAGTGCATCAAGCGAGGTTAGATAAAAGATTATTGTTTCCGTCTTGAACGCTTGGTTAACGGTGATGTGCAGGGGTAAACTGCAGGGGTAGCCCACTGTGAGGGTCGTACGGGCTGGTAGACGCCTTCCTGCACTAGGACGTCGATGGCTTCTTCTATACTTTGGACAATAGAGCCACTTTAACTTGACGTGCCTAAAAAATATGGGAGTGATTTCAGCCTTGAGCTCGATGCGAACGTAAGGTCCATTGTCCTTCTCTAGTCGTTCAGCGAAAAGTTCTGGGTATTCAGAGACAGTGTTCGAGAAGGATAGCAGCACTTTGATTCGAGGTGCGTGGTTTATATACCGCAGAGTGATATTCCCAAAGCAGGAAACCAGTCTCGTCCTATCAGGCTGGTGCCATTTCCGCGAACAACGACAAGATGAAGGCGGCTGCTCTTCGTTCTGCACGAACCGATTACTTCGAATGATCCCGCATGTCTAAACGTTTCTTTATATAGAACCGCAGCTGTAGAGAACATGGCCTTATGTCTTGCCTTGACAACCGAATTAAGTTTCTCCATCGTACTCTCGCTGATGATGCTGCAGGCAGTCCTGGAGTCGGCCTGCAGTTTATCTGGACGTCCACGGAGACTGGCGGAGAAGTGACGTTGTTGGTTACAACACTTCTCTTTTTTGTGCGGTCTTGGTTCTGGCGATTAAAACTGACTGATGCTGTGAAGCTTACATCCTGAGCAGGATCAGCTAACTGCGAGATTTGTTGCTTGCGTACGCGAGAGTGCGACTTTTTACGGAAAAAGCACTTTCGATGCTGATTAGGCTTGAAAGTATTTTCTTTCGCGTCCTTCTTTATGCACGCCTTCTCGAGGTGTTCTTTGTTACCGCAGTAGTGACAGATTGCGGGGTGGTATAGGAGCAAATACATATATGTGTCGCGCTCACCGGTGCAATGCCAGCATTGCGGACTCGGAGAATGGTTGGCTGGCTTGGCTTCCTGGTGCTTGGGGTTCATTTGTCCTTGATGTTATTCAGGAGGCGAACTCGACTTTGAGCGGCGAAGCTCTTCTATCTTGGCAGCCGCTTCTTCCGCCGCACGCGCCAGTAGGATGGGGACAGCTTGAGATCCGCTTCAGCCAGGATACGTCTTTGCATAGGTTCTTCACGCAGGTTACTTAGTGGGTGGTCGCTGAGAAGACAACCTAGCCCAGCCAATCCCCAAACTGACTGTGGCGGCCCAAATGTCGGAGAGCGGCGAGGTGTATAGTTCGGTACCGATTCGCCAGGCCGCTGGTACCGCTTGTTGAATCGGAAGCATTCCATTGTGACGGAAAGTTTGCCAGCGAAGTGAGCGAATTGAGCTTGGTAATGATGTGCAGGAAGGGAACCCCAGAAAATGCGTTGTGTGCGCAGAGCGAGCGTCAGGGTATACACGCGTCGGCGCAGCATTCGCTGCAGAGGAGAGCCCGTTTCTTGTCATCAGAGTGATGTCGTTGGCAGGGGCCCCGGAAGTTTTTTCGAGTGTGTGTGTGTGTGTGTGCGGGGGGGGGGGGAGCAGGTCTCCGAGTTTTTATTTGTTTGTTTATTTATTCCATGTTTTATTTAAATGTTTAATTTATTTACTTTTTGTTTATATTTTCATACTTCGCTGTTCAAAAGTGTACTTGTAATGCATATATAACTTGAAATGGGCAACTTTATATACATAAAGATGTACACTTGAGGAGTGATTGACTGCATCAAAAAAGCTTGTTCATACTGTTTCAATGCTAATAATCATGCTCATGAACAGAGTTCAGTCAATTAACAATTTCTGCTGGCAGATGATTCGTTTAGGTTACTGAAATTAAACGTTTTAATAAAAGGCTGGGTATGAAGCGAACGAGCTCAGCCTCACTGTGATTTACATCTATAACGTCCTAAAATTGAAGCGTTTGTCAGAAATATGATCTGAGTGCGAGAAGTTGGAGACTTGGTGGGGGGGGGGGGGGCGCTGCCCCCTCTGGAGAAATGCTGGGGGAAGGGAAGCAGGCGCCCCCCCCCCCCCCCCCTTCCCTGTTCCGGAGTCCCTGGTCGTTGGCTTGGAAGTAGAACTCGAGGCGGTCTGGTAGGCTGGCCAGGCAGCTCGGCAGGCGAGAATTCGCCGATCGGAAGAAGAAGCGCTACCATGTCGACGGCGGTGTGCAGAGCTGGAGCGGATACAGCAGGAGTTTTATCAGGGACGGTCCATATATTGACTGAACTTGCGCCGCGGATCGTCGGGATCCCATCCTCGTTGTCAGTGAAGTGTTCTCCGGTCGGAGACTGCGGTAAAACTCCTTATTAGAGCGAAAACATGCAAACATGGTTGACAGTCACGTGATAAATAGGAGAGGGAGTGAATAGAGTTCAGTGTCCTCATGTAGCTGTGCCCGGAGCCGCGGAATGCGCGGGGATGAGGCGGTGAACAAATACGGTGCTCGGGCCAGACAGAAAGGCTATACGTGAAGCGGCGCTCGGAACGGCAGTAGAGCTGTATGCAGTGCGGAGCGGCAGAACCGCGATACACAGCAATATACAAATGTGCTCTCGCACAGAAAGTATTCCTGTCGTTAAAGGGGCTCTGAAAGGGGCTCAAATAAAGCTGCAGTATGCGTGGGATGTTAAAGTACGCCGATCCACGAATATTGTCCATCAAGATTTTTTTTAATGCGCTTTGTAGAAGCTGAGCTATCAGTAGTCAAGATTTTAATTTCAGCATCTTCACGCATTTCCCTCTCCTCTCTCGTCACTTTTTGCACGCCGGAAGGTCGGCGCTCCTGCGCCAGCCCCACTTCCGGGGGCGAAGCCTCCCGAGTCCTGCCGGAGCTACGCGCGGCTTATTGGCCGCGGCCACTGCAGCTGCTTGAAGTTTGAAAGAATCGAACCAATAACTGTCCCTCAACTTGTATACGCAGGTGCGAGCGGCAGAGGAGGGCGCGAGCATGAAAAAGTCGCCGGAAAGGGCTCACCAGTTTTCGCGCGTGATTGTCGGTGCTGCGTGCATAAGTGTATTATTTGGCTCAGGTGTTCATGCCAACACAATGCAGTGATTGAGTCAGTGAGAGAGTTGATGTGCTCTACTCGGAAGGTGTTTCGGAGCCCCTTTAAGCTTCATACATCCAGCTGGAATCTCTGCTTATTAGCGCTCTAAACGAGTTCCGCGAGAGGGATGACGTTTAGCTTGTAATTGCAATCACCTTGTTGAAAAGAGCGGTCGTATCACACGAATAAAGTTTGACATAGCTGCGATAGCTCCGCTATGACGTGCTTCGGCATTTCGTTATCATTGACAGGGCGCGTGCACCTAGTCTTATTGTCCTGGACTTCACTGCTCTGCGTAGGTGCTTATCGCTTGCAGATAACAAGATAACCATTTCTTGTTCCCTTTCGGCGGCTTGAGCTCGTTTTACTCCTACGGTAGATATGTATCACCCTGATCACTCTTACCATCTAGATAGTCACATGGAGTCCAAAATTCTCAATACTCAGAATCGTGTGCACATGTTTTTTTTCTATTTATTGCGCCCTATCATTCATGCCAGACACCGAACACGAAATAACTCATTAATCTGCGACTTGTGCGCTTTACACGACCGGGCCAGTCGCGTACGTGTCTATTAATATTGTCACGGACTAGACAAAAACAAAGCGGGCAGTGTGGCGCGGGCGGGAGCGCTGAGCCTGCAGCCATAAAGTTATGCCATCCCCATCAGTCATGTCGTTCTGTATTCATCGGGTTGCCGTCACGTAATATTTGAGCAACGCTAAACAAAGAAAAATGTCTAGATCTCGCCGTCGCCATTGTTTTGAACTGTTACCAACAAGTGTCTGTAGCCACGCACGGCTCGAAATATATGTTCGGCGCGTGCTCTGAAGCGAAATTTTCTTTTCATTGCAGGTTTCTTGCTGGAACGACGGTAGTGGCTGCGAGGCTGTGGTAAGCGCTTCGGAGATCTCCCGACATTTTCAGCACGAATGTGGACACCACTCGATCTGCTGCCCCAAGTGCTCGGCCACTGTCCTTTGCAGGGACGTGTGTGCTCATCTGAGATCAAACTGCAACGAGCTAATCGTGCCTGTCAAACAAGAATGCGACGGAAGGTTAAGCTGCAAGAATGGAGTAGCGTTATTGTCTTCTTTCAGGCGAGCTTTAGAACAGCAGGCTTGTGAAACGAGAACATTTCTTGAGCGGCTGTTCGTTGAAAATAGCCCATGCGACGAAAGACTGAGCGAAATTTGCCACAGCATAAACGCTTCCAGGGAAGCGCTGAAAGAAGAGCTTTCTCACGGCATAAGCAACTTAAATGACTCGCTGAAAATTGATCTGCAAGAAGCTAAACAGGATCAGAAGATTTTGGCAGTAAGTGCGCGCGAAATTGCCACTTCTAACGAAGAAATCAAGGAACGCTTAAAGACACAGATGGATGCAATCGGCAATATATCCAGCCGTACGAGTGCACTCGACAAAACTCTGAAAAGGAGTACTTCCTTTCACGCAGAGACAGGAAGCAGTGACAGTAAGTTGTTGCACATTGTGGCTGCCATAGAAAGATCCAAAGCTGAGGCAAAGGAAAATCATGAGAAGACAATGGAGTGCATTAAGAAAGTGCTCCGGCATGCTGAATTGGGTGTCTCGTATTGTGTCTTTTTTGTACCAGCTGTGAAATCGCTTCAAGAAACTGCAGTCAAAGTAGGCTACGTTCGCTTTTATAGCGCACAGACATATCTGTGTGGCTACTGCGTGTCGCCTGGACTAAGATTTCATAGGAAAGGCAGCTCTGTCTCATTGTGTGTTTGCTTGTCTCTGCACAAGGGTGACATGGACGACTTTATTCAGTGGCCATTAGAGCACAAAATAAGGCTGAGCATCATACATCCGAAAGATGGTGCGGAGCACACCATCACAGTGAAACCATACAGCTCGGCCGAGGCTCTCAAAAGGCCCCTGCGGAAGAACGTGGGAGCTTGGTTCCCTGCTCCCTCACCTGATCTGGACGATCTCATCAGAGACGGCTACGTGGAAAACGACCAACTTCGAGTCAAGTGGGAGCTACTGCCGTGACCTGCCGTAACTATACAGACCGAAACCAACAACACCTTTTGTTACTGGAGCACATTTACTAACAAGGACTCGTGTTAAGGACGTGTGAGCATACATGCAGCCAGGAGCTCCGTTATTAGCAACCGGCTCGAGACAACGCTCATGGAAGTTATGAGTCAAATGTATACATGATCTAATATGTCCTAATAAAATGTGGCCACCCTGGTGTAGTACTTGGCCACAACCTTCTGTGAACAAACCAACTAACCCTCGGCCCTCAGTCCCCAGTGGCTGCGAAGCAACTGACCAAGGCGGCGGTCAGACCTGTGGCGCATCTGAGGGTGCTAAGAATATCTTAAGACCAAAGTAATGCTCAATAGTCTAGCTGCTAAAGGGAACATTACGTAGTTCACATTGGCACCGATATGCTAGAAGTGGTAAGGGAATATATTCCTTAGGGCAGGTAGTGACAGCTGATCCGGATCATGAGAGGGAAATAACTAGAAGGATAAGAATATGGTGGAGCGCATATGGCAGGTTCTCTCAGATCATGAATGGCTGTTTACCAAGATCCCTCAAGAGAAAAGTGTACAACAGCTGTATCTTAGCGGTACTCACCTACGGGGCAGAGGCTAACGAAAAGGGTTCAACTTAAGCTAAGGACAACGCAGCGAGCCATGGAAAGAAAAATCATACATGTAACGTTAAGAGACCGGTAGCGGGCAGAGTGGGTGAAGGAATAAACGCGGGTTAATTACATTTTGGTCGAAATCAAGAGGAAGAAATAGGCTTGGGCAGGGCATGTAATGCGAAGGCAAGATAACCGCTGGTCCTTAAGGGTAACGGAGTGGATTCTAAGAGAAGGCAAGCGTAGCAGGGGGCGGCAGAAGGTTAGGTGCGCCAAGTCCACGGGCCCTTCCTGGGCGTACGCATTCAGCGTCGGCGCTCTTGCCAAAACCGGTCTGCACTGCAGGAGACGCCAGTGAGCCTCGGTGAGGCGCCGATATCTACATGTCCGTGCTAGATATTGGCGTCAGCGCACGGGCGCTCGTGTACGCTTCGGAAGAGGGGTCCGGTTTATAACAATGGAAGGATCGCGGGGCTCTCGGTGACTCTTTTCTTCATGGCTTGAGACTTTTTCAGGTTCCCCTAACTTTTCTTCGTGGTTTAAGTTGTCCTTTCATCGCCCCTCAACCCCTTCCTTTCACGGCTTGAAATTCTCTCCGTCAGCTCGAGAAGGGAAGCGAGCCAGCACAACACCCTGCAGCTGAACATGGAGATGCATGCCCCTTTTCGACGCCCGTGCCGGCGTACGCCAAGAGCGCCGACGCTGGGCGCGTACGCCTAGGAAGGGCCCTTGGAGTGGGCACTTGAGAAGTTTTCAGGCGTAGGGTGGGCGCAGCTGGCTAAGGACAGGGTACGTTAACTGGAGAGACATGGGAGAGGCCTTTGCCCTGCAGTGGGTGTAGTAAGGCTGCTGCTGCTGATGATGATGAATAAAATGAGATGAAGGTTGCAAAATACTGTCTCAGCATTTCATACGCTCTCCGAACGTTCTGGAGACGTCTTTTCTGGTTAATTCCTTTATCATAATCATGGTGATGATAAATTTTATGGCGCAAATGCATCTGTCTATATAGCCAAAGAGCGCCATGGCACAAGGTTTCTTTTCTTCTACTCAAGGTGGGGTTAAAGACACCTTCCCAAGAATTTGACCCTAAAGAAGCTGGTCACCGTCTCCCCCCCCCCAGCAATGTTTTTGTTAGGCATGGGCGCAGAAAATCAGTGGCCTCTGTTTCCACTGCTTTTTGAACGACGAAGACGTGCGAAAAGTGTGTGTTGAGAATCTTGCAAAGAGCAAAGCTGGCAGCCAGAAAGGGCTGACAGAGTCGGCGCCATGCGCTTCATTAACGGCAATTAAGCACAACGCTTTTTCCACAACTGCTATAGTGTTAGGACGCATCTCAGCGAACAGCTAGGCCAGGTAGATTGTTCTTTCGTGCTGAACGAAGTCAACTCGAATCACGACGTTCACACTCTGGGTTGGCTCTACTTAAAGACATCGGTAACGCGCAATTTCAGGCAGAAAATGAGCATCATCCGAGAACGCGGTGCCTTTCCGCTTCGCTGAGAGTTCCGACTGGAAAGCGCGCTGGCCCAACTAAATAGTTTTTGTGCTCGCCCATTTTGCCCCCAGACATCCCATTGTTTGTAAACAGCTCGAGGTAGTCGCTGTTACCCTTTATTGTAAAGCGGTTACGAACCATTTATTTGCTAGAGGTAAGGTATCTCCACTCTTTAACTTCCTTTCTCACCCCCCTCCCCCTTTCCCCTACCCTTTCGCGCCTGCAAGGAGTATATTAGCCGAAGGGAAGAGCGACAGCTGATCTCGAACGATAAAGTGAAAAGCGTTAAAGCTCAAGCTCTCTGGACTTGCCTAGGGAATGTGCTTCTACGGCCGCAATCATACTAATCGCCCAGGAGCATCCAGTCACTACCTACCAAAAATTTGATGCACTGAGGGCACATTTTCGTCACATCTCCCGGGTTCCCTCTCACTACCTTGCCAGTAATCCTACTGCCAGGCCGCGCACATCGTTTACAAACGCAACTGATGCACATTGCGCCATTCTGCCGTCCCATTTACACCCGCCTCTAGACCGTCCTCTCCACTATGGAGTCTACACCAACCCCGTGTGCTTCTTTCAACACCCGGCATCAGGAAGAAGGTCGATTTATCGCCGATAGAACTAAAACAAGTCACTCTGAGCGCCATGCAAACCGGCTGCGCGTCTACACCGATGACTCAGTGAACCCAATCAGTTCTTCGGGCTCCATGGTCATCCCCGCAAGGACTGCAGAAATCAGAGTTAGGACGGCTCACCAGACTTCTTTGACGGGCGCAGAACTAACCGCTCTTCGTGTCGCCGTTGTAATGAGCATATCAAGCAGCACAACCCCCAGCAGTGGGCTACCTGTATTTTCACCAACGGCACGACATTATTTACCAGCGGCTACCAGGAGACAGCGGCATAGCAGGCAATCACCGCACGGACGAGGTCGCGCGAACTAGTCACTACGACTGCGATTATGTGTCGATCCCTATTTCGAGAGCAGACGCAGTGGGGCAGGCTTCGTGCATTTGCGCGGGAAATAACGTTTGCCACGTAGAATTCCGGCCAATTTTTGAACTCATACACGGTTAAAATCCCTGAAGCTTCGGCTTCCACCATGCCTACCACGACATGAAGCAACTTTGCTGTGTCGCCTATGCATGGCTTGGTGTAGCTTTCATAAACACTTACTCCTATGTAATCGGCATCCATGGCTAATAGTCCTGCATCTACCATCTGCGGGTGCGACGAGACTATGGCCCACATTTCCTGTGAATTTCGTGCCCTGGAGCGTCTAGATCCACGCCCACCGACGGAAATGAAGATTATCGGCCACTGGCCCCGGCGATCGTCGGCAGTGAAGGCCTCCAAGGCACTGCTCCGCTTCTTGAGAAGTTCGGGCCTGCACGATAGTCCGTGATTGTACCGCACGCTTCCCAAACAATTAACGCAAATACATCCTGAGTATGACCTCAGGATGTCCGCGTCCGGATTTTCAGACGTCCTCAGGTTGTCTGTATTTGGTACTCAAGCAGTCCAACTGGGGTCCATTTATCCATCCGTTGCGCATACTCATGGACGTCCTGGGGGTCATGTTTGGGGACGTTTTCAGTATTACTTCTGGATTTGAATCAAGATCGTTTTTTTTCATGGGAGTGCAGTATTCAGAGCTAATGTAAGCGAAGGTAACCATAATAAGCAAAAGAACGGTTTTACCAACGGCCGCAGAGAGTAGCTCTCTATCTCGACTTTGACCTTGACCTCCGGTCAAGCAGGAAAGCGTCTGCCGGCATCGCATGCGCAGGTCACGAAAGTGGGTAGGCCGTGTGAAAGAGCGCGCGCACCCCTCGAAGACCGGCCGAGGTCTGAGCTGACCAGTATAGCCTCCCACCGCTCTATAGAGAAGGGACTGCAGGTAGTAGGTCCGCCGGTGGCGGCGCCTTTTTGCAGCTCCATAGAATGTGGTCGTATCCGGCTATCTCGCCGCATTGTTTGCAAGTCGGATTGTATTGCGCAAGATACATGTGTGCTATAGTCTCGACGGGCTAAAGAAGGCTCGCGTCTGGAGCCGACGCCACGTTACCTCCTGGCTTTTGTCGTTTTTTTTCTGGTGGCGGATAGATCCTCCTTTCCATGTTAAACTGATTGGTGTAGTGAAAGGATATGAATGCATCTCTCGTGAAATTTGGGGACTCAACAAGGCTCACTGCTCGGCTGACATAACCTCGACCAATACTGCGAGCCAACTCGTTTCTGTTCCCCGAGTGTGCCGGCACCCATATTAGTTCCACCTCTCTTTGGTCCCAGTCTTGATGTCTTAGGATTCGTTCTGCCTCCTGGGAGATCATACCCCGCGCGAAATTGTTTATAGCCACCTTGGGGTCGCTAATTAAGGTGACTGCTTTGGTGCTGGCCATTGCCATGGCGATAGCCGCCTTCTCCGCTGCCCCCGAGTCCTCGAGATGTCAGACAAATACTGCGCCATTTTCTTTCCCCCAAATAATAATTGGTTTTGGGGGAAAGGAAATGGTGCAGTATCTCTCTCATATATCGGCGGACACCTGAACATCGCCGTAAGGGAAGGGACAAAGGCGGGAGTGAAAGAAAGGAAGAGAGAGGTGCCGTAGTGGAGGACTCCGGAATAATTTCGACCACCTGGGGATCTTTAACGTGCACTGACATCGCACAGCACACGGGGGACTTTGCGTTTCGCCTCCGTTGAAACGCAGCCGCCGCGGTCGGGTTCGAACCCGGGAACTCCGGATCAGTAGTCGAGCGCCCTAACCGCTGAGCCACCGCGGCGGGTTTTCCCCCAAATAATAATAATAATAATAATTGGTTTTTGGGGAGAGGAAATGGCGCTGTATCTGTCTCATATATCGTTGGACACCTGAACCGCCAATTTTCAATTTCGCGGTGACCAGCGTTGCCCGCGCAACGCATGTAGCGCCCGTTACGTCAGCAGCGGAGGGCTATCATTGGTTCGCCATGCATGCCAAATCTTTCACACGTTACGCAACTACCATGACCCATGACCACGTCAGGAAGCTGCGCCCTCGCACCCCCTCCCTCATCCCGGGAATTAAGGTGCGAAGACGCAAAAATCCGAATTCGGAGGTAAGATAACTCAACTTCTACAAAACGCATTAAAAAATTCTTGCTTGAAGAGGTTTGTGAAGCAGCGCCCTTTAACGTCCTAGGCAAACCGCAACTTTGAACATGCCTACATACCAGTCGTTTGCACTCAGTAATGAACCGCAAGGGGGCGGAGGAAGATAAAAAATTCAGAGCGAATTTACGACTGCTTATGTACTGTGAAGGTGAAAGCATTGTGTGTCATCGTGAGCGTTCGACCTCGACGTGCCGCCGAACGCCGATTCCATAAACGCTGAACCCATAGAGGTCCGAGTGAAACATCTGGACACTTGGTTCAAATACCTGTCGCGAGCTAGCCTCCAACCTAAGAGGAGCAAGCTGTATGCAACGAGAAGTCTTACGACACCGCCCGCGATGGTGAATGAGGGAACCGTTGCCTCACAATTTCGATAAAAAAATTGGTTTTTGAGGAAAGGAAATGGCTCACTGTCTCCTACCTCGGTGGACACCTCAACCGCGCCTTAAGGGAACATGTAGAGTCTGGGAAGGCGCACAAGTGGAGGTGAATACGTAGTGGGTTTGAATCCCTGTCCCAACCTAGCTATGCAAGCTATATGCAACAAGAAATCGTACGACACTCCGGAACGCTGTACGACAAATGGCTTCTCACAATTTTGGTACGAATGTAGACAGGAAAACTCGCGCCACAATGAGGTTATCCAATGTGGTTATGTATACAGATGAACATAGGATTGTCTGAAATGACTTGTGTGCGTCTTACAGCTGCTTGATGACTTCACCCATTGTTTCTTGCCATCACTGGGATTTTCTGCACCATTGCGAGCACACAAACTAACATATACTAACGCCACCAGCTTTTCGCGTGGTGGTGGTGGTGCAAACTTTATTAGACACAAGGGAGTTTAGGACGCGCAGGTCCTCGGGCCCCGCACGGCCCCACTGCACTCAAACGTTCTTGTCCCGGAGGCTCATGACGCTGGCAGCCCGGCCTGTGGCGATGGCTTGCTTGGCCGGGTCCTCGGAGCGCAGTAGGGTCTCCCAAGCCTCCCAAGTGGTAAGGTGATCCAGGCCCCGCGGGGGGGGGGGGGGGGGGGATCTGCCGGGCAGAGGAAAAGGATATGATCGAGAGTGGCTTTGGGATGGTGGCAGAGGGTACAGGAGGGGTTTGTGTGGACTTGGTGATAGCGCGAGCGTATATAACGGGAGGGTAAGGTGCGTGTTTGGAGCCGCCTCCAAAGTGTCTGGTGATAATTGTCGAGGGAGGGATGGGGTGGGGGGTACAGCCGACGCTCGGCTTTGCATGCCTGCGTCAGTTCACTGAACGAATGCATGCGCTCCCGTGAGAACCCCAGATCGGAGGCCGCTGGTGCCCGGTTGAGAGAAACTCGGGCTAAGGCGTTGGCAGCATCGTTTCCGGGATTCCCGGAGCGGGCAGGCACCCATGTGGCGGGGCGGGTGTGCGGCGAGGGAGTTCAGTATGCGAAATGCAGGGACGTGGACTCTCCCGCGGGCGAAATTTAGTATGGTAGTTTTAGAGTGCGATAATGTATACCGGGCCTCCGCGCGCGCGTGATGGCTAGGGCAATGGCAGCCTCTTCAGCCTCCTCCGACGTGGCAGTGGGGATATGTGGAGTTGCAATCGGTTGTAGGGAGGGGTTCGGGATGGCTACAACCGCGTCCTCGTCTGTGTATGCGGCATCCACCCACACGGCATCCGTTTCCATGCCATAGTGTTTATGCAGCGCTCGTGTGCGAGCTCTGCGGCGGGGTTCGTGGTAGGTGGGGTGCATGTTTTTGGGGAGAGGTTTAATAAGTAGTTCGCGGTGAACGTGGTGGTGGACCTGGAGCTGTGTGGGATCCGTGGCTGGTATCCTGATACCGAGGGTGTGTAGGATGTGTCTGCCGGTGGTGGTTCTCGCGAGACGTTTGTATTGTGTCTGTCGGTGGGCCTCGATAAGCTCACCTATCGTGTTGTGTAGGTCTGGATGGAGGAGTTTTTCGGTTGAGGTATTTAGGGGTAGGTGTAGTGCGGTCTTAAATGCTGTTTGGATCATGGCATCCAGGGTGGAGATTTCTGTGCCCTGGAGTTTCAGGTATAGGGGAGCGTGAAGAGAAAGCGGCTGAGAACTAAGGCATGAATGAGACTACATAGGTCATGCTCCTTCATGCCACGGTGGTGTCCAGAAACTCGGCGGATTAGGTGGGATATCAAAACCGCCGTCTGCTTGAGTTTCTGGATGGTGAGAGTGTTTTTCCGTTGTTACATCCTTTATTGCTGGAGGCAGGGTACAGACTGGCGGGAAAGCCGCCGTCACGTGACACGTGGTAACACAGGGTTGCTTGGCCCCAAGATTGTCCCGCTATAACATCCGTTGTTCTGGATGTGGAGGCCGAGTACCGGGAGAGTGTGTACCTCCGGGATGTACCGGTTTCCCACTGTCACGGTTATGGGGGCTGTGGGGCGGATTATGAGGAGCTCCGACTTCTCCGGAGAACATGAGAGTCCGATACTCCGTGCATGCGTTTGGGTGAGGGTAGCTGCCGACTGCAGGGTGTTCTGTCTCCATCACTGCCATGGGTGGTCCATAGTGATATCAGCATAGAGCGTATGCCGAAGGTGAGGGATGGTTTGTAGTTTGCGGGCAAGGGGGATGAGTGTGACATTAAGAGGAAAAGGGAGAGGACAGATCCCTGGCGGATGCCAACCCCACTAAGGGTGTATGGGCGGGATGTGTGGGCACCGAAGTGAATTTCGGCCATGCGATTAGTAAGGAATGCTTAAAGGTGTACATATGTTCACCTATGTTCAAGCGCCGCCATGATCGCTTGATATGATATAGGCGATCAAAGGCCTTGGAGAGATCCAAGGCGAGGACAGCTTTTGTGTGGCCCGGTATGAGGGGTCAAAAATATCCTGTGTGAGCTGGAGCACGGCGTCCTGTGCCGATAGGTGGGGACGGAAGCCCACCATGCTGTGCGGGTAGAGGTCTTGCTCTGTCATGTGTTGGGTAAGTCGGGCGAGTGCGACATGCTCCAAAAGCTTGCCCAGGCATGATGTTAATGAGATGGGACGAAGATTTGCAGGTGTAAGGGGGTTGTGGAGCTTGGGTATGAATAAGATTTTGGCGCGACGCCAGGATTGCGGAAGGGTGCCCTCCTGCCAGCATGTGTTGAAGTACCTCGTGAGCTGGGCAATCGACTGATCGTACAAATTGCGGAGCATGCTATTGGAGATATGGTCAACTCCTGGAGTGGAGTTAGAGCGGAGAGTCAGGAGGGCCGCTCTGATTTCTGCTTGCGTAATCTCCGCGTCGAGATTGGCATTCGGGGTGCCGGCATAGGGGGGCAAGGGGTTTGAGGTACCGGGAGTTGTGTGTTCCTATGTATGTTGATGAGTGCGTCGGGAGAAAGGTCGGTCCTGTGTATAAGGCGTGTGACGTGGTGTTGTGTGGCTGTTTTTGGATTGCGTGGGGTCAATTAAGTGACGGAGGAGTTGCCAACTGCATTGGGAGGACAGATTGCCAGCCATACTATCGCAAATCTGTCCCCAGTTGGATCAGCACAGCTCCTCAGAGTGCTCAGTAATTTGTGTTTGCAGAGCGGCTACCGATTGAGCTTTTGCCCTTTCCAGCGCTATAGGATGCTATGGTGGGCCTCCCATAGGTGGGCCAGGCGAGTGTCGAGGGTGGGCGTATCAGGTGTGGTGTCAAGGGTTCGAGTGTGTGCGGAGACTTCGTTCATGAGTGATTCCACCCACTGGTCGACGTCTATAATGGGAGCGTCAAGAAGGGCCGCCCGTGCGGCGCGGGCCGCATCCCAGTTGGCGAGTTTGTGTGTTAGGTGAAGGGTCATTCTTTGTTTGTACGGTACTGTAACGGAGAGGATGTAATGATCGCTCCCTAATGTGTGATGTGTTGTGTTCCACGTAATACCCGCAAGGTCGCGGCTCAGTGTCAAGTCCGGGCTGGTGTCCGCGCTGACACTGTTGCCAATTCTCGTGGGAGTGTTAAAGTTGTGTATTGTGAGGCGGAGCTCTTGTACCAAGGATCAGAGTCGCATTCCTCGTCCCGTGGTGGTGCGGTAGCCCCAGTCAGTATGCTGACTGTTGAAGTCCCGTCCGATAATCAATGGATGCCTGCCTGCAATACGATGGAGATCGCGCACTAGCGTTTCCAATGAAGCCATCGGGTGAGACGATGGGTGGTATATATTTGCAATAAAAATAGATGGTGTGGAGTGTGCATCTGGTATGATTTCTGTGATCACGCAGGGCGTCTCGGAGGTGATCTGATGTGTTTGGTGTGCAATTGAGCGATGTATGAGTGTGGAAGCCCTGGGTGTATTCGTTACGTCCGAGTGAGCGTATGTGCAGCTGAGAAGTGTGGCAGGGGCATGTGTGTCCTGAAGGAGCAGGATGTGGGGCGTGGGAAGTGTGGGGAGGAGGAGTTGGAGGGGTGCTCGCTCGCCCCGGAAGCGGCGGCAGTTCCACTGCAGAATTGATAAGGAATTGGGTGGTCGCACCGCCATACTGTAGCTTGTGTGGGTTGGGTAGGCGGTTCTGTGGGGTAGGTGGGCGGGACTGATGGCGGTAATTGGGTAAGTGCAGCGAGGGAGGGGCCTGCTCTCTTGTTTGGAGGCGGGTGTAGTACTGTGCAAGGTTCATCTCAAGGGTGTGCACGATGAGCGTAAATGCCGCTTCAGTTTGTTGCTCTAAGTGTTGGGACAGGTGGCCGATGAGGTGATTGAATTTTGCCTCTAGACGCGCGTCCATTTCGCCGACTTTAATGTCCATGCGGGCCTCTAGGAATTAAGGGTCGGTCTTGGTGACGGGTGGTTGCTCTGTTGTGCGTTTTTTTCTTGGGTGGGGGTTTGGGAGTCCGATTGTTCAATGTTGTCAGTGGGTGTTTGAGGTAGCAGCATGGGTTGCGTGGGAGGGACTATTGGCGGAAGCGGTAGAGGTCTTCATGAGAAAGGTAAGACGACTCACCTCCTCTCGCAGGGCCTGGAGCTCCCGGTCACGGGCGTCCACCTGCTTGGGCGGGGGGGGGGGGGGGGGGGGTTGATGGCTGGCTGGTAGCTTTGAGTCTGTTGCCTGCTACTCTGTCCACCCAGGAAAGTTGTGGAGACTGTTGGTCCCGGCGGCTACGAGACGATGAGCGAGACTTGCTGGAGCGACGAACGCTGGCGCGGTCCGCGTCTCGCTCCGGTTTGCGGGAGATGTGCTGTTGCGGTGAAGCGGGCAGTGAGAGGCGTCCCCTCGCTTTGCAACCTTTAGTACACGTCATGTGGGCGCCTCCACAGAGTATGCAGGCTGGGGTGCATGTCGGGGTGTCCTCTCGGGGGAGCGGGATACCGCATCTTGAACAGTTGTGCGTACGCTGAAGGGTACACACATCTGCGCGATGCCCTGGTTTTCTAGTTTGTGCAAGCGTCCAGGTGTCCTCTATATAAAGTGCAGCTGTGGAGTCCGCCTCCGTAGGAGATGGTTCGGGGCACCGGACCCGCCCGGAAGGTGATGAGGATCGAACGGGTCTGTCCCATGCGGCGTGCATCAATGATGGGGACGCCAGGGTTGCCCGTGATTAGGTCTTCCAGAATCTGTGCTGGGGTTTCTTCCTAGTAGGCGTTAGTGATTACTCCTCTTACTGCACCATCCGGGGCGGCGATGTAGGCGGTGACGGCGTAGGCTTGGGTTCGAATGGAGATTTGATGGCGACCAGGCGTAGCGCGTCGGCTTGATGCGGGGTACTCATCGTGCAGGTATTGTTTAGGGGGTGGATACGCAAGTTGGTGGCGTCTGGGGCTTGGAGGTCCTTGGCTGCCAGGCGAAGCTGGCGCGGTTGAAGGTCGTTTAATGTAAGTCCTCCTTTTGAACGAAACACCATCTGTAGGCATCCTCAGGCAACCGCGGCTGGCGTTGCGACCTTTGCGCCGCGAGACGCGTCGCGCGCAGCTGGGACGCTTGGTGTCCGGAACCTAAAGGTCGTGAGTCGGTGGTGGCGTTCGCCTGGTCCTGGATTTTCGGTGCTCCTCTCTGACGGGCGGGTAAGCTCAGGATATGGTTCGTCCCTGGGATTATAGTGCTTTGGGTTGATGGTCTCCGATCACTTGGACCTCCAGACTGTCGATGTAGGGGAGGTCGAAGCGGCTTAGGCTTAGCGCACGGCCTAGTGCGGCAGCTGATCGACAAAGGGAGGTTTTCAGCCCGTGGGCCCAATTAGGGGGGACCGACGGCCGCCAAATTTGAACAGATGGTAGCGCTCACCTTTACGAACGGTGCAGTGAAGAGATGGGCACTGCATGGGTCGAAATCGCCGTTTGTACAGAGCCGATGCGAAGCGCGTTCGCACTCACCGGCCCCCTAGCAGTCATTTTCGCAGCGGGTCCTTAGACCTAAGATATTACTTATTTTTGGAATATGGCGGAGTGCTTGGTTTGAACCACTCTGGCACGGGTCGGCCCGGTACTGCACTGCCTCCGGGATCGGCCCGGGGCATATTAGAGCGGCGCGTCGTTGTTGTTGACCTCACACAATGGCACATACCCACAAGGGGGATTGGCCATAACCAGGCGGTGACTATTCTTTTCTTTCACTCTTCGCTCTCCTTTCCTTTACCCCTCCTACTTTCAGCACACTGCAGCGAGCGTGGCTCGGCTTGAGTCAGTAGGCAGGCCCGTGCACTTTCCTTTTCCTTCTTCCTCTCAGCAGCATCAGTCAGTTTTCTCGTATTGAGACTTGTAATGCATTTTCAATAAAACTATACACACCTGGACAGTGCTTGTTTTTGCAACTCAGAAATATTGTAACGTGCTACGATTCTCCAGCAGTCATCTGATCAATTGATACACAATAAATTTGGCACCCTGAACGGGTTACACATTTTCTGCAAAACAACATGGTTTGTCACCTGCTTTTATGACCACAAATTAGAGGAGTATGGATGCAAAACCTAGGGCAACTAGTACAGGAGGAATAACCGGGGTGGAAAACATTCAAATTAGCAGATGTCATAAGTACAGTAAAAGCTATGAATATTGAAACCACAAAAACATTGGTCGGTCATTACTCTCTGGTTCCCTTAATCTGAATGCCTAAACTGCAACAGGAATATCTAGTAGCCAGGCCTTAATGCCACTAATGCAGAAACACTCATAGCATGAGAATTCGAAGCAAGCTAGTCTAATTGTGCTGTACCCGCGTAACATTTTCCCAAAACCACATTCTTAGGCTCCAGAAGTCTACCAAGGTTTTGCGACAAAACTGCTAGGTTTCTCACGTAATTCACATCTCATTTGGCAACGCGCATGACGAAATTCAACTGCCTATGGCAAATGACTCGTAAGATTTCTCTGTTGTCTATTACTGAGACTATTGTTAGCAAATATAATTATTATTTAAGTTCGTATTTTTGTTTTCAACCCGTTATGCCTACCCTACCCTAACACATATATCGACATGTCCCCACAAAGCCCATCTAAAGCTGAGTAATGCGGCCCTCGAGCAGTGGGAGGTGAAGCTGATCAACGCACGCCTCGACAACCATGCAGGCAGCACTCCTGATTGCCAGGTCAGCAGAAAAATCCACAGCCCTAGACTGAGGGCCCACCTACATGAGCTCCAGCCACCATCCTCTTCAATAAACGTTTACTCCTCTCACAATTTTGCATATTACAGCCCAGCAGGCTGGTGAGGAAAAGTATAATAAAAAAATTCTAAGGGATCTTGAAAAAACCAACCGTGCGCAATATACGCATTTACACGGTTGTAAGCCGACCTATTCTTTTTTAATTCAAAATTTGAATGGGGGGGGGGGGGGGTCAACTTGCAATCGAAACGAAAACATCGCACTATAAGTAAAGGCGAGACAAACGAGATATCAGGCATGCTACCTCGTGGTTGCATTTTTGCTGCGCGGCTCCGTCGATCGCATCGCTCTTGGTGCTGGCCTTGAGCAGCTGCTATGGCAACGCGCAGAACTGGCATACCCTCCTCGTGCGCGCGGGCGGCGGCCGATGGCGGCTATCGATAAGAAGCAAATTGGCACCCCACACGTGGCAGCTGACTGCGGTTGCTGATAAGCGGCGGCGGCCCGATAACGCAATCGCTTTCTACGGGAAGCTCAAGTGTCCAAGTTTTCTTTTTACTTTCAAATGCGCACTCGGCGCTCAAGGGAGCGTTGATAGTTGATGGAAGGGCCGCTGTTCCAATCGAGGCAGCACCTCCGCTCGGAACGGCAGCGGTGCCGGGGTGTGTCGGTATACCCGATGAAGAGCCGACGTTATTCACGCGTAGTTTATCTTTGGCTCTGGCGCATTTGACTACTGCCAGCCACGTTTCACAAGTTTTTAATGTAGCGCTTCGTCAGTCATAATTTGTACTCCAGGTCTCGCAAGCTCGACGTTCGCAACGGGTGATACAGGTGTGGCAACTGCAGCGAGGAAAATTTTGAGCTGTTCCACGCGATGTGGCTGTTTGTGAACTGCGGGATTTCGCTGGACGACGACGTTAGGACGACGTGCTGCAGGACCGCAGCAGCGATCACGACGGCAGCTTTAGTGCGGACGATGGCGCAAATGTGGACGTGTAGTCCAGTGACCAATAAATTTTCATTTTGGAATGTGCTCACGGGCACGCCCGCGCGAGGCAGCTGATAGCGGCTGGCGATAAACAGCGGCCGCTGCATAATTCTATCGCATTCAACTATTCAAGACCAAGCTTAAACATCGGAAGTTTATTTTTCGTTTTTTTTTGGGAGGGGGGGTCGACTTACAATCGTGTCTTTCTATGGCCTCCAATTTTCTACACAGCTTTTTGCTTATTTTCAGTGTTTTCCACTTACAATTACCCTAAAGTACATTAGTGTCGAGATAAAAATATGCAATGGTATTTCATGAGAAGTATCAAACTGCATTTTTCTCAATGCATGCTTCTGAAATCTGGAGCCGTGGTTTCACAGGAGGAAGACAAGGATCCCCTAACAGGAAATTTCAATGCATACCCGAGACGCGATAGGGATCAGAAAATTAAGATTAGCCTGTATTAGTGTGTTGTGCATACAAGTGGCACCACTTGTGGAATAATTTGTCCGAAGGATATTTTTAATGCAATTCGTACTGGAAGAGTTACCAGCTACCATATTTACTTGCATGAACACACCACCAAGCCTTTTGAGAGTTTTTTTTGGGAAGACAGTAAGAGTGATGAGAAGAGCTTTAACCTTTGTTCTCGTCACTCCTACTCCACTGGAGGCTACGTTTCCCAGTGCATGCTGCAAGATGTATGCAATGCTCCACCCAGTGGCTATGATTTGTACAGCATATTACCTTGAGCCCTCAAATTGACTTGCAGAGTTTGCACCATCTGTTGCCTTTGCTGCAGGCAGCATGGAAAATGTGTCCAATCGAGAGCTCTGCGGGTCATGTTTTCTTGGAGACTTAACTTTGGACAATAAAAACCCGAGAAGTGCAGCTCAAAGAAATTTTGCACACTCAATAAATATGCCTATCCACAAATGTGCCAAATATGCTTGTTTGGTTAATTAGACTAGAAGGAATTGAGCCTTTAATATGTGTAAATTCGTTACTTTTGGTAGAGCGCCGTTTATAGATAACTGTCCTCGCGGGTCAAGAACTGTTCGGCATTTACCCTGATTAACATTTCACTTACACTCTGCAGGAGCAGCTCTCTTTTTGGTGCAGTAGTCTTTCCAGAAAGAAAAAAAAACTATGCAAGCAAGCAAACTGAACATAAATGCCTTCCTGGACACTTCGTGTTTTGTTCACTTCATACACAGCAACTGAAATTTGTATTAAAATTACATACCACTGAAATGCACATTTTTTCTTTCCAAAGAGCTAAAGCTTCTATCAAGAGCAGGAGGGCCAAAGAGATCACGCTAATATTGTAAAAATATGACCAGTGGCCACACCAAGCATGGAACCCCTGCCTCAAGACTTCTGGAAAACAAGGCTGTTTGATGCCGTTGCCAGCACCTGAAAACCAACAATGTGGAAGGCTGTAGCCAACACATTTGCTCGTCTTTATTTTTTGAAATAGCTCATTTTAAATAGCGGCGCTAGTTTACATAGGGTCCATCGCATTGCCAGTGCTTTAAAAAGCAAGGCTGTCTTTATATTAAGATCTGTGCTTGAGTAGCACGGCCACAGAGGCAAAAAGCAGTACTGCAGCTGGTTAAAAATTGCTACATTAGGAAAAAGCCCGTGCAGATCTTCCCTTTTCTCTAGCACACCATCCTCAGGAAGCACACGAAATGCTGTGCTTTGGAGGTGTTGACTGGAAAAAATAACTGCATTTCCTGCTTGCTTTGCAACAAGGCTCTGCATTGTACAAATTGCATGACCCACAACGGCGAGACTCTGGGCGTTACAAGACATTAATAACAAAAATTCCGTCAAAATGAGACTATACATAAAAGCTTTGTACAAACCAAGAGTGCTTGCACACAGTGTGTTTGCCATTGTAAACTATGCAATCAAGGCAAGACTTGCCCGAGTTCTCAAAACACATGCACAAGAAATCAGTCAGTCCATTGTGCTTGCTGTACATTGCAAATTTTTGCAAGTCCACGACTAAAATGTGAGCTAACAGGTATCTCGCTTGGCCAGCACAAATGACGAGCATTCAAAATACGAAGAAAAGAAAGTCTTTAAAACTGCCTAAAATAATTATATTGTCACTTGCATTTACAACACCGCAGTAACTCCACTATGCTTGGAGGAGGCCACAAACAATGGGTTCACATCTTCGTCTCACTGCACGAATTTGGAGTTGAAGCAGCTGCACAATGTGAAGCACTTGCCTGTTCCAGATTTGCGCACAAACTGCTGCACTCACTGAACCATGAACATGCGGGGGAACCTGACAAGGTCACTACGTGAGAAGAGTGTCTCTTTTCCCCCCAATGCCATGTGACTGAGTTCTGCCAAGCAGGTACTAAAAGATAAAGGGGGCGGGGACGGAGAGGCAGGCAGGGACATCTGCATTTTAGTATTGCTGCTTTGGCAGCAGTGCAGTTCACGCCGCAGTAACTGTCGATGGCTGTTTGGGCACACAGATGAGCAGAAGATGAGGCATCCAAATGCATGCACTCGCCGAAGCACCACAAACAGCTGACGTAAAAGCAGTCTTGGCATACGATGAGTAGCCCGACGACTCGCAGGGGAGCACATCGAAGCAGCACAACGGAGGACGACACGGCAGACTACGATGACGCGCTACAACCGCAGCCAAAGGAGCTGCGCTTTTGGCAAGCCGACGTCTCCGCAGTTTCTTGCACACTCAATTAAGTTAAGCCACCATGTCGTTGCCCAAGAAGAGGCTGGAGGCATTCGTGAAGGAGGCTGTGTTGCCGCCTTGTGACAGGAGCTGCCCTGTGAATGGCTCGCTGCCATCTGGCAAAGTGGCGGCTTGTGACGGTGGAGGCAGTGGAGGGGTGCACTTGAATTTTTCTTTTTTTTTTTTGGACTAGACCCGCACTGTCCTCTCCTGGGCAGAAGAGCCTCTTCTCCTGCTGCCGTCATCTGTCGAAAAGCGAAAGGAAGAGAAGCAACAAAGTCGCGATGCAGAAAGCTACAGTAGTTCTACGCAAGCGTAACGTAAGCATAAAATATGAATACATAAGTTTTATATTGATTTCATGTAGCTTAAAGGCATTTAAGAGGGGTCTAAGGAAGACATCAGTACATGAGAGAAGCTAAGAATAAAATAAATACCAGACAAACCTAAACGTATCTGCAAGAAACCCTACTTGTCCTATCAAATTCAAGCTGTTTGTGCAGTATGTCTCATTGGCACCTAGATAATACCACTTGCAGGGCCATGCGCACCATAGAAAAGCGGCAACCACACAGGTTATCTTCATGGAAGCAGTTAAACTCGAATTTTGTTTCAAAGTCAAAAGCATAAGTGGGAGTAAAGCAGACACATGGACCTCTTAAGCGGAGCACTCATGCAGCACGGCCAAGAGCCCCATGCCTTGCCACCCCTGTCCTCGCTTTCCTGTCCAAATGAAAAAAAAAAAAAAAACCGTGCTTCCCACAAACACAAAAGTGTGTGTTTACACATTCCATTACACGCTGCACGACCACAGAAATGAATGCATTTCCAGGGAAGGAAAGGCAAGGAAAGAAAAGTACAGTCGCCAACCAAAAATTCTGGCCCCCAATTTTTCGAACAAACCCGATTACACACCATATAAACGCGTGTAAGGGCCGGACCCGCTTACAGGCCGCAACCTGCTTTCCCGGAAGAAAATTTTAAAAAGGAAAAGAAAACTTTCCATGACGGGAATAGCCTTAGAAATGCATGCGCCGCGGCCTCCGCAATCAGCTCCGACTGCAAGCAATGGTGCGCTTGATCACGGAGGCCGCACACGCGCACAGGAGTTTCCAGGTGCCGCCCCCGATGGCACCTGAGGCCGCAGCTCATCATCATCATCGTAAACTTTTCCCTCCGCCGCGAGGTCCCGCTATCCTAGCGGCATCGATATTACCAGCTCTAGTTTTTTATGGCTGTCAAAGGCACGGGAGTTGTGGCAGCGTATTAGTGCACCATAGTTATGGCTTTCGTGTGCTTCCGCCGAGCGTTGCAATTTTAGCACAATCTTGGCACAAGCACCTTAATAACTACATGGCTGGGAGCTTGCCAGCAAGCGTGCGGCGGGAAGGAAATTCGATGCGGCCGAGAAGTGCGTCCAACAAAGGTGCAACCAAAAGTATGCATTGAGGAACACAAGCTGCAAAAAGCGCACTTTCCGAGGCAAGCCGTGCAAGTTTCCCAAACTGGAAGAGCTGCTCTGATATGTCATGGAAGTGCGGAACTACGGCTATGCGTTGACAGCGGACATGCTGCGCGGCTTCTTGTGGGATGAGCGTGCACCATAGCACAGCACCAGCTCGGAGTCTGAAGAGTTCGCGAGTGACGCTTGAACGTAGAATAAATGCCGCTCATTCTCCGATTGGTGACTTTTAACTTAAAATTTTTTTTTCGCATATCATGCGCATGGGCTGTACCCTGAAAATTGGTCTTCGAATCTGGAAAAAACACGGCCCTTACGTGCGTTTATACAATAATCGGACTTTTTCGTGCCGCCACCACTGGCCTCATCAAGCCATGTATAAGAGATGACCTGAATTTTTGGACCTCTTCATGTTTGCTGTAGCACCGCCACCAATAGTCAAGCTGCCGCATACAGTAAAACCTCGTTAATTCAAAGCTATTGGGACCATGAAAAATGTCCGAAGTGAGCGCAGCAAATAATTCCATTGTGGAAACGCACTACCATATCTTGACAAACATTGAGATTTCCAATAAAGGCCAAACGCCCTAACTCATAGCTCCTACTGATGATGACCCCCTCCTCTACCTTATTAGCAATTAGAAGTTGAAGTTAAAAAATTTTTTTTTCAGCGAAATTAAATTTTTCGAACCACTCGTCTCATCAGACCTTTTCGGGGTCCCTAGAGGGCCTAAAAAATCTGTCGGCGACTGCATTCATGTAAGCGGGCCACACAAACAGACCAGCACAAAAAGCATAAAATAATGCACACCTTGGACCCTGCTGCATTTTGCCAGATGCAGGCAACACAACTGAGCACAAGCCAGTTCAAACAGCGTGGTGGATGCGATGTCAACATACATACAGGCTGTATGCTGGCACCTCAATTTCAGCACACTGTCCTCACATAAAAGACACACACATCTGCGCATGCACAAGCAGACACAAGTACACAACACTCACTTCAAGCAAAACGTCTCAACTTACCGACGACTGACGATGTGCTACATGAGTAGAAAAAAAGAGAATTCACAAGACAGTGTCAAAATTTGTGCCAGGCATGCCAGTCGTCATCAGCCACACAAAACAAAAAGCAGAAAAAAAAGAGAAAGGGCTCTGGCTAAGTGACCCATAGCTCCAGCATCCCTAAATGCTCGGTTCAAGCAAAGGCGCAGACCATGCAGCAGTTAGCAAAGTCCCGCTCATGTGGGGCTAGCTCCCGAGCAAGAAAGCAGCCATATCTCTAATGCACACAGCAACTGTGAATGCTACATCATTTCCTCACAAATTTTTGGCTAAACTCAATCCAGTTCTGATCATTTGAATGCCGAACTATTCCCATGTCTCCAATCCCGCACAAATGAACAGAGGTTGATAAAGACATCCCAAAGACAAGGTACGTCGCCAAAGCCGGACCCTCTTTACTATAGCTGTTTTATTTGAAAGAAATCTTTACTATAATTGAAAAAAAAATGCACAGTTGTCTATGAGAGGTGAAATGGGACCGCAGTTTTATATCCGAGTTTCCGAGTTGACTATGCAATGGATGTACTATTTACATAATAAATGCACCTGCTACTTTTGCTATCGAAATAAACAAATTTTTTTCTACAACGACGCGTCATAAAAGTGGCCCTGTTTTCATTCTGCGAGAAATGTTACTGAGACCATGCTGTCAGGTGGCACTTTGGTGTTGATGAAGTGTGCGTGCGCTCCTGTCACTGGAATAAGTAGTGGTACATCATATGTGCTTTGAAATCGATGCTTTGGACAACAGGCCAGAAATACAGCTGCTCCGCGCCATCAAATAAGTTTTGCGATGCGTGGTACAAGCATGCCAACGATGAGTCATTCTGTTCAGATGTCAGCTAGGACTGTGCTGCCTAGAACAATGCAGCAGTGAGCAAATTTTGCCTCCAAGAACTGTGAGAGCGTTCAAGGATTCACATGCCGAGCACCTAAATGTCACCACAAACATGGCTAAACTAGATAAATGTGCACCGATCTCAGCCTTATAATGTTGCTATTTGGCTAACTGCTTGTACTCTCTCCCGCACAATCCCATTGTTTGAAAAGTAAAAATCAAATGAATACGAGCAACATACATGACATGAGAGTCTATGGAGTGGAATATAATATCACTGAACATCACAAGTGCTTGACTATCTTTCCCTTCTCGCATGGCAGCGCTTATATGGCAAGGAGTAACAGAGCTCAACAGTCGCATGAATACAAAGACAAAGCATTTCTATTGGAACAGGTAATTAATATAGAGTGCCTTATTTCAGTACGTGTTTTGCAAGTATCATTCAAATTACGTTATGCATGAGAATGAAGTCACTGTCTGATAATTACAATGATAAAGAAATTTTCACTCCATCTAAACTACTTGCATAAGCCTATCTACACTTATGCGCAGTTATTTGCACTGTTTCGCAGGAACAAAATTGCAGCTTGCACTCAAGCATGTTGCAAAACTAACTGCAGAACCTCCTAAATTTTGGTGGTGAGCACATAATCCTCCTGTCGCATATCCAAATTGTCAGTTTCAATGAGCAACACTCATGTTTAGAGTCATTCGTGCTGAGTAGCTGGATTAACTTCACTGACACTGGCTGCAGAAAGTAATCTCGCATTTAGTCAGACGAACTCGATCCACTTGGCTGAAACTCTGCTCACTGTACATGTGAAGAGTCAGCTTCCCTGCGAGATAAAAATTCCTGCACAATGCTGGTGTTACCTTGCTTATAGAGAATAGTTCGGAGCAGTGGTGGCATCACCTATCCAAACCAGTTATATGCGCTCATCTGTGGACACTCCTGCCAGGCAGTACACTGCACTTAATCCACCTACTTCTATACCCAAGGACACTACAGAACCAAACCGTGTCCCCTCTCTTCAGGCAGGTCAGTGCGAAAAGTATGTGTGCCTCTGCGTGGGCTTAGAAAATGTTAGCACAGCATCTAAAATATTGTCCCGCACTTTGTCCTGTCTCTATCTAAGGAAGCACCTGTCATGTAAGACAGGCATAGCGGCTTCGACTGAGAAAAACAGAGGAGGAAAGAAAGCGCATGCGTAAGACATCGCTGAAAAAAAGGGCACTTTTTTCCCCTGCGCAGCACCAAGTATCCACAGTGACATTTTCTTTGCGAGGCTAAACGCACCTGGTGGAAGTCACACTAAACTTGCCTGCCTGACGCCCGTATAACTACATCTCTTCAGCGTCAATAGCCAGTGATGCACACATTGGTTAAAAAATTAACTAAAAACAAAATGCAGTTAGTCAAGTGCAACTCAATAAATATATCAGGCCTGTGAGCGTGGTGCAAGGCAAACGCATGCAAGATCCTGTAACAAGGGTTGTGTGCCAGTCCCTTGTTTTCCAACAATCCGTGCTTACTGCACAAAGCACTTGCTGATCTACTTTACTGTGCAAAATTGGAGCATTTTTTTAGGCAGTATATCACTCATCCATTGCAGAGGGCATGTTTTCTTTGGTAGAAAACCCTCAGTAAACTTGGAAACTAACCGCCGCGGTGTGCCTTTCCGCAAGCACTGCTAACTGCCGATCCACATTGGCGGAGTGACGGTGCTGACCCCTGTAGGTTGATCCCGCAGCGAATTGGGAGCACTGAAACAGCTGTTCCAAAATGGTAAGAGCCTGCCTGGCATCCTTCATGGTGCGGCACGGTAGCAATGGAGCCCCCTCCCAAGCGGCTACATCGTGTGTGAGGAAGCTTCACCAGACAAAAAGGCATGTGATAGGTGTGCAGTTTCCATGTAATGGAAGAACAATGTGGATGGAAGTGAGGGAAACATGCAGCGGAGTGAAATAAGTGCCTGAAACAGTGCGCAGCTAGGTTCGGTTGGCTGGCTGATGTGCAGCTGAGAGCCGTTGTCACTGCAGGATGGCGTGAAGCTCAAAAAAGCGAAACTGAAACTAGGCAGTGACGATTCTCAGAGTAAGAGCCACCCGTTTTTCATCAAATGGGGCTAGAGTAGGGCTACTCCGAAGACAGACCGCTGCGCCGGTCATGCCAGGGCACGGCCTCCCTTCGGCAGCCCATTCAGATCGCCAGATTCAAAACTCGCAGCATCCAAATTAGCGAGCATCCGACGTCATGGACTTCAATGAACGTTGGTTGGGCCAGCAGTTCGAATAATTCGGATCTGCGGATTATTGGGAGTTGAATAAAAGAGCTTTTACTGTGTCTCTAAGGGAAGTTTGTTAGGCCTGAACCAATTCTTCGTATATGCGGGTCACCGCATGAATGAGGGATGCATAATCAGGTTTCCACAGCATAATGTTTCTTCTCCCCGGAGGCCACGGCCTTACTAAGAGTCCTTCCTCACAAATGTAATGCCTGTGCGTTCGCTACAGCCAAGTCCTATTTTTGCTGCCATTGTTCTATAGCTATAATGTGCATCACTTTGGCCATAATGCCTTCATTTCTACTAAGAGAGCGTTCATTACAAATTGGTCTATCATAAGTGGGGCAAGTTGCACCTCGCAAGCCGTAGGATCTCAGACACCAATAAACAGAGCCTGTTTCATCATTCATCAAACAGAGCCTTCATCATTAAGATGAAGTTGCAGTGTGAAAAAAAAAAATGCACTAGAAAAGTTGCTACATGCTGACACTTGTTTCAGGTCCCAAGTAGAACCACTACAAGTGCTCCTCACTACTAACAGTGAGCGAGTGAAATGGTAACCAGTGAGGATGCCCTCTTCTTACCATGGCCTGTGCAGGGGAGGAGGTGCCTGGTGTTGGCTGGGCCTCGCGGGGGCACCCTCCTCGCCGCTTCCCTCCTGGGGGGACTCCAGGATGTGGGGCAGCCCCTGCCAGACCAGCCGAGAGTGCGACTCTGGGTCCAGGAGAGTGGGCGTCGGCCCCGTGGCACGCACCGATGTGCCTCGCAGGTGTCGCTGGTGCAGCTTTAGGAAGGAGAAAACATGTGCAAGAAACAAACATGAACAGAAGAATGGAGGAAAAAAAAATTGTGCCACAGAACTGTTGCCAAGAACTGCAATTGGATGCTAGACGCGGCTCTTTGCACCATCGCTGTGGCACAGTTGGTACGCGCGGCTTCTTTTAGACGCAAAAGGTGTCAGTTCACGCCCCCTTGCTCACTTGCTTTCTTATGCTCAGAATTAACTGAAAATTGTCAATTCTTCTGGATGTGTGTTACCTTTGAGGGCAGATACTGAAATGCTACTCAACTAATATCTCTTCTTAGAAACCTGCAAGATAGGCTGCGAGGGGCAATCAGAAGTTGTGCTGCGCCTTTAAGGGCGGACACTGGTCTTTGGGACCAAAAAATGAACCAAAAATTAATTTTTTAAAAATGACATTTTTGGAGCCTATAGGTATTATTCTTCAACTCCACCAGTTTTCTCTCCCAGGAAATCGGTAATTTGACCATAATATTAAATTTAGATCACTGTGTGGGCTCAATTTGTGCAGGAGCAGGCGATTTAACAACATTAAAATTTTGGACACCTGGCTGTCTTAGTACGTGAATATCTGAACGTCTAGGACAGATAGACATGTCATATTGTTTGCTAAGGGAAGCTGAAGGCATAATGTATGCAATAATTGAAGCACAATTGTTCAATCACGCTTCAAGAATTTATAATTTTGCAAAGTTTATCTATGCACGATATTCACATTTTGAATGCTGCTATTCTAAGTGCTGTAAAATTACTAATGAGGGTGAAATGAAAAAACTGCTTTGATTATTGCACTCTTTACTCACCATACTATGTAGCCATGGGTTAAAAATTATTTTTTATTGACCAATTTTTTTTTGTACAGAGGTACTAATAAATGAATAATTAAAATAAATATCCTAGGAACTAACAAATTAATTAAAAAAGCAATTTAATATTTCAAATCAGTATAAAAAACTGAGTAAGGTATTACAGTTTAATTTGGATTGGATTAAAAATAAGGAAAAAAGGTCTAAGACCAGTGTCCCCCCTTAAAAGAACCAAGCTGCACATGTCTGCCAGTGCTCTATTTACTCCCTTGAACTGCTGCAACAGTTTGCAAGAATGCCATTCTTTCTTGATGGCTTTACCCAGCTTAGTTGGCTCCTGCTATGCTTGACAGAAAAGTATTCAGACTCATGTAGTTCTGCAAGTTCAGCAAATTGCAAGGTCCTGTCGAGGAAAAGCCTGTCAGCTTTTCTCAGATAGGGAGCTCAAAAGAAGAGGATCAGCAGAGAGGCAATAGATACCATATTAAATTGAGTGATTTGGGCACCTCTAATTCATTAGCTGGGTTTACAAAAAAAAAAGCTTTCACTTGCAAATTTTAAGCTTCCTGCTGTGTTAGACCACCAGCATGCACGTGGGTGCACGCAAGGCAGGCTTGGAAAGATTGGCGTGGCCGTGTCGCCTAGTGCGGCTGCGGAATGTGCGAGTGGGAAAGGGACGAATTGCAGCTCTTACCTGGCCCGCTCGCGCTGGCTTTCGCTTTCCCAGACGAACAACAGTTGCATGCACACCGGAATCCGAATCTACCGAACAGTTTGCTATTTGGTTTGCCACTAGTCAGATGGGTCGCACATGAGGGCACGATTTTATCGCCTGTATCTCCATTTACCTCTGACTGCTGGCTTCGCAACTGTATAGTGGCGTGTTTATTGCTTTGAACTGCGCATGCGCAGTCATGCCATCCCAGGGGTGGGGACAGCATAACGTGAGGTGCGGCAGGAGTAGGTATGAGTCTCATTTGGAGTCTTTTTTTTTTTCAAAGGGAGAGGGGGTCAACGAGGGGTGCAAGTTGGAGGTGGCAATCTACAGCACATATTGTGTATTATCACATACAGTCAAACCTCGATATATCGAACACGGATATATCGAATCATTGCGTATATCAAACACTTTCTATATCACGTGGAAAATCGCATGCATTTTTAATTTTTTATTTCGAACAGTGCCAGATGTAAAATTGGATATATCGAACTCCGCCGCCCCAGACCAAGTGCGCTGTGTTGACAGGAGGCAAGCTTTCCCGCAACACCCTCGAAGATAGCGGCGGTGTGATGGGCGTTCCCGACTGCTGCATACAATAGCTGCCCACATCGATCGCGCCGAGGGCGCCATCTGAACGTAGCGGCGTACGCACGCGGCGGCTTCGCGTGGCTTGGCTAGTTTGACAACGTCAACGACACATGCGTCTCGGTGCCGCCACTTGTGCTACGCCAGTCGTTATCGTGTGTGGCTTAGGCCTGTCGTGGCGTGGTTGGTGTGATGGCTGCAAACGCGAAGAAGCGGACGTCCCTGACATTTGCTGCGAAATTGGAAGCAATACAGCGCGTTGAAAATGGCGAAAAAAAGTCAAGCGTCGTCGAAGCTTTCAACATTCCAAGGAGCACTTTGAGCACTCTGCTTAAAAACAAGACTGATATAAAGGCCAAGGCAGAAAAAAACCAGCACTCAGGCGCGCGGCGGGTGCGCAAAGCTGCCTTTGAAGACGTCGAGAAAGAGCTTTACAAATGGTTTATCGACGTAAGGGCCCGGAATATTCCTTTATCGGGGCCAATGCTACAACAGAAGGTCAAGAACTTTGCGTTCGTTCTCAACGCCGAGAACTTCAATGCCAGCAGCGGTTGGCTGCAACGTTTTAAGGCCCGCTTTAACATTGTTAGTAAGACAGTCTCAGGGGAAAGTGAGGACGCCAATGAAGGCGAGATCAAGAAGTGGCTTGAACAAGAGTGGCCTCAGGTTCTCGCCAAGTATGAGCCCAATCAGATATTTAATGCTGATGAAATGGGCCTGTTCTGGCAAATGCTTCCACGACAAACGCTCGACACCCACGGAGACAAGTGCCACGGCAGCAAGCAAGGCAAGGCTTGTATCACAGTTCTGTTGGCTGCCAATATGGATGGAAGCACGAAGCTGCGGCCACTTGTTGCAGGCAAGTTCCAAACCTCGAGGTGCGTGTGCAACTGCCCCAGCCTTCCGGTTACATATGCCTGGAACAAGAAATCGTGGATGACTCGGGATATATTCCAAAAATGGTTGAAGGCATGGGACTCTGAGCTGGCGCGTCAAGGCCGGACGGTTTGCCTCATCGTTGACAATTGCACAGCCCAACACACCGATGTCCAGCTGAGCAATACTGAAATTATTTTTTTGCCGCCGAACACGACGTCTAAGCTGCAGCCATTGGACCAGGGCATTATTCGCGCTTTCAAGTCCATTTATCAACGTCGGCTCATCGACATTTTGCTGATAAAGCTGCGGATGGGCCAAGAGCTAAAGATTGACCTTTTGGGTGCCATTCAAATGCTGAAAGCCTCGTGGGACAGCGTCAAGCAGTTTACAATAGTTCACTGCTTACGGCATGCGGGTTTCGTGAGCTGCATTGAAGAAGCTTCCGAGGAAGCAACCGAAGATTTGGCGTTGGACGGCACAGAGGAAGAATGCCAGCTCGAAGAAACCTCGAGCCAGTTGGAGCGCTTTCTCGGTGCTGAGCCGCACAGCATATGCATTGACGACTTCGTTGGCGGTGACGACAGCACCGGAACAGTGGTGGAGTTAACAGATGTGGAGATCACGGCAGAAGTTACTGCTGAGCAGCCAAACGAAGACGCTGCCAAGGTTGATCCCGCAAACGCTGATGTTGCCCCGCTCCCGACTGCAACTGAGGCTGTAGCTGCCTTGGCCCTTGTACGCCGCTACTGCGGCGCAATAGAAGGCACGGGACTATCTCTTGTGGACCGTTTGGACTGTGTTGAGGACGCCGTGGTCAAGCACGCAGTTGCCAATATGAAGCAGGCTACGCTGCTACAGTACTTTCAGCCCACGAAATAAATACTTTGTTTGAAGCTTCAAGTGAGCATCTATTGCGACACGATTCGTTCATTGATTGATTTATGCTAGTTTTTGACGTGTTTTCTACGTGATTTTATATATCGAATTCTGGCTATATCGAACTATTTTGCGATCACCGCGCTGTTCGATATATATCGTGGTTCGACTGTATATATAGAGTTTTTTTTAGGATGCGCTCACAAAATTTTCGGGTAATTTGCGCACCCCCTTTTTCTGAAGCCTTAATTTAAAGAAAAAAGTGCACAAATTACAAATGGTAAATGCAGCTATGTGTACATGTGTCCACAGCAAAGTTTGCAAAGCTCTGGGTAAAGCTTGTGGAGTTTGCTACAACAACTGGAGCGGTGCACGGCGGAGTGCAAGGCCATACACATGACATGGGTAAGAAAGCATTTTAATGCCCTCAGTTCAACGCTATTCAACAGGAGAAGAATGAAGATGCCTTACGGTTGGTATACAAAGTTGCACTTGTGAACAAGGCAGAAAAGAGAAGTTCACCCACCTCGTGCATGTAGAGGGTGCTGAAGCTCATGTTGGCTGCAGTGGATTCCAGGGACACCTCGGCACCCACCACGGACGAACTGTACGGGTCATTGTTGACGCAGATGCTGCAAGGGGGCATGACGAAAGGCAACCGCATTCATGGCTAGGTCATTTACAAAACTAATCAAGGACTGTGGTGACAGTACACATTCTCTGGCTAAAGGAAGACACAGGTATAGCCACAAGACTGTTTGCTTTAGAACTTGTTCACTTCTTCGCGGTTTGTCACGTGCTGTTGGCCGCTTCGCCGCAGAGAAGTGAACAGCCTCGTGGATACACCGTAAAAAGATGCGCAAAATACGAAGTTTTATTCTAGACTTCAGCATGTCAAATTTCCACCTTGCATTATATGCGGATCCAAACAATTTTCGGCCGCAATCCGCAGTTCTGGTTTCGTTACTGTCAAATGCAGTTACCATCACGCTTTGAGTGAAAGGAGGCACTACCTAGCGGTGACGTAGGTTGGCAGTTTTGATTTCGACACGTGGTCACTATGCTGACTTGCCCTCGCGACGCCCAGGACTATCGCACCTCCCATGGTATCGGGACCGCGAAAGCAGTCCTTGGCTGCCTTTAAAAGGAAAGTAATCGTAGCTGCGGAACAGCATCAAGCGCTGCTACATGGTCTGGATGAGGTAGAGAGAGCCTGCCGTTACTGCCGCCAGACACGGGCCTCTCTAGCCACGCTGTGCAGTTGGATGACGGACGCTTAGGCTAGCATTACCGAGGAGCTCAAGGGTTGTAACTTCAAGAAATGCGGGATATAAAATGCACTCGACGGTACCGAAGACGTGTTTTTGTAGAAAGATATCGCTGAAAGGGGCTTTTTGCAAGACAATACACCAAACGGCGACGACATCACTAAAGCACTGACTACGCACTTGCGAAACCTGCGTGCCCACGCGCGCGCATGTATGCAAGCGGTCTGCGCATGCTCATGGCACGGGACACGAGTAGGCGCGATCGCGGTGCCAGATGTGTATCTTCTAGATATATGGCACCCCCGTTACATGAGTGTCGTATCCGGCGTGCCGGCATACACAAATCTGAGTATGTTCGGCTTTTGCGACTTTTGGAACGTTTTCAAGCTGTCAGCCTTAGTCACATTATATGTGGAAGAAAACTTCTTTTCCGTTTTTGCTATCCCCAAATAACACCTCATATTATATGCCAGTCCATATTATATGCAGGCTTTTACGGTAACCCCTAGTGTTATGTGCTGCTAAGCTCTCACAAGCACTTTTGTCCACTCTATTTACTGTCAATAAACCCCCTTTCCGCAGTCGACAGCCGAACCTTGCTATGAAAACATGGCTGCAACCAATTACTAGCGAGATCGTGTTGCAATGTGCTTGTCTCAATGCTTCAAAGAGGAACGCTGAAGCCACAAAGGATGCGTCTTCATCTGGAGCGGGCCAAGAGGCACGTGGCTCGCACATTCAGACTATCCTGTGCCCATTATAGTAAACGACATGGCCTTCACAAACTGCCCCGATGGCCGCCCATGCATGTGCTCATTGGTGATTTGGCTGCCAATAGATCTTACGCTGATTGCAACACAGTCAACCACACATCTCTGTGGCAATTAACAGGCCCACAATCTTTGCACAAGAAATCATTTTAGCTGGGCAAGGCAGTGTGCCTTTTTTCATAAACACTCACATGTGCGCCGCCTTGCTGGGGTATCTGCTTGCTACCGCATTCGCTTTTGCATAGGTGGTTTCGGTGCAGGCTCTAAGCATGACTGCTAACTGTAAACATGTTCAGGAAGTCATTACACAGCAGCCAGCGCAAACTGAGCACAGCCTCTCTCTCGCCTGCCCTCACCGTCCGTCCCCTCCTCCTCCTCCACTTTCCACCTTACGCTTCTGCCTTTCTCTCTTCCACCCCATCTTCCACCTTCGCATTACGCCGCTGTGGCAGGTCCTCCAGCTTTTCATTCTCTCCCAACCTGCCACAGTGACAGTGGCTGTGGTTAAGGCAATCTGCTTCTGATTGCGGGCACCCGGGTTCGAACCAGGCCACGGTGGCCATGTTTCGAAGGAGGTGAAATGCATCGCATCTGTGTGCTATGCGATGTCAGTACATGTTGAAGATCCCAACGTGACCAAAGTTATTCCACAGCTCTCCAATATGGCACACCTTCCTCGTCTCCGCCCTCCCTTCCCTCGTGGCGCAGTTGAGGTGTCCACCTAGAAGTGATACAGTTATGCTACTGCAGCTTTAGTTCCCTCATAACTAAGCTTCATTCTCGCCTAACCTTAATCTTTTTCCATGCCCTTCACTTTGCTACAGATCTGCCAGTTATGCCGACGACAACGTGCAAGCTAAGAACGGGTGCCTGAGAGCTGCACTCTCATAAATCTAACAAAATCTATTTGCTGAAGAATCGGAAATGCATTCAGACAAATTTACTTATGGCAACATGCTAATGCTTAGTGCTTGCGTTGCACACAGCGTTACTGGTGATGGTCGTGTCAGCATAGTGCGGGCTGTGCGCTACCAAGGTGTAAATGCATCCAAACCGATCACAGCGAGACCAAACTGACCCACCTGTTGAGCAGACTGGTGTGGTTGGGCGTAGCGAGGGGTCCCTCAGCTCGCGAGATGCCACCGCGGATGCGCTCGCCAGCTGCCGCTCCCTGTGCAGCCGCAGTCGTTGAGCCCAAGTCACTGCGCACCATGAGGCGCGATGCTGCCAGACCTGCGCCGATCTCACCACCCAGGGCCCCGTTGTTCCGAAGCACACTTGACACCAGTTCCGAGTACTGCACAGAGGTGGGAGGCACGACATCAAGGCACATGAGAGATAACTACATGGCACGCTCTGTCACCAGGTATGCTGATCGACAATGGTCCAAGCTGGAAGTGTATTGCAAAACTGACATTTCTGGACATTCAACGTGCACCTCCATTGTATAGTCACAAAATATGTTATACAGTCTTTGCGTTGTACAATAACTAAGCTCGTATTGTATTTCCTTGCAATTTGGTTCGACTCAGGTTATGAATGCATAGACTATCCTGGCTTCCTAAATGTGTGATGCTATGTACAATGTATGTGTGATGCTATGTATAATGTAATTTTTTACATTGTTTACACACTCGCACAGATGTATATAATGTACATCATGTGCGGGTTTTGCAACACTCCCTTATAAAAATAACTGGTTTTTGGGGAAGGAAATGGGGGGTATATTAAGGGAATGGATAAAGGAGGGAGTGAAAGAAGAAAGGAAGAAAGAGGTGCCGTAGTGGAGGGCTCCGGAATAATTTCGACCACCTGGGGATCTTTAATGTGCACTGACATCGCACAGCACAAGGGCGCCCTGGCGTTTTGCCTCCATAAAAACGCAGCCGCCGCGGTCAGGTTCGAACCCGGGAGCTGCGGATCAGTAGCCGAGCGCCCTAACCACTGAGCCACCGCGGCGGGTGCCTTTTAAAGTGCTAAAGGAGCTCATACCACAGAAGAAGAAAATCCTTATTCCAATGCTCGACTATTGCAAAAAAAAAAAAACTATGCTAAAAACCGAGACCAATGCATACACTGACGTTACTTAAAAGGCAATGCTTCCGATGCACACCCCACAACGCAGCGAAGCAAGGACTCCAATAGATTAACACACGCAGTCTCCCACAGAGCAGCAGCCCCCATCACCGCTGTGCCATCACTACTCAGAGTGTTGAGCTCCCCAGTACGTGTCCATTTGCCCTTCTCTGCTTTCCCTACTCCACACAACTCTTTTAGCGCCTTCTCTTTCTCAACGATCACACATGCATCCACAATTAAAACGCACTAAAACTGGCATTTGGCACAGGATAGCCTTAGTTGCTTATGTGCCATATAACAGAACACAATATCTTTCTCAATGACCCGTACCACCTTCTTTCCATATCCACAGCTACCTTCTCTTTTCCGCTTGCTCACTGCGTGTGTTGCCCCGAAATCATCGAAAACCTGGCTTCTCCTACTAGCTCGAAAGCCTGGTGACGAAGGTTTCTTTAGCTGCTTTGAACAGCTCGGAGAAAAAACAGTTCACATAATGTACAGTCGCCGATCAATTTTTTGGACTCGAAGGGACCCGAAAAATCGTCCGAATAATCAAACAGTCCGAAAAAATCGAGAAGTACAAATAAAATCACATTATTAAGATGAAATTGGCTTAAAAATGTCACTGATTTTACCTTGTGGAAAATTTCTCTTGCTGGCAACGATTTGCGCCTGTATTTGCGCCAAAGTTGTGCTTTCACAGTACACGCTAGACTGCAAGGTCACCGCGTTTAGTTGGAATACTTCCCACGCTTCTCTGACGGACCCGGCGGGGCCATTTTGTCCACAACCCGAGTGTGCACAACACCGTTCGTTAAACACACGCAGCAAGATAAAGCACTTTTCTTTCAAAGTGGCGGAACCGCCGGACGCAATCACAAAACGGCGAACGGATGTAACTTTGTGAAGACTGAGCGCCACTCGGTCGACGCGGTCAGAGAAACCCAAGTGAAGAAACGGCGATTGGCGAACATATGAGACCCGCCGCGGTGGTTCGGTGGTTAGGGCGAGGCTCGGCTACTGATCTGGAGTACCCGCGTTGGAACCCGACCATGGTGGCCGCGTTTCGATGGAGGCAAAACGCAATGGTGCCTGTGTGCTGTGCGATGTCAGTGCACGTTAAAGATCCCCAGGTGGTCAAAATTATTCCAGAGTCCTCCACTACGGCACCTCTCTCTTCCTTTCTTCTCTCAGTCCCTCCTTTATCCTTTCCCGCCGAGATGAGAGATAGCTCCTGCACAATTTGCTTCCCCCAAAAACCAATTTTCAACGTATGGGCGGTATGGGACAAGCGATAACTGCCCGCGACAACGTCGGCGACAAAAGCAAGTTGACGGTGATGACAATCGGGCTGCCATCTCGAAGTGTCAGAGAGCGCAGGGACCTCTACTGGCAACAATGAGGTACCGAAAGTATGTCAAGCCAATCCAACTGCAGCGTAAATCCACCTCAATCCAAGATGGCTCCTTTTGCGCCGGCGAAAAGCCGATAAGATGGACAATTCTGGCCTGCAGGAGACAAATTAGTCCGAAAAATTGAACTTTCAGACTTTTGAAGTTCGAAATATCCATCGCGAATATGTATGTATGCGCTTCTATGGGGTGATTGACGGTGCCTCATCGAGGTCTGAAATATCCTACAAAGCAATTTATTGGAGTCTGAATTACCTGTCGGCTACTGTATATGCATACTTTGGCACTGAATACAGCATAACCCCCACAGACACATTTGCCGTAAGACAGCGGAAAGAAAACTTGCCAGCCGAAAAATGCAGTACCCAAGAAGTGCGCATGACACAAACAAAAACAAAAATGCGCATTGTTCTCTGCCATTTCTTTTTGAACTTTTAGTAAGGGCAGCATGCTTCTCTGGAATTTGGAAGTTTTTGTGGCTCTGGCCATCGTTCCCATGCACAAACTGTCCTAAACACCGTGCAATTGCCTCAGTCTCAGATGCCAGAGCAGATGTTGGCGGAAAGTGGCCAACAGTGAAAAAGGGGGCACAGGTACCATAAAAACCGGATTATAGGTCGAACTTTTTCTCAGAAAACCATAGTGAAAAGTCGACCCCCGTCTTTTATACCGGTCATTGGCGGAAAAACTACGGAAGTCTTGCAACAATGGGCGGCTGAACTCAACAGCGTCCCTTCATCACCATCGCCATCAGCAGCAGTGCCGCCATTTTGCGTTTCCGTAGTTGCAAACATGGTTGCAAAGCTGTTTCGGTTAGAGGCTGCTTTTTCATTTTGTTTCAAAATGAGCGGAAGCCGACGGCAATTCACCGCGGTGCCGTCGCCTTTAAGAAAAACGCGATTGAGTACGTGGAAGCCCACGGCAACCTGGCGGCACAGCGCGAATTTGGAGTATCCGGAAAGAGCATTCAGTACTGGCGGAGGCACAAGCTGCGCATTACAACTTGCAGCAACCAGAAGAAAACATTTCGTGGGCGGACCGACCGCAGCATATCCAGAATTAGAAGGAAAGGTTGCGCTGTGCTGCGTGCAAGATCGCTGCCTGTGACTGCTGAATACATCCCCGTGAAAGCGGTAGAGATCGCGCTTGCCTCTAGACTCATCGAGGGCGCAATTCAAGGGCGTGCTATTCTGAATGCGGCGATTCGTGAAGAGGAAGGGCTTTGCTTTACGGCGCCGTACTTCTGTGTTCCAGAAACAAACACGCGGGTCGATGGGCGCACGATACTGTTAAAAAATTGGCCGGGTGTACATACGAGCAGCATTTAAATGAAAATAAGTACTGTCATCATTTTGCAACCTGTCAAGTCGCATTTGTTTCAAGGTAAGGGTATCTTTCGGTACTTTTTGCATTGAAAAAGATTTTTTTCATTTTTAGAATTGGTTAGTTGGGGGGTCGACCTATATTCCAGTCCGACTTATAGTCCGGTTTTTACGGTACGTGCTTCTGTGCAGTGCTTGCAGCAGCTGCTTCGATGCTACACAATCCTGATCTAGTGAAACGCACAAATCAGTTTATAAGCTGCAGGTGACAAGACAAACGCGAGTGACAGGAACAAGCTTCAGTAATAACTGAAGAAAGTGCAACTTGTATAGTGTGACCCGCGCGGCATAGTTTCGTTTTTGCACCTGCCGTTGTTTGAACTCGTGCTACAACAGCAATGGAACTGCCCCAACAAGATTCAGCTGCCTGTAAGTGTGCTTGGCGTCTATTGGCTGCAACACGCTAGAAGCCATTGGCGGCCGAGTGCAGCTTTGGCTGGCCTGACTGCATCATTCGGGGCGTGCAAAGCGTGAGCTGTCAAAATGCCACACAGTGTAAGGCAGCAGCAGCACCAGGGGCCATTTGCGATGTAGCATGCGAGAACGCTGCCACAGTTGAGACGTTACAGCTGAGTGTATTGCATGGGTATCAATAGGAGCCTAGACGGGAGTGGCTCACAAAAACCTAACTGCCTGGAATACGCATCACAAGGGGACATAACAGCAGGGTTCTACTGTATAACGCAAGCTGCGTTTGGAAGCAATTCTTTGATGTCTCCCGTGGAACGCGGCAGATTCGTTGTTCTCCGGTAGAGATTTAAAACCTTCTGGCGCAGAAAGCTAGGGGCCTTATACATTGGACACAATAACACTTAAAACTCTTTTTGCAATTCAACAACTTACCCCAACGTTGATGCCCGACAGCGAGTTCAGAGAGTTGAACAGGACATTGTCCTCTTGACAAAGGGTCGGCAGACGTGCAGCTTCGGAGCACACTGCACAAGCAAAAGGAATGCGAGACTGTGCAAGAGGTTGCAGGGCTGAGCTCCCTTTGGGAACACAATAAGGCTGAACAGACAAAACAGGAGCACAGAGGAAACAGGCATGACAAACAAAAGCACTGTTTCTTTGTCTGTGCACCTGTCTAAGTAGTTTACAGCCAAATCCTATTTGGGCTATGTACCAGCTAGCCTAGCAATGAGTGCTACTTCAATGCATTTGGAAAAGGACTCCAGCCTTACCTCCCCAATGTGACTGCACGGTTAGCATGATATTAGTCTCATCAGTGCGAGTTTGGAAAAGAGTTCAGCCATGATAATCATGCAAATTTTGTTCTGCGATGTGTAGATAGCTGCCCACACAAGTGCATAAAGAGTCTTCCCACAACCATTGTACAATTCGAATTAAAATTAAGATAAAATTTGAGTCACAGAAACTACACTACAATGTAATCCACTTATAATGATACCAGGCATAACAATATACTGCCTATAATGATGAAATCCTTTAGACTTACCAATTCTCCCATTGCCCCTATGCAAAAATAAACCGTACATAACTATACAATTATCGGCGAAATAACGGATACAACGATAAAATGCTGGCCGCCCGAATGATGTTTACCACCAAAATTTGTCTGAAAGTTTGATAGAAAAAAAAATTTTTTGAAGCGAATGACGTAAAAACAGTGAACAAACTGGTGTGACGAAATCTGAGAGGAAGGAGCTTGCTTGGCCGCTGCCGCGCAATGCTGTCTCGCACGAACAAATTGCCGCCCGAGATGGACGAGAATTTACTTTAATTAAAGCATTCCCTTTCCCTTTTCTTGCACGTTCCCCTTCCCCCATTTCACACTGTATGCAGCACAGTCCTTAGCAGCGCACCAAGATGCTGTGCACCAATAACATCGCGGTGTATTCATCTTCTGACGGGAGTTTCGGAGGGTGTGGGGTGGCTTACTCCGCGAACTTGGCAGAGCGCCAAGACGTTGCGCTCTCGACAGAAGCACTCTTGGTGGTGGCTACATGCATGGGGTAATACCTACATGAATGGAGGAATAGATGGGTGTGTTCTTTCTGCTTTTTTTTCCAGTCCACATATAATGATAATCAAGTTATATTGATTGGATTTTCCGGCTTTCTCAATATCGTTATAAGTGGTTATAAGTGGAATTTTTCAATGCCTATCTATGGTGTCAGACGCTCGCTAATTCGGAGGCTATGGGATCTCAGACCCATCAATTCAAGGCCAACGTCCTGGTATGACAGGCTCGCCAAGAGACAGTCCCCCCCCCCCCCCCCCCGAGTTCCATGCCAGTCACTCGTGCCCAGACAACCCCACCTCCATGAACCGTCAGACTGCTTAGCTTCGGTTTCGCTTTTGCACTTAAGCCCAGGCTGCAGCAATGGTGGCTCAACCAGACAGCTTCAGCCAGCCAATTTAATCCAGCCAAGCACAGTTCCGGACACGCTCACTGGCTGGCATGTTGCAGGAGTTTCCCCCCTACTTTCTCATTGCTTCAGCTCTTCCTTTGTGCCAGAACAGCGCATTATGGCAGCTGGCTCTGAATTATGTAGGCACTGAAAACGGGTGTATTTTGATGCACCCTCGCAAGTTCCTGCACCATGGCGGCACTATCAGACAATTTCTCAAAAACTATGCGTGTCCTGTACTCCACACTTCACTTGTCAGTGGACAAGAAGCTCACCAATTAGAATTAGACGAAATGGAAAAATCAATATTTTTATCAGTTTTCAGCTCCAAAGACACGTGTCCTCCCTTAATATCTTTCATGTTGCCGTGAAGTGGGGTGTAAAAGTTCAAATTTACGAGTTCATTGCAGCTAATGAATAGTTTTTCAGACCTATACCACACAAGTATAAATGGCCATCAGCTGAACAGTTGATGGCCCAAGGGTAATTATGCATGGCAAGTGCCTTCAAGATACCACTGTGTGCACCTGACATCCCACTTGCAAGCACTCATCACTCATCTCTGTCCTGTCGTTTGCGCTGTAGTTATGGATCATCGTAAACACCAACTCGCCCAACAAATGCTTTTGTCATCACATCAAGTTCAGGTGCACTCAGCAGCCAAGTAATGATTATGAAAGCAAGAGAGATTGAGAGGAAGAAAAATAATCAGAACAAATAAAAGGTGTCAGAAAGAGTGCACCACTGACCGCGGTCCTTGAGGTTGCTGATGAAGGCAGTGGACCCCTCGGGTGGTACCCAATTGGGATTGGTGAGCTGGAGAATGATGAATAAACAATGCACCAGTGTCAGCAATGGGATTCTATACCAACCCAAGCTGAGTGGAATTGACAAAGAATAAAGAACAAAGAAGCCATGCGACAACCTTGCCAGCATGCACTATCAGCAACAAATGAAACGCAAACAAGAAAACTGAGGTGGCAACACAAAAACACGAACGTATCTCCTGGAGAGGAAATGCAAGCGAGGTTGATTAACAGTTCTGAAGAAGAGTCCTTACGCTCTGTAAGTGATATTGAAATGCGCTAGTATTACGCTTCCCCTGGCTCAAATCTTATTTTGCTGTTCGTGTCTCAGTTGTCTTGTTCGCGTTTCATTTTTTGCTGATAGTCCATCACTGTCTCCTGTGTCCCAGTTCCCCGAACATCACTCTTTGAAAAGCATGTGCGAAGTGAAGACATGGCAGGGGTAACATTATCACGTGTTCTCTAAGGAGAAAGTCAAACAAGAGATGTGGGCAAAATGACTCCTGGCACTCAAGTTGTGCCACTCACGAATGACCTCTGCCTAAACAGGGTTCAGCTACAAGCAAATGATGCATTCCTCGTTTTCCATTTTCTTGTCTTCAACTGCTCGGTCAGTTTTTCCCCCTCAATGTGCTTCAACCAGCAGGGCCTCATTTCTGTCAGCATATCATATGGGATACCTTTTTTCAGTAACAGCGCAACACCTCCCTCAACTCAACATCTCCCTACATTGCCCAATCGAGCCTCTCGCACGGGCCTTTCTTAATCTATGCGAAAGGTGGTGCCCAGGTGGAAGTGACGTTGTAACGGGTGATCAAATGGAACCACGAACAAATTAATTGAGTGTTAGAATTTACATCGCTGTGCCAAGACAGTGACCGCTGACACACACATTTCAATACCTCAGTCCATACCTCCTTGCCGGCTTGGTTACACACACGTAACAGAGCGCAAACACTTTTGGCTGGCACAGGCAAATGCACCCTATGAATATTTTCCATGCGAGCTGTTGGCTGTTGACCAAGGTCAAGTCGAAGAGGCACAGCCACGTGATGAGGACCCACCGTGAAGTGCATAAGGGACAATTCCGTCTTGCCGTGCTGGGCCTGCTGGTGCTCGGGCTGCTCCTCTGGGACCATCCTGCTTTGATGGTCCTCGTCATCCCCGCCATCGCCAGGCCGCCACTGCGCAGGACCAAGGAAGAGGACAGGCCACATTTATCAACTCTGACGCACAGATTGCAAGGTGTATTTGTGTACACGACCTTCACATAGCGGCGTACCAAGCGCGAGACTTCCCCAAGCTGAATGAAAACGATGGCATGATGACAGCTACTAAGCCTGGACCGTTGAAGAGTGCATAAGGTACTATAACTTTACAGCAGTGTCTGTTTGGTGCATGATTCTTGGTCTTGCGTTATCGTTGGCACAACACAAAGGAGAAAAGAGGAGGAAAGAGTGGCACCGCAAGCCGAGCCATGGATTGTGGTGCCCTCTGTATGCAGCTATGTGAACTAGTTCCTGCACCATTCGTGCATCCAGCCCCGCATTGCACGAGCGCAGTAACCTGCGGGCAGCTTTTGTTTTCTATGATGACAATATGCAAAGTCAACCGCTTGCACAAGCAATGTTCGATTGCTGATGCATGTAAGAAAGAGCCAAAATGAATTACAGTATAATCTCAATGACATGACACTATAAATACTAGTGTCATCCAAAACGAGCAAAATCTCTTTGCTGAAGCACAGGAAATGCAGCCATACACATCTGTTTACGACTAACCGGATTTATTTTTGGCCCCAGAGCCACAGCTGACTACTCGCGATCACGGTGTCGGCGGTGTATTGGCCGTGCTGAGTGCTCGAGGATGCGGTCGTGACTCATGCATTTATATTAATCCGTAGTGGCACTGAAGAATGTTTGGAAAGTGTACACCCGTATAGTCTATTCACTCAGACATCTAGTCACTAAGCAACAGTGTTGACTATTCTTCCCTGTTCTTCAATTTTGATGCGCTAAATCTGCATGACATTGTACACAATGAACTCCGGCCGGGGAATTTTATAAATTTTAATCATCCCAAAATTCATATGAACCGCATACGTAACATCAGGATTGACACTGCAAGGAGAAAAGTCACTAGCCAAGCCACCAGGCACAAAAATGAAAGTAAACAGTGCTTGAAGAGTGAACTAGAAACTAGAATGCAAGCCAAATAAGAATATCTAAGGTATTCATGATTTTGTCAAAAGTTTTTTTGTTCTGGCAATACTGCAATTTAGCACCAGGACACCTTATCAAACACTGCGGAATGTTTCGCATGCCGCGCTGCCTTGTCAAAACCAACGCGACATACATCTGCGCATCAGCACTTTTTCAATCTCTGCACGACACGTGTCGTCTGCGCCAGTGCAAACCTTTTCAAACGCCATGCTATTGATGCCGGAAGCACTCCGGGGCTACTAACATCATCAGCGCACATGTTAGTTTACAAACGTCAAAAGCGTACATAAACGTTGCCGTATTTTTTTCTCTAATTTCACTCTGCCACTGGTGTAGCTGGAGCATCTTAGAACTTTCTTGTAACATAATGTGCCTAGAAAATTCGTTGTAATCAAGGGCTTCTCTCTGGCTTTCCAATGTTGAAAGTTGGCAGTTGTGCTAGACACAAACGAATACTGACAACCACTAAAAAAAAAACTAAAACGGAAACTAAAACTACAGTAAAACCTCGTTAATTCGAACTCGAGGGGGACCGGAAAATTGTTCGAATTAACCGGAGTTTGAATTAACGAGCGGGCGCTAAAAAAAGCGGCCATCACGCCCGGCAGCATGGGCCGAAGCTAAAACAGGCATATCTGAGATCGTTATCTCTTACTAAGCGCTACTACACATTTGCGGCGGGCGATTGCGCGAATTAAAATCATAGAGCCCGAATGTCGAAGGAAATAAAGTTAATTTGTTTATGCGGTTGGAGCTAACATCAAAATGCATTCGCGTAAGCAGCAAGCTTAATGATTAAATATGACACTATGCTTCAAAAACATGCTTATTAACAGCAGATTGGCAAAGCATATCAAAGAGAAAAATAATCGGTGATGCGCATTTGTTTTCGTTTTCTTTGCCGTGACTCGACAAGCATCGCCTGCAACTTGCCCAACAGCTCCAACGCAGCGTCCGAATTATCATCGGCGGAGAAGTAGCGCGCAGCCAGATCGAGTGCTGACGCTGTTTCACATGCACTCGGGGGTGGCAATGGATCGTCGCCTCCGTCGGACTCGTCGTCGCTGTCAGCTGTGCTCGCCGCGCCGGAGTTGTGCGGTATCTGGTCACCGCAGGCCGCTTCAATAATCTCGGCATCGCTTAACGGCCCCGATGTCTCCACGCCGCTGTCAGCGTCTACGAAGCTCTGGAAGTCAACACCCTCCGATAAAGCAGCGTAGGCAGGGTGCAGCGCGACGGAGTCATCACACTGAGCATCCAGCTCAGCCGTGCTGCAGGCTTCTGGGCCTTCAATGAAGCCGCACTTTCGATAACAGTTCGCGACTGTGTCCGCCTTGACAGCATTCCACGATGTTGCCAGCATGTGGCAGGCTCCGAGGAGATTGACGTCGTACGATTTGCCGCTGTCCATACACACAAGAATCCGCTCTAGGAGGTGGCGCCTGTACAGTGTTTTGAGGTTTTTAATAACCCCAAGGTCCATAGGCTGCAGCACAGCCGTAGTGTTTTTCGGCAGAAATGCCAGACGGATCGCCTTCAGTCCGCTGATGTCGCAATGGGCTGAACAGTTGTCGACGAACAACAGAACATTCCTGTTCTGTGCCGCGAACTTCCTGTCGAGTGTGCGCAGCCAATCCGTGAAAATTGCTCGCGTCATTCACGACTTTCTGTTGAAAGTATAATCAACAGGGAGAGTTTTTAGCCCTTTAAAGCAGCGAGGCTTCGCTGCTTTGCCTATAACTAGCAAGCGGCACCGTTCCGTGCCAGTCGCCTTTGCGCACACCAACACTGTCACTCTTTCCTTGCTTCTCTTCCCGCCTGAACACGTGTCGCCTTTGTAACTGACAGTCTTGTTCGGCAGCAACTTAAAATAAAGCGCGGTTTCATCTGCATTGAACACATCGCTGAGCGAGTAATCGGCAAGGTAGTCCTTTAGTTGACCTGTTGCAACGGCTTGCGCCGGAGCCACCGTGGCCGGAGCATAGGCGGCGCCCGCGGTAGGGTGGCTACCCGCGTGACCGCGCGTCAGCCAAAAATAGACAAGCCAATGCTTCGACGCTCCGGCAGCGAAAACCTGCTACGGCATGCACCGGAGGGTTGGTTCGGGCAACGAAATTCACGTCTCACCTCGTGCGTGCTGACATGCGTGCTGGCTTATTTTTTTTCTCATCATTCTGCATTTTTTTAAAATTTTCAGCGCATTGTATTTGCTACGAGGTGACTTCTATATGCGAGGAGCAATGCCAGCCATCGGCGCCTAGTTTGAATTAACCGACGTGGATACCGGCATATTCGAATTATCGGGAGTTTTGACCCATTGAAATACACAGGGCTTTGCCGGGACCCGGCCGTCAGTTCGAATTAACCGGAAGTTCGAATTAAGCGATTTCGAATTAACGAGGTTTTACTGTAATAACAAGCAGGGACTACTTTACACTGTTTAGGAAGATAGGGAGTGGTTCGGCTCCATAGCTTCAGGTTCAAAGCCAAGAAAAAGTTGTTGTGGAGTATAAGCACTGCGTGCTACCTGACATGTGAGTAACTACAGGAAGCACTGCACCAGAATCTCCTTCATAACGCAAAACAAGTGCAAAAATGGGGAAAGAATAATAAAAATAAATTAACAGAAAAAGCATCAAACACTAAGCATGGGGTTTCAGACAATGTTTAAGCTGAAACAGAACAGCATAGATGCACAAGATACACAGAACAAGCATTACAGTCTGTACATGTCAGGTGCCAAAGAGCAGGCTCTGAACACCGGAAATTTGCTGCAACATTTTCATGCATTTGAGGCAATCCACAGAATGAGAGCGAATAGTACCAAAGGCCTCACCTCTGGGCTCCCATGCTTGCGCACATCCATGAGGGCGAAAGAGCAGACGTCTCCAACGCCCACCACCTCCACAGTGAAGTTGCGCAGAAAGTCCACCAGCTCCAGGGCACGGTGCCGAAGGGCAAATATGAGCACCAGCGGTGTCACCACGGGGCTCAGCACCTCCTCAATAATGCGCACCTGGTTAATGGGCAGAAGAAGGATGCACGACCTGTCTTGAAACCACTGCATCAATGAGCAATGTTCCATGCCGCAACCTAAAATTTCTTGAACTATAAATCCCTTCTTTGGGAGCTTCAGCACTGCACCAGCTTGAAAACTTAGTCTACAGTAAAAGCTCGTTAATTCGAACCGCAAGGGGACGCCATCTCAGTTCGAATTAAACGAAGTTCGTACTAACGAAAGCAATGAAGAAAAACAGGACACCGCGACCAGGAAGCAGCAGGGCATGGCGCCAGTTCAATTTAATGTTTGAAAAAATCCGTAATTGTGGTCTGCTTTTTTTCTTTGAAGGCAACAGCAAGCACTTTTTGCTCTAAAGAGCGAATGTTGCGGAAGGCTTCCTCTTCGCTTTCTTCAAAACTGAAGAACAGGCGGGCGGCATAAAGTCCGGCCATGACTTCCGCAGCGGAGGGCCGCACCGGTGCCTCGTCGTCTTCCTCGTCGTCGTCACTGGCAGCGACAGGCTCTATGTTTTTAACTTGGGAAATGATGTCCTCGTCTGTGGTCACACCACAGACAACTGCGCTCGCATCCACGTCTACGTAGTCGGCAAAGGAAACGTCTTTCAGAACGTCCGACATGGGAGCGGTGACGCTAATGACGCAGTCTCCGTGCGCAGGTGGCTCGTCCATGTGCTCGCCTTGCGTGGTGAAGCCACAGTGGCGATAGCAATTGGCTATTGTAGCCCCTGTCACTTGTTCCCAAGCACGCACAAGCATATGCAGTGCACTCAAGAGCGTCACTTCGTAATTCTGGCATAGAATAATTCTTTCTAGTATGTGGCGCTGATAAAATGTCGTCAAATTTTTTATAATGCCCTGGTCCATGGGCTGCAGCACTGCCGTTGTGATGGCTGGAAGAAAGGCCAACTCAACGGCATTCGTTTGAACTTCAATCTTGTGCGCAGAGCAGTTATCGGCAAGAAGAAGCATTTTGCGGCCACAGCGCTCGAACTTCTTGTCTACCTTCATGAGCCACTGCTTAAACAACTCTCCAGTCATCCAAGCCTTCCTGTTTGCCGCGTAGTCTGTTGGGAGGGACCTGATGTTCTTGAAGCAGCGAGGATTGCTCGACTTTCCTACCACGAACAGCGGTAGCTTTTCACTTCCGGTCATATTTGCCGCAACCATCACCGTTACTCGCTCTTTGCTTCGTTTACCACCCGTACACTTGTCACCTTTGTACGTGATCGTTTTGGCGGGCAGTAACTTGAAAAATAAGCCTGTCTCATCAGCATTAAAAATGTCCTGCGGAGAGTACTTCCGTTGGTAGCCTTGTAGGACCTCGGAGCGCCAACTTTCACATGTTTCCAAGTTAACAGCCTTCATCTCCCCTGACACCGCACGAAACACAAGGTCGTACCTTTCACGGAAGCGGTGGAGCCACCCATCTGAAGCTGCGAAGTCGTCGTAGCCCAGCCGCAGGGCGAAGTCCGCTGCCTTCGCCAATATGACGGGGCCACTCAGCGGTATGTCCTGAGCACGCATCTCCTTAATCCAGAGGAGAAGCGCTTTTTCGAGGTCGGGGTACTTTGCCAGCCGCATCCTCTTCCTTTCGCTGGCAACTTCTGCCTCTAAGGCGTCTTCAATCGCCCTCTTATTTTTTATGTAAGTGGACAGCGTGCTCTTCGGTATTCCATGCTTCTTGGCGATTTCTTCTTTCGACAAGACTCCGGCATCCACTTCCCGTAAGATGTCGCATTTATCCTTCAGTGTTTTGGCGCAGTATTTACCGCGGGCGCACGCCATTCTGAAACCGCACGTCAGCACGGCAAAGCACACCACCAAGGCCTAACTTTTCAAGTGATCCGCACAACAAAGGTCGTAAGCGAGCCGAAAACCAGAAAACTCGAGGCTGCCGAAAGCGGCCGAGACCACCGCGAGTTCAGGACAAAGACGTTGACGAAGGCTCCTCCTATTCGTTCAATTCTCGAGTGCTAGCGGAGCTGCGATGTACTGGATTCGCTGTATTTTTTGTGCTGGTTGCGCCATCCATCGGTTAACAACTGCAGCTACAGTCGAGTGCTAGCGGAGCTGCGATGTACTGGATTCGCTGTATTTTTTGTGCTGGTTGCGCCATCCATCGGTTAACAACTGCAGCTACAGTCGAGTGCTAGCGGAGCTGCGATGTACTGGATTCGCTGTATTTTTTGTGCTGGTTGCGCCATCCATCGGTTAACAACTGCAGCTACAGTCGAGTGCTAGCGGAGCTGCGATGTACTGGATTCGCTGTATTTTTTGTGCTGGTTGCGCCATCCATCGGTTAACAACTGCAGCTACAGTCGTGTGCTAGCGGAGCTGCGATGTACTGGATTCGCTGTATTTTTTGTGCTGGTTGCGCCATCCATCGGTTAACAACTGCAGCTACAGTCGAGTGCTAGCGGAGCTGCGATGTACTGGATTCGCTGTATTTTTTGTGCTGGTTGCGCCATCCATCGGTTAACAACTGCAGCTACAGTCGAGTGCTAGCGGAGCTGCGATGTACTGGATTCGCTGTATTTTTTGTGCTGGTTGCGCCATCCATCGGTTAACAACTGCAGCTACAGTCGAGTGCTAGAGGAGCTGCGATGTACTGGATTCGCTGTATTTTTTGTGCTGGTTGCGCCATCCATCGGTTAACTGCAGCTATATGACAAGATTCTTAGGCCTCTGAGATCGGCGGCTCAAAACCGGAAACTGCAGTTCTCGGAGGTAGAGAGAGGGCGTAGCTGTTGCCACAGCTGCCACCCCTTGCCCTCCAGCCTCTGCGCCGGGTGCTGGCACCGGTTTTACCCGCTTTTACCTTCTCTCCCCCATTTTGGAGGCAACTCAGCCGCTGCAGCCTCGCGACAAGGCCTGCTCTGGCCATGTGCCAGGCGGCACGCCGCCCAGGCGCGGCGGCTCGTAGTTCGAATTAACCGTGGCAGAACCAACTCACGTTCGAATTAACGGGCTTTTTTATACATGGACTTCTATGGAGCTAGGCCGGACCAAGTAGTACGGTTCGAATTATCCCGAAATTCGAATTACTGAAGTTCGAATTAACGAGCTTTTACTTGGAAGAAGGAGTTTCACACCGTGGGCATCAACGCCCCCTGCGAGATTCGCAAAATGACCCCTTCTTTTGCACTGCGTCAATGCTACGTCTACAAATTTCCTCTCCACTTCATTTGGCACAAAAATTGACTGTAGCTAAAACTAAAGCTAAGACTGTGTTGAGCGTTTTCTGGTGTACGATGGTGTGTAGATGGTGCAGAGTGTTTGCGAAAACCAGCCACCACTGCACCCACGCGCAACATCAGCATGATCTTCTGCTAAAGGTTGTTACCAGTTAGCACTCAGAAAAGGGAGTCCTTACAAAACCCAAGTGCTGCAGATACAGAAATGACCATATCTGCAGGTAGAGATTTCGTGCCTGGCTGCTATGTGGCCCATAATTAAAAGCGACACTTCACCACATGATGCACTTTGCCTAAATGTGTGGTACCCGACCACCCTGCAGACTGCGGTGCACAAAGAAGTACCAACCAGCATCAAAACTTTGCCAGGCCAACGGTGACTTGTGAATTCTGCTTCCACAGCATATCCCAAAACTTTGTTTTGCAGCTGTCATCTACCATATAAACGTGTGTAAGGGCCGCACTTTTTTTCCCAGATTCGAGGCCCAATTTTCGGGGTGCGGCACATACACGCGATGTGCGAAAAAAAAATTTGTTAAGTAGAAACACTCCAATTATGGAATTATCGGCATTTATTCTACGTTCAATCATCACTCGCACAGTCTCCTGACTCTGAGCTGGTGCTGTGCTCTGGTGCACGCTCATCCCATAAGATGTCGCGCAGCATGTCCGTTGTCAACGCGTAGCTGTTGTCCCACACTTGCACGGCTTGCCTCGGAAAGCACGCTTGATCCTCAATGCATCCTTTTGGTTGCACCATCGTCGAACGCACCTCTCGGCACGTCAATTTCCTGCCTGCCCACACTTGCCGTGTAGCTATTAAGGTGCTTGCCCGTTGTGCTAAAACTGCAACGCTCGGTGGCAGCACACGAAAGCCACGACTACGGTGAACTAGCACACTATGCAACTCCCGTGCCTTTTACAGCCATAAAAAGCTGGAGATGGCGATACTGATGCCGATATGGATAGCGGGAACTCACGGCGGAGGGGGGAACTCACGGCGGAGGGAAAAGTTTATGATGATGATGACCTGCGGTCTCAGGCGCCATGCGTGGGCGGCACCTGGAAGCTCCTGTGCGCGTGTGTGGCCTACGTGATGAAGCGCATCGTTGCTCGCAGCCGAAGCTGACCACGGAGGCAGGCCACGGCCTGTGCATTCTGAAGGTTACCCCTGCGTGGGTGGCGGAAAGTTTGGGTGCGGTCTTTACACAAATCTTTTTTTGTTAATCTTTCCTTCAGGAAAACAGGGTGCAGCCCTTACACACGTTGATACGCCATAGTATGACCAGTCCACTTACTGCAAACATCCGGATACAACGAACAAACAGCACGTGACTGTCGTGTTTATTAAAGCGGGCTCGGCTGTATATAATGAAACAGACTGCTAAAAGCAATCAACAATATTAGTCCAAAAATAGAGTGAGTAAAGGAATGCTGGGGGTTTATGTTTTTTTTTTTGTGATTTAAGTGCTCAGAGAACCTCAAAAAGCAATCCAAGGTACTTAGCAGTTCCACAGTAAACAGTTTGAAAACCCTTATGTCCTAGAGCACTCACGGCCTTGTACTGGAAGAGGTGTGCAAACTCGTCCCGCACGACTGTCGTGTGACAAAGGCCTTTCCAGTGATCGGGCATGTAGTGGATCTGTGCCAGAATGTTGGTCATGAGTCGCTCGGGGCGCCACACCAGGTGCTCGTCGGGGATGAGGGCTCGTGCACCTGCCACCACCACACCCAGCACTGTGATGACACTGAGCACGTGCTCCACAGCGAGAACGTCCTCATCAATCACCGTCAGAAGAAGCAGCACCGCCAGCAGTGAGCCCGCAAAGAACGTCACATTCCTGCAAGCAGAGGAAACCGAAAGAGAAGCTGGATGCTGGTTGCAGGCCGACACAAGTGTGTACAGTCACAGACAGGTTCTTTGGACTCTGGATATTTCAAACCTGCACGATGTTTCAGACTGCTGAACAGTCACGCACCTGTGTACACATTCATGATAGACTGAAGTCCATAAATGGCTTCTCCAACTATGAATTTGTCGTGAGTGAACACTGTTGCTGCGGTCAGTACAGTTTGCACTGCCGTGGAAGGTGTGCCATCTTGCATTCAAATGGATGCAATGTGCAGGCGGCTTGGCTTGAACAGGCCTGGCAATTCAGGTGCCTCACTGTTTGCATTTGAGGTAACAGTATGCTGCTCTTCTTGAGGTACTATTAGCGGCACAAAGCTGAAGAAAAGCTTGGGGGCCTTCCTAACCACACTCTTAAACAAAAAAGTGCGATGGCATTCAGGTTACCTGCTATGGTGTCTAGAATGAGTGTCTAGTTCTTCTGATCTGGTTTATGGGGTTTAACGCCCAGAAGCGACTTGGGCTATGAGGGACGCCATAGTGAAAGGCTCCGGATAGTTTCGATCACCTCGGGCGGGTAACTATTTTCCTGCCAAAACTCAGGTTGCAAGCAGTTCCACTGCCCTTATATGGTATGCATGAGGTATCCTCTTCTAGAATGTTCCAGTACCTTCCATTGATTAGCATATGGGATTATACTAATCTGACCCACTACAGTAAACAGATTTTTCGAACTCCCAAAACAAACTTCACTGAGGAACTGCATGCAGCTCACAGGAAAGTGTATATATTCAAGACAGATATTTTGGACACTTTGTAGTCCAAGAGTTCGACTTTTCGGACTGAATTAGATGTTGCAACACTGGAGATCACATTTGCGACGGCTCTTGGTAGCTGGAATAGAATTTTGGTGTAACCTTAGAGCAATTTTATCAAAAACCATGAATTTGTAGCAGCATGTTGCAGGCTTAGCGCAGCAGTGCAGGTTGGCGCAAGTGGCGCAGCATTCCCACCACTGCATCCAGATCAGCCTACGCCAGAAGAGATCCCACCAATAGCGCCCACTCACTTTGCGAGGATGATCACGATGTGAGAGGAGAAGATGCTCATGTACTGGCAGGCGGGTCGGTAGCCACGGCACAACCTGGGATACATTCGTGAGGCAAGATCACACAAGCTGAACAGTGCAATGACATCTTTTCATAACACTTAATACAGTAAAATCTCATTATTACGAGTGTCAGGATGTCGAAAAATTATCGAATCATTAATGAATTGAATTACAGAGTGCAAATTATTCAACGACCTTAAAATAAACTGGCCAGAACCGGTTGCATCACAGTAAATTCATTCGGCGATAGACTGGGAAATGGTCGCCTCCAAAGCAGTAAGGGCCTCCTTGACGTCCTTCACGGTGCAACAAGCAGCTGTGTCGCGTGTGAGGTGGCTTCACCACACAAACTTCAAACGGCACATTACAAGCACGTAGTTTCGGCATAATGGAAGAATGTGGATAGAAGCGTGGCAAACTCTCAACTAGGATCGTGTGACTGGCCGATGTGTGGCCAACAGCTGCTGTTACCACGGACAGGTGCGAACACGGTGGATGTGAAGTGGTCGGAATATTGACAGAGATGCGGCCATCCATTTTTCACCACGCCTGCCACTGCACACACGTCAGAGGTGCACGGTAGGCTCTGTCTGCAGCATGCAATTCAGGTTTGAATAAGCCCATCTGCACAATCGCTTGCTGTGCCAGTAATACCTAAACACGGCCGCTCTTTAGAAGCTCAATCAAATTAACTGGTGTGAGACCTGCAATGTCCAAATTAGCTAACGTATGATAACATTGAAATATAGTAATCCCTTGTTATAACGAAATCGCTTTACTCGAAATATTGCTTTATTCGAAATTGCTTCTGGTCCAGACCTAAACACATGCATTTTAAGCTGCATTACTCGAAGCGCACGAAGAGCCTGACCCGCTTAGAGCGATGTGGCGAGTGGAGGCATCGCCGCCAAGGCGGCAACCCTATTGTGCATGCAGCATCAAATTAATACCGCCGACGAATTAGTCTCATGCAGGCACAGAACAGGCCACAAATGTACCAAACCTACGACCGATGACCTGCCTAGTAGTAAGTACCAAGCAAGTGCCAAGTACTCCCATCTGTTTAAAGCGGATGCGAACGGAAGTGCGCCCGAACCAGTCACAACAGCATCACTGGTGTCCCTTGTGATAGAATATAAATGAAAATAAAATTTTCGTGATGCTTTGCGATGCCGGAAAACGACGGTCTCTTGGATGCCGAAAAGTGGCCAAAAGACCGCGGGCAGACTTGCGCTGTAGCATTCCATGGGGTGCGCTAGGTGAGCAAAATTTTACCGTTCTAAAGAACATTTCTGGCGCTGAAACGTGCCAAAAAGCACAAAAGAAGTGTCCCTCCGATTATGATGAGCCCATGCACACTTGCGAATCACGAGCGAGGTGAGCTTTCAGCAACGAACTGAGCTGCTCCCTGGCTGCCGTAGTCGGCACTAAGCCTAACCGTTTCATATCGGCCAAAGCAGACGAAACTCCCGAAAGCGAGCGAACGTCATTCCCAAGAGTTTTCACTTCAAACGAGAAGGCAACCCGCAGGTCGCGCTTGCATATGCGAACAACGGTGTTGTCGAGCTGCTGCCTGGTCGCAAGAGACTGCTGGTCACAAGCCCATTAACATGTTCGACGCGAGGAGCTACGTTAACAAATCGGGAAGACGACTTTGCAGAAGCCGGTCTAGAGATTTGCTTGCCGCTCGTCATAATCGCCCTGTATCGCAGTAAAAGACCGCCCCTAGCTTTGTTGCACTTTTCACAATGTAAATCGACAGATAACTTGGCGAAAACACGAAAAATCCGAGCGTCGCCAGCGGCAAGTCAGGTTGTCAACATGGCGGGCCAACGCAACCACGGTGTTTCCCCGGCGATCTTCTCGAGCCGGTTATGCTCGATTCGCGCTATCCGACCAGACAAATGGTCTAAATGTGTGGTAGGGTCATTGAATTTTGTTCCTAGACATCTGTCAATGGCGCGGACGCGATGCTGCGCGAACACCGACACTTGAACCGTAGAATTAGCACAGTGTCGTTGACAACGGTGCGCCGAAAAACTCGCCCAAAAACTTCGTTGCAAACTTCACGGCTACACACCTCGGGGAAAAAAAAAAACTGCCCAGCAATCATGCGAATCCCCTACTGCAAAACGGTTAAGTTTTCACGATCGCGCTGCGTACCTACAATGAGCGGCTAATCGTTTGAGCACAGCAAACACAACCTCAGATTCGAGCCACGGAATTTCCGTGACCCCCCCATGAAAGCGGCCACTGCCTTCGCGATTCGAAATACCCCGAAGGTTGAATGCATGGGCGGCGACCGCAGCCTCGTGCAATGCTTGGTCAGATTAGAGCAGGGGTTGCACGCACCCAGTAATTGAGCTTAAAACAGCGAAAGCTCAATGCCTTTCTTGCACCTGAATAAAGTTTTGCTTCACTGAATACATTCTCTTTTGATTTCCTCGCCGCTGCGGCGCGATTAAAGCTCGACTGCTTTAGATTTTCTCGGGTGGTTGCTTATATCGAATTACTGCTAATAACGAATTTTTTCGCCGTCCTGCTGACTTCGTTATAACAAGGGATTACTGTACATGGGCATCAGCCGGGTCCATACTGGTAGTTTTCAACCAAGCAAGAATAGTCGAAAAGAGATGGCTTTGAACACTAAACTGAGTGCAAACTATTTCACAATTTCCCCTTCTTTTTTGCTTTTATGAGGTTCAGCGTCCCACAAAAGACTGGCTACTCTGGCTAAGAGGGATGTTGTAGTAAAGGGCTCAGAGTAATTTCGATCACCTGGGGTTCTTTAACATGCACTGACATCACAAAACATGGGCCTCTAGCATTTTGCATCCATCAGAAATGTGACCGCCAAGGCTGGGATTAAACACGCTTCTTTCGAGTCAGTAGCCTAGCACCATAACCACTGAGTCACTGCAGGCGGCTCATTTCACAATTTCTAAAATAAAACCATGACAGAGATGGCAGCAGTTATTACAAGAAATCTCATGTTCTTTAGAGCACATAACAGAACAAATAAAACATTACTTGTTTTTTGTAACTGACTGCAACAGCAATGTAAGAAAAGGATTGCATTACTACTCTGTCTACAGCACAAGAACTGGAAATACCCGTCAAGGAGGAAAACACGACTGTTCACCTGGTGTTGAGTTCATGGTCGAGCTCGTTGAAGTGGCGAAGGAAGAGGCGCCCATAGGGAGACCAGGTGCGCAGGCCCAGCACGCCCGGCTCGCGCTTGATGAGGTCAGTGTAGCTGTAGAAGAAGTACATCACCTGGAAGGCCAGCACCAGGGGCGTCAGCACCAGGTTCACCAGGCCCACCAAGAGGATGCGCCTGCGTGGCACACCAAGCCAGAGAGCATTAAAAGGCACGTTGCAGTGCCATCATTCTTCTCTGGCGATTTCCAGAAGAACCTGTCCCGGCCGTGCCATTACCACAGCCTAGGGAATGTGACGCAAAACGAAAGAGGAGAATCACCTGGAGAGCTGTTGCGCGAGCAACTCCCGGTGGGCGGGCCGCTTGTACTCCTCACGCAGGTGCCATGTGTTCTCGAATGGGGCCCCCGGGAACCAGAAGAGGATGAGTTCCAGGTTGTACTTGAGCCCCTGGGTCAGGTACACCACGGGCCCCAGTACGGGCAGGGTGAAGTGCAGGGGCAGCACGTCCTTGTTCACTAGGGCCACCATGTAATTCTTGTAGCGGAGGATGCGGTTGTAGATGTCTGCACAGGCAGGGATCCACTGAATAAAAATCTGCTCGAGAAAGGCTCCCCTTTGTTGGTTTAAAAACTTGGAGCAGGACAATAAAACAAAGAGGAGACTGACAATGTTTACGCCACGTTGCGTAATGCAAGAACTCAGCGACAGATGTTACACTGTGCTACATAACAACCCCATCCACCTTTCCACACAATACCACCACTGCAGTGCCCCTTTTGTTCTGTGCCATGGTAAATCATCTTCTCCCTTTGTGTAGCGTTGCAGCTGTGAACCCTCACCCTTTGCACTGCATTGCAGCTGCTGGATCTCTCACCCCTCTGCAATACAGTGCTTCCCTCTTGTTCTCACCACCCCACACTGTGAAGCACTTTCTCCCCCCTAATCCTGCTCCTCTCCTACCCCCCCCTGCTTCAATGTGTGTGGACACCAACATCAATGTCACAGATCCAGAGGTTTCGTTGCTACACCTCATGCCAGGTCACACTGTCCAGGTCACTCTACACAGGAGCACTAACAGCTATCAGAAGAGTCAAACTAAGTCAGCCACCAAAGGCAGCACGCTATGGCATATGCACTGTGCATACAAGTCTTGCATTACGAATGCCCCCGTGAACTGTTGAAAACTTATGTTGTGTTACCGTTGGGAAGACCCCACACTCACACAAAATGCTTGAAATAACTCAGTGCTACAAGGATAGAAAAGGGGGACGGTGTACTCAGTGCTGGGCCTCACCAAGCTCAGTCAGCTCCTGCTTGTGGATGCACATCTGCTGCTCCTTCTGCACCTCAAGAACTCGCCTCTGCACCTCATGCCAGGTCATGTTGTCCAGGTCGCTCTGCACAGCAGCAGCAGCAGCAGAGCGACACAAAGTGAGCTACATACAGGCAACCAACAAAGGCCAGAGGAAGGAATGGAAAGAACAGGCAGATGAAATACTTACTGACCCTCCAAAAGCTTCTTTTGCCATCACAACCTTCCTGTGGAAGGTGGCAAGACACTCTTACCTACACTGAATTTGCAAAACATTTCGAAGCATGCACAAGGGACGCTGGAGGCATTTCGTTTCAAGGAACTGAACACATGGAGCAGATGAAAAACAATTAGTGCGTCTCCGAGCACCACCTTTCCCCTACTGCCACAACCCGTGATCAAAGCTGACGGGGCCGAGCACGAAACACAGCCTGGAGATGTCATACTTGTGGCTTCTCTGCACAGTGACTTGCAATATAAAACAACCTGCACCAAGGATGACACGCAGAATACCTGGCCCAGCACGTGGATTCCATACAAATCCAACTAGGCACACCGGGCCACCATAGCACACTACTACCTTTTCTGCTTCGTTCTTTTTTTGAGCAGCAAGGGGACTAGAACTACCTACCCCACTAGATCGTCAACATCGCTTCATCGTCTACTTTTTCAAGAATGTGTTGCATATCACCTTCAAAGCTAAATTATTGTCGCCGTTTGTTTGCTCTTTTCAATAAAATCCCATCCTTTATGTAATACCCCCGACAAAAGGCAAGAAAGCTTAAACTGAGACAGCCACATTATTGAGTGCTATCAAACTGCAAGTTATTTTTCTTAGCACAGATCATTCAGCTTGGCAGGCAAGAAGTCATGGTGTAAAGCAGGACCCGCAAGATCTCACAAAACAGTCACTGAGCATCGCCAAGGAGTGTGATAATATGGGAGGAGGAAGAGCAAGGCACACTCACAGCAGAGATGTGCAGGGCGTGCACATAGAAGGCGCGTATCTCGAGGAACTGGACGAGGTGGCAGGCGACTCGGATGGCCCGGAACACCCAATATAGCCAGGCCACCACCAGGCTCAGCCACGTGAAGAACCCAAAGCTGCACACACCAGCAGGATAGATATCACAGAAGAGACGTAAATGGCTTCATATGCCTCTTATGCCACTGGCTTGATAAAGAGAGCCAACTATGCCAGCTCGGGTGAGCAGTTACAGTGTACTCTAGTTTATTCAAACTTCCTGTTTACTTCAAACTGGCACTTAAGATTCCACTGACACCAAGTTTATTGAAATAAATTTTCATATAGTATATAATGCTGGCCTTGTGTGATGAGACGGTAGCACCAGACCCCGATGTGCACAAGCAACAGGAACGGCACAGGCTTTACATTCTTTCCCTGTCTGTGGCGACATGTGACAACAAGAGCCCTACGTGCAAGAAGCAAAGCAAATTTCCCTTGAAAAGGTGAGAGAGAAGAGGACCAGACCTGGCGATGCACTGCCCGCAAGGGATGACCACATCATTCACGGTGACCTTGGTGCCATTGTGGGGCGGCGGCACGTTTTTGAACAGCACCTGGTAGTCCACGCATTTGATGAGGAACGTCGAGAACAGCACCACAAACAGGAACTTGCTGCACAGGGACAGGAGAGAACACGGCGACACTGCAGCTAAACCATGCATCGCATAGCACCAACAATTTGCACTATAATGCACAGTCTGCTCTAAAAAAAAATTGCGAGAATTAGCTTGCGACCGAGCTACTCAATCTCAAGCAGCACATCACAATTCTGGCAAGCACCAAACAAACAGTTGCTCCACACAGTTTATAGGCCCAAGTGAACGTGGCATTGAAGAGGAGCACAGAGGACAACACGACAGCCAGCGACTGACTGGTGCCTAGAGTGAACTCATCCGACTTTATAAAGAGTGAACACTTTGAGGGCTTTAAAACTTTCGAAACTGGAAGCGCTTCAACGCCGGCAGCATGACAGCGCTAAGGACAGAATTCATTATTACAGCGCAAAGACGGCACAGAACAAGAAGGGGACACAACAGCACTGTGTGTCCCCTTCTGTTGTGTCCCAGCGCTGTTGTGTCCCCTTCTTGTTTTGTGCCGTCTTTGCGCTGTAATAATGAATGTAGGTAACCAACTCGCCCAAAATGTTGTATTAAGGACAGAAAACAAAACCCATTTAACTGACAGTGAAATTGCAGTGCAAGCCAGGGATTCAGAGGTGTGTTCAGGTCTCTTCCACAATGTTGGCACAAAGACAACTGGACAACGGAAGAAACACTTTGATACTGGTGCTTCTAGCAGCTGGCTGATTTTATTGGAGAACAGGCGACTAAATACAAGAGGATGAAAACGCCCACAAAAAGAAATGCAAGGCAGATATGATGCCACTGAAACACGGGTCGTCTAGCACGGTAGACGATTTTTCCAAGAAAGAGAGATATATCAATAATTGCCTCAAGCAGTTGTGCCCGTTTTTGGGAATGATGAATGCGTAGCGGTGAAGACTTAGGCCACTTTTCGAGCTGTACAAAACCTGACGGTCAGTTTTTTACATTTTGCACAATGCACGGCTAGGTGGCTGCCTGTGCCACGCCGTACAAACCGTGGGTAACCATCTTCAAGTCAGTCAAGCGTTCCACTGTATTCAATGGTGATGATTTGGTTTGAATGACACAATGACAGCCGGGCCAGAGTGCCATGGCTAACTCACTTTCAGCCTGAATGAAGATGGGGTCAAAGACCTGCAAAGCATCAGGCCAGGCGAAAGCTTGCACCCTTCGGAAAGCTGGTTCTCGCTTGATTGGGGAGTCTGACTGCACTTGCGCAATCCTCAGCATAAAATTATAACGCATAAAGAGCGCCTAATATGTCACGTTACACTACAAAATCTAGCTACCTCTTCCTTTCACGAGAGTGCCTTCTTCAGTTGAACTTCCCAACTGTTCAGTCCCGAACTGAGTGCATTGGATTGGTCACTGCTTCCGTTTTGGCCATCTATTTTCGTGTTATTTTGATTTGCTACTCCTGTCCCTTACGTAACGCCCCACCTGAGGCCTTCACAGGTGTTTAATTGATGGCGCTACTGATAACGACAAGATCACAATCATGCGAGGGTCAGTCAGGCGAGAAACCCTGGATCAATTTTGGCTAGCCAGAGGGCATTGGATAATGGTGCCTTCTGCCCAGCATAGGCTACTTTAGCACTTAGTTTGAGTGCCACCGCTGTTGCAAGAAAATGAGCCCACCAGTCTTGTGCCAGACAGATCTACCGTGACAAGTTCTCTTGTTTGGCGTGCAGCACAGCAGCAATTTCAGGATTTCTAAAGATAAAAAATTATAGCATGTGCAGACCCCCTAGCAGAAGTAAAGCAAACAGCCAGTGGACCCATATGAACACCCTACATGGTGAACATTGTTTTCTTAGTTGTTTTTTTATTTGGACTTCCTCCGATCGTATGAGCCATTACAGTCAAAAAGATGTACCGTATTTATTACAATCTAGGCCGATAGTTTTTTTTTAAAAACACGAGGTATGAAATTCTTAGGTCAGCTTAGTTTCGACGATTTTGTCGCTGTATTGATAAAATATGATGACAACGTATAAAACAGAAAAAAAATGCATGCAGGTGGTGCCCCCACGAACCGCCAGCAGAAGCCAGCACTTTAGCTGTTACTGTCAGTAGCCTACGCTGATAAAGGCAATATAGGGTACTAGAAAAGCGCATATGAGCACTGGCTGCCATTTTCACCGCCTTTCCTCTTCATGTGGTGGCGTGGGCACGTGATACGAAGGTCGGCGATGACGCAGGTGAGTGAGCGGAAGCAGACTCGCGGAAATAAGTGCCGTTTTGCATGCCGTTCGTTCTCAATTGTTTTTTTCGGCCATCTTACATTCGAGGAAAGTTTTTTTTTTATTTGTTCAACTTTCGGGTGTCGGCTCAGAATCAAGGCCGGCCTAGATTCGAGTAAATACGGTATGCGTAAGACACGGACGCGAGATACATATCCAGAGGTGGGCACTCACACAAGCTCCAAGATTTCATGGAGCATCATGCAGGCGAGTCCATGGTTCTGATGGTACTGGTAGACGTGCAGCACATTGTCAAGGGGCACACAGACACTGCAGGTTTGGCTGGAAGGCAAACTCCTCATGCCATCCATTCACCATACAAAACAAGTCTGCATTGCATGTGGATAAGCTCCCAACTAAAACCTATTACAGCCTGGAAGAAATCAAGCGCAAGAGAAATGTTCAAAAAGGACAGCTGTGCACCACAGACAAGTGCTTTAGAGCTCCATGAAAACATTAAACGGGGCATGGTAACGTCAGTGCAACTCAACGAAGCACTCGTTAATCTTGGTGAATGCAGTTAAACTCTCTCAAACAAGATGCATTTGTTTTTAAATACCGTATATATACGATTGTAAGTCAACCTATTTTTCAAAATTCGAAAATTCGAAGTGAGGTGGTCGACTTAAAATCAGAACCAGAGCATTGCACCATAAATAAAGGCTAGACAAACGAGATATCAGGCATGCTACAGCATGGTTGATTTTTTACTGCGTGGCTCCGTTGCATCGCTCTTGGTGCTGGCCTTGAGCAGCTGCTATGTCAACGCACAGAACCGGCATCCCCACCCCGTGCAAGACGGCCAATGGTGGCTGTCGATATGCAACAAACCGGCACCAGCCCACCCCCCACAGGTAGCCGCGGATTGGGTCTGCTGATAAGCAGTGGGGGCGCGATAACACATTCACTTTCTACTCTTTTTACTTTTAACCGCGCACTCTGAGCACAAGGAAGCGTTGACAGTTGATGGAAGGACCACTGTTCCAATTGCGGCGGCACCCCCACTCGGAACAGCAGTGGCGCCAGAAAGTGTCGATAGCCGACGGAAGAGCCTACTCCGCTCATGCATAGTTTCTCTCTGGCTCTGACGCATTTGACTACTGCCGGCCGCGTTTCACAAGTTTTTAATGTAGTGCTTTATCATTAGTGCTCCGGGTCCGGTAAGCGACCGGCGCTTGTTCACAGCTGCATTCAAGATGGCTATCATTCTTTAAGCCGAAGAAACGAAATGCGCGCAGGGCCGCAAGTTCAACGTCTGCAACGGTGACAGATGTGGCAGCTGCAGCGAGGCAAAATTTTCAGCTGTTCCACGCGATGGCGTGATGTGGCTGTTTGCGAAGTGCGGGATTTCGCTGCACGACGATGCTAGAACGACGAGCTGTGAGACCGCAGCAGCGATCACGACGGCAGCACTAATGAGGAGGATGGCGCAAGTGTGGACGAGTAGTCCAGTGACTAATAATTTTTCGTTTTGGAATGTGCCCACGGGCACTCCCGCGCGCGGCAGCCGATAGCAGCTGGCGATAAGAGGAGGCCGCAGGATATAGCTATCGTGTTCTATTAAAGGCCAAGTATAAACGACCTCCAAGTTTTTTTGTTTTTTTTTTCAGAAATGTGATGTGGGGGTCGACTTACATTCGAGTCGACTTACAATCATGTAAATAGGGTAAACATGGAAGCTTTTTACATTCTCAATCTGGCTTGCATGCCCAAAAATGTTGGTCAGCAGAGAGTTCAGCACCTTGAGCAGATCGAACATTTACTACACTAAAATCTTGACATGATCCCAGTTGATACGAATTCATAAAATGCCCTGGCTAGAGTGCATTATGTGCAATGTAAAGAAATTCGGATGTTACAAATAACCACATGCCCCACTGCAGATGATACAAACGTGCGCGAGCAGCGACTGCACCTTTGAGCACTAAGTACTTGCTGCCTGCACATCGCCGATTCAGATCACCAGTCGCGTGATGCGCACAGTGAGTAGTAACCAGCAACGTATGACCCACACATCGCCGTGATTGCCAGACACTTGGCTGTATCTAAACCCCATCAGCCGAAAACAGACCTTTGAAAATTCTGTATACGAAGTTTTTCGATGATACGAACACTTCTTGTGACCCCGTGAGATTCATATCATCGAGATTCTACTGTAGCTGGAAATGTGTGAAACGTGTCTGGATTTTGTGCATCCTTGGAGCACTGTATATGCATATCACCCTCAGGCGCTGTTGTCCACGTATGTGAACATGACCTGAATGCTATCCATTTCTCCTATTTAAGGCGCAATTTCCATGAATGTGAATGCAATGAGATCTGCAAAGTCTGAAAGATATCATGCATAAAAGATATCAAATCAGGTATGCAAAATGAATGTGGGAATCCACTTATATTTAAATTGATGGCTCAGTGTTTTACTGTAGCCCTGATGTGGCTCGGGCGAGTGTCAATTTTCGTTTAAAGCATAAATACACTTTTCGTACCGTGCCTATTCAGCATGGGTCACCGGTCACAGATGTTGTGCGCCATTATTAATGCTACTAATGAACTTTCGACATATGCTATCAGTTATGTAGGCCAAGAAGTCCAACTTTCAGTCTTGAAGTAATTTGTAACTATGAAGTGGTGATTTTCAGCACAGGACTGAAGAGCGCAGTGCACAACTCTTATTCTTAGCATGGGAGACCCAGATATCTAGACTCTTTTGTAAACCACCTCAGTTTTGTGTTTTTTTTTTAGCCTGTGTGATAATTTTTCATAATGCTAGTAGTAGCATTACGCCTTAGGATAATGTCAGATAATCTGGTTTCAGTTTTCACAATTACTCATGAATCAGCCTAAAACATCAAATGGTGTCCGACGGAGAGCATTGCTTCCTATCTGCCACCCAATATACTAATTTTTTGTGCCACCCAAAATGTAACAGTGATGTTTGCAGTTCTATGACCACTATTTGCCATCTGTCTGAAATGTGTGGTCAAGGCTTTGTGTTGCCATCTCTACAGATACAGCCATCCTGCCCGGAAAAAAACCGATCTTTTTGTAGTGCGAGGTATTCATCAGTGAAACATTGAAACTTTCAGGTGCCTTATGCAATAAAACAAGGAATGTTTTGTATATTTCAGAATTCCTGGACCATTTCTTCTTTTTATGCTATAGGCCTAATGTCAAATATTTAGCAGAATGTTCGCCAAATTTTGTATTAGACAAATAATTTCACATTACTGCCTAATATTTCTACCTCATTCTATTCTTCATTTTGACGTGCTGCATGCTAATGTAAGTAAATTTCTTCAGTCCAGTCAAAATAATAAAAAGAACCTACAAAAAATGCCCATTTTACCCATGGAACATAAAGAGCTGACTAAAATGTGCTGATTTGTTTAGCTAACGAAATATGACAGGAATGAGGTCAAAAGTACAACTGAGACCTTGAAAACAGAGCCAAGTCATCACGTAGATAATGTAGATATAAGAGGACCCGCAGAACTTGCATAGTAATTCGCCAAGGGTGGTTGGAATATTTCTCTGCAATCCTGGGATGCTCCTTACAACAATCTGAAATAATGAAAATTTTCCCTCCACCAGATCTCGACTCAAGCCTGGAGAGGATATCGAGAGCTCCTGGAGAGCCTCGCTAGTTACAGAATATGCAACCAGGTGCAATTCCAAATACAGCTCTAAAATTCTCATGCTCAAGAGAAGCACGTGTTAGTAACTTAGCATTCAAATGCTGACCATGCTCATGGAGACAAAAGTAGAATTTGTATTCGGTGATGATTTGAGGATAGTGGGATCTGCATCAAGCAACTTTTGATTTTCAAATTGAAGCACTAAAGCATAAAAGGCCGAGTTTCTGTATTCACAACCATGCAAAAGAAAATAAAAAGGATATCCTTGTGAAGAAAGAGTCTAGGTCTTCCACATGGTTCCATCTTGCTGCAAATGGAAAAGAAAGAAAAAGAAAATGGTCAGGTGGCTACACAAATTCACCATTTCCCAAAGCCAAGCCAAACATGATTATGTTGCTTTTCTCTGGAGCATAAAGCATGCTAATGTTATAGCAACATGCAATACGGACACAGAAAACAAAATCAAAGGAGGAGAGATTTGGTGCCTTTGGGTGTAGTGCCTTTGAAGGTGGAATTTCGGCTTCTCTAATCACAAATATTAAACGATCTGAGAAATTATAAAAAGAAAAGTTATGCAACATCACTGTCTCATTAACAGCTACGAAAGCAGTGAGTGAGGAGCATTGTGGCCCACATGAGGCTGCAAATTCCAACTGCAGCGCACTTCTCTGGCTTCCCAAACTCTGCTGTTACCAAACCCCCGTGGCGACTTCCCTGAGCACTAGAAAGAGCAATTACTGTTTAATGGAGAAATATTAAAAATAAAAAAAAACTGTCCCACAATTTTTAGAGCTTTAACTATGAAAGAAGATCCAACACCATTTTGCAACTGAAAAGCCCAACAAAGGAAGGAAAAAGATGACACAGGCGTGTCAATATATTTTTTTTTTTACCTCCATTCATCTGTTCCTACAGTTGAATGTCATTTGCTATGTACCAAGTAGCCTCGTTTTCGTACAGCATCAAGGCCTGCGTCATGCATAAACTCACTGCGGCTGCTGTCGGGGACTGTGTGGATGAGCAGGCTGCTCTCGTGCGGCCCTTCCGGTTCGGTGTCGTCCGACGGCAGCGCCCGGTAGGCCGTCTGCAGGCTGGCCATCTTGGCACTGCTGCTGCCACTGCTGCTGCTGCCCACCTGTCAGAAGATTCATCATCCTTGATCCACAGCTACACTGCACTGGAAGGGGCTCTGGATGTGGTCAACTAACCAGCGTCCTCCAAAAGACACCAAAATCTCTGCGCATGAGCATTTTGGCACATACATTCTCGCTTATGATAAAACAAGGCTGCCATAACCAGTAGCTGTACCCATAGCCTCGTGCTCAACAGACAGAGCCACTCGCGATGAGTGAAAGACATGATGTAGTGATTTCTAGAATGCTTCTCTTGCAGGCATACTTTTAGCAGTTAATTCAAGCATCTAAAAAAAAAACAAAACAAAACTACTACAAAGCATGCACCACCCTTCCTTTGATTTCTATTGCAGGTTTTCTAGTATCAATTAAAGTGCCTCCGCTGCCATCTAATTTGTACAAGGCCAAGTGAGGCAGAGAGGAACATTCAGCATGTGACTGCACTGACATGGATTTCAGCTCCGACTTGCTCTATATTTGTAAGTTATTCCTTCTCTTCCTACTTTCCCTGTCCTATATGAATCCCGAGTACTTGTGCCTGATTATCGCCCAGCAAATAAACCAAGCTTTGGCTTGCTTACACCTATGATGGTAATTAACAATGCAGCCCACACAGTCACCTCTCAAGAAGTGAAAGATTAGTGCAAAAGGAAACTGTCCCCACTAAAGCACACATGACAGAGCTCATTTCATTCATTAACTACAGACGGAAACAAACTACTAATTAAAATACAGCTTCTTACATATGGATATGTATAATGGAAGTTTAAAGTTGACGTGAAGAGAACAAGAAATCTCTCTCTTTTTTTGCGGGGGGGGGGGCCTGTCATTCTTTCGCTGCCATGCCATCACCAGCAAGATTACGTCATAGTGTGCAGAGTGCAAAGCTTGCTCGCAATCCTGAATGGCGCTTCTATGGATATGAGGAACCTGAGAGTGCTAGTAAACTTTTTAGCTCAAGCAAAAAAAGTTATTGTCCAAATTTCCAGGGCGGTGCAGCCGCCCCCTTTTGCCCCCCATCCGGACGCCCATGGTCTCAAGCAGTTCACACTGATGCTTGAAAAAGAATATGCATTGAAGATGTAGAAAAAAAAATCCGTGAAAAAGAACACTCAACTCGAAAATAGTGCAAGGCAAATTGCCTTACAGCACAGTACTCTAACTTCCTGCACCTACTGCTTTAGCCCTAAGCAACAATCAGCACAAAAACAATATAGTTTGCTGCCATTTGTATGCATCTTGTAATAATGTGCATTCTTTTGTAATGACGCATTTCCGACGCTGAAAATGCAATTTAAGCTGAAACAAGCCCAGTTTAAGCGCCCAGTTTAAGCAACAAATGCAGGACAACAAGAAAAATATATAGACAGCTGCTTGTTTCAAAATTAATCATCAAGTACAAATGTCTAGAAATAACTTGCATTGCCTGCAAGCTCAAAAAATCGGAGTGAACAAGTTACCCGCTTCTATAACATCTTTTTATAAAACAACAAATTTACTGCACAAAATGATGACTTCACACCGAAAATTACAAGAAAGCACTGAAACAATGTCTACAGTTGCTTATAACTTAAATCCCCGCTATTTAATTATACATAAATTTCAAATGGGAATGCTTCCAGATAATTTTATTGTCTCAAATGAACGAGGTTCCACTATTCAGCCAAGCAGTCACTGGCTCATTGTTTGAAGCCTTAGCTCTAATCATAGATTATCACACAAGCATTGTTCTCAGCAAAGTCCCCATCAAAATGAAAGGTCCCTTCTGCAGCAACAAAGGATCCAAGTGGTTCAATGCTATGCACTGATAGTGCACGCACAAGACCGCATAATGCATTCAGCACATCGCATCCAAATGCCATTTTCCATGATATCACTTTTACCCAGTCATGTCTTTACTTGAGCAATCATTCTCTGAAGCAGTTCTCTGCAGTGCTGCCAATGCTATCACATGCGCAAAGGCTGCCATTAGCCGTGCCCTTGTGTAGCATCACACTTGTGTAAAGCGGCTGAAAAGTGTGCAGCAATAATAATAATAATAATAAAAAAAGATTACACAGCCGCTGATGGTTTCCAGGTAATGTGCTCATAAGCACCTGGTTTGCGCGTCGCCCTATGTCGCCCTACTTGCGCAACTGCACTGCTTTTAAAACCTAGCAGCTGTGACTAAGTGCCGCTTTGTCTGCAAGGGAGTGCACCACTCAAGCACACTACGCAAGTCTGCAGCACTCTTGCAACATGAGCTCAATTAGGAACTCGGCTGGCATAACATGCGAAATGATAAGAGAGCACTTTTTGTACTGCAGCAGGGTTTAGGAATGGACTAGGAAGGTGCAAGAACACAGAAGTTTGCTTCTTCCGTTAATATGGCACAAATGCAAGGAGCATTTTAAACCTGAAGTTCGCACATAATGAGCATTTTATACAGTACAAGTTGCTATAAACCGCTTCCAACAGAGTGAGGTACAGTGGCAGGCTAGTTAGTCCCCGAAATTAATGTAGCTTTGGAACACAGCAGTGCTCGCAGAGGTGTCACTTGTAGGTTTAATATTAAATTCAATATGACTCCAGCCCCGTTGACCCATTGTCATTATAAACACGTTGCACCAAGCATTGGCTTCCAGTCAACTTGCCCAGAAAGGTATGTTTAGCTAATGAAATGGGCCTGCTTTATAAGCACAAGATGTTATGCCAAACATTCCTGGCCTATGCTTAGTGGTAGTAGTAGTACAGTCAACACCAAGAATTCGCACATGCACTTGGTGAAGTGCAAGTGGATGCAAGAGGAGGAAGTGTTAGGATGGGCACAGCGAAAGGCGCGCCACATATGCAGATGGTAAGCCACTTGCACGCTCCGAGAGGAGGAGCGAGTCAGCATTCTGCATGCCTCACTTATGTTAGAGCCGCCAGCAGCACATCAATGATGTTACGGGGGGGCCATGAATACACCTGGGGCAAAATGCAGCACTCGGAACGCTCCATGTATGCAGAAACCCAGAACCACAAATGTACGGCAGGTCGAACAGAGGACAAACGCTGCTGGGATGCTGCCCACAAACGCGCTGCACAACAAGGTGCTCAAGTGTGTGTCAACACATTTCTCGTGCATTAAAGCACTCACAACAACCTCCCCAAAAATAAGTGTAATCCTCACACACCCATGTGTGGCAGCAGCAGTCAAAGCAAATGCAACAATTCCAAAAGCACAATCTGAACAAGACAGCATTGATAATCTGCATTATTTAATTCTTTTAGTACGTACTGTCTTATATTGTGATCAATTCTGTCAATACGAACTGCAAACAACGCTGCAGTGAATTGAAATGGAGCATTGAAAATTTGTCAAAACTGTTATGGCTACAACTGCACTGCGGACATTTTCGGATGCATGCTCAGAAAAACCTACTCTGCAGCCTGAATAAATCAGTGCTAGACTTTATGCACACTGCCACTGCTGAAAGATCTTGCCAAGTTTGAATGCAAAAATGCATGCACTTGTACAAGCAGATGGAAGATGTGCTGCAGTGCAACAAGCATTGAAAGCTGCAACCTTCTAACCTGCTGAAAACACTGCATGGATGTGTACTACATTTATAAACACTAGCCCTCAAGTAACATATCCGTTCACACATTTTCAACATTTGAAAAGACTAGTTATCGTGGAAACTAGCACATTATTTTTCCATCATTACTGCCAAACCACGAAATCAAGAGAAACTGCATCCTCGGCTCAAGCACCATCTCAATCTCTGTGCACAAGCCAATAATACCCTCTAAAAAAATTGGTCTGTCTGCTCAGAACACATCCATGGCCACCAAATGAACTCTTTGAAACTCAAGCAGCGCATTCAAATACGCATCAAGTGACGCTTCTACTGGCATTAATGGAGGAAAAAAAGTTTGTGCCTTTGTGTGTCACTAGTCCGTTTCATCGCCAATGCTTTGACTATTCAGGCAACAAACATCAGGGCTGCTGAAGCCCTCACAGGAACATTTGATATTTAATAAAAGGACACAGAAAAAGAATAGCGCACAATACGCGAGTGCACACTTCAGCTGATGCTCTTGCTTACTGCAGCAACAGAACTACAGTTTGGGTTCCTTTTGTCAACACAAGTGCAAATGCACATCTTATGCGAAGTTGCCATTCCCTTCCTTTTGTACCACTGCTTATCCCTTGCTCTGTTCTGTCACAGAGGTCTCTGCAACCATTTTCACAAGCTGAATGTTTGCAAAATGCCATAATCACAGAGTTTGCGCTTCCCGGGGCAAATACCGTTCAGACAGGCTACCATCACCTATCGAAGCTGAGCTGTTGTTGATATGATAAGTGAATATATTTTTTCTGGACCTGCCACTGCTGGCACAGCAAGAACAGCAAAAATTACTTGCATTACACACACCCCAATATGCCACATCTTATCAGAGACAGATTAAAACTGCCATACCAAAGGGTCATTCATACTCATACACTTCTATGTTTGGCCTGTGTATACAATTCTACTAATATTGTCTTTCTGAAATGTGACTCCACCTTACTGTCCAAGATAAATAAACAAAATCCCCTTTATAACCTTACATCAAACCTGCCAGACTGCTCGGATATTGTTACATCTGCACCAAAGAGAGTGGAACCACCTGTTGTGATAGTGACAAGTACTCAGCAGCACTGCCCAGCAAATGCAATCCGGTAAATACTAGGAAAGGAAGATAAAAATAAGAACTCCAACTCCACCTACAAGGGACATCTAACAATACATTCCAATAGAGTTAGTGACTATGCAATTGCCGTTTATTGCCAATAAATGAGGGTAAGATCACTGTCAAATTCTGTTGTGTTCACACTTTACAATGGAGGCCAAAACTGCACGCACAGTGCCCTGCGTCAGCAGAAGTCGTGGCTCTCATCAGGTTAATTAAAGGGACATCCTACAGACTTTTATATACTACACCCCTTGTCCATCAATCTATATACTACACCCCTTGTCCATCAATCTAAACAGCCTTGCCCAAATGAGTGAACACTCGGCTATGACGTTCAGAAATACAGCAGAACAATTTAAAGGAATTTTTTTGTACGATAGTGTCATTTTCTCAGTGGTAAATGTGCCTGCAGACCCTGACATCAAGGACACGATATAAAGCTAGTACAGTAACTCAATGCAACTTTATGCACACCACAACTGCCCCGCCGCCAAAGAGATGTGCACTGGCTGTAATGAGCGGGACATTTACAAAGGTATGTATATCTTGTTGTATATCTAAGGAGGTTTTAAAAACACTATCAATAATGAAGAATATGTTCGTATTTATAGAAGATACCAGCAATCAAACTGTGGCAGTTTGCCTTTCTGTAAAAATTAGAAGACTATGAAAAAGCATGGTTAACCATGCAAGAAACGCAAGAAACGATATTCATGCACAGATTGACGCTGGTTTCCAAGTTGACACAATATTTTTAGATTTTTCTAAAGCATTTGATCGCGTTCCACACCAAAGGTTGTTGCTTAAACTTTCCCAACTGAACATTCACCCTAATATTATTGCATGGATAGCAGATTTTCTCTCATCTAGAATTCAGTTCACATCAGTTAACAACTCTAACTCATGTTACGCTAATGTTACGTCTGGAGTTCCACAAGGCAGTGTACCGGGACCTTTACTTTTCCTTATCTATATTAATGACTTACCCAATTGCGTGACGTCCAGAATCAGACTATTTGCTGACGATTGTGTGCTTTATCGACGTATAACCTGTAACACTGACAGCCAGCCACTGCAGTCTGATCTTGAAGCGATAAGCACATGGTGTTCTAATTGGTTAATGCCTTTAAATCTTTCCAAAACTAAGCTCATGTCTTTCACTAACAAGCCACGTATTCCTACCGCCTACTTTCTTGATAACAATAGTGTAGAATTCACCACAAGTTACAAGTATCTTGGCATTAACCTACAATCCGACTTATCATGGAATCATCATATTAATCTCACTCTTGCCTCCGCTAACCGTACTTTCAGACTTCTCAAACATAATTTAAAAGAGGCCGCGACACATGTAAAAAAACTAGCGTACACCACATTAATCCGTCCGAAACTCGAATACGCCTCTGCCATTTGGGATCCTCATCAGAATTATATCATCAGTAACATCGAAGCCCTGCAAAACCGTGCTGCGCGATTCATCTTTTCTGATTATTCATGTTACACCAGCGTCACCTCATTGAAGACTAAAGCCGAGTTAGATAACTTAGCACTGCGCCGAAAAATTTCACTTTTCCACAAGCTTTATCACCATCCTTCCCTTCATGATGAATTCTTTCAGCCACCGCTATCATCCTTACAAAGTTAAACGCATTAACTGCCAGTCATTCCATTATGCCTATTCTTTTTTACCACGCACAATAACCGAATGGAACGCTTTGCCATCAGAAATTGCCACTGAATCTGATCTAAATAAATTCCAACATCTTATGCACTCATGTTTCAACAACTAAAAAGGTATTTTTTGAGCGTTCTTTTCTTCCGCCTTGTCTTCTTTTTATTTTTATTTTTTGTACTTCAGCGCACCTTTTTCAGTGTTGTCTTTTTCTTTTTCTAGCGGTGCTGTTATTTATGCTCAAATTTTGCTGTTATGTGCATTGTTGCGACCCTTTCTGTGAATGCCTATTTATGATAAATATTTTGTGATTTCTATTTTATTTTAGTGCAATATCTTTAACCTTATAACAATGCTTTGTACTTACTCCCCCCCCCCCCCCCCCCCCCCCATGTAATACCCTCAAATGAGGGCCTTTGGGGGTATTTTGAATAAATAAATAAATAAATAAATAAATAAACTGACTAGTTGCAAGAGAAAAAATTATGGCACCTTAATCTTCTTCCAGAAAAAAATAACCAAAACAGAGCTATGTACTGCACTCAGTCCTATTCACAGAGGAGTATATCAACTCTAGTGGATGTACCAGATTACTTGGACAGTCACAAACCTGTAACATAGCCCGGTGCAACGATCGGCTCTATCTGACCTTCTTTGTCAATATAAAATGTATATTCCTGCCAAAATCTAGAGTTCTGGTCTGCACTATTGTCATCAAAGGGAAAGATCTACAAGAATGTGCCAACATTCCTCTATTCGTCTCCGGCCATAGGCGCCACGAAAACCTGCTTCATTTGACGGCAGCAGTGAGAGGTTGAACATCCAACTGGTTACACCACTTCTTGAAACTGCTTTTAGCAACACGAGGAACATGAACATTTAACACTACAGTCATCAGCGAACTACCTCGACATCTGTACATTGAGCCAATGCACCCCCAAAGAGTTGTCCAAATGTAAACTACGCTTCCTGACAACCCCCCACCCCCACCCCAATTTCTTTGATAACATTCACTATCAGTAAATATGAAAGCCCCAGACACAGTCATGCATACAGTGTGGTGCATTATGAATGGGGCCCTAGGCTTTCAGGTTTTCTTTTTTCTGAAATTCAAGAGGAAGTAAAAATCGGGCACTGTTCTTTTAACCAAAAATGGGGCAAGAATCTCGTTTACTTTTAGATTATTTGTAAGGTAAATAGAATTAACCATTAGCTGTTACTCTGTAGTGAGATAAAAATACGTTATGCGAACGAACTAGAAAAGTTGTAGGTTGCACCCACAAAACATTCACCAGTGCATATGTTCCAAATGGCCCCCTTTTGTTATTTTCAATAATTTTGCTTTGCTAGACTTGTGGTCTGCATTCATATCATTTTCGTGTGCATTGCACATACTATAATGGGTGATGTTAAACTGTTGACTTCAAAAAGATTCGTTAAAATATCGTAGCCCTATGTTCAGTGGGATTCTTTTCTAAGGGGAAAGGTTTGACTGTCCGCGAGTAAATACTTTCCTTGAGTAGCAAGGGCTCAAACAGACGTTGATTACTTTGTTAAAAATTAACTGCAGAGACCTTTCTTACATAGGTCAGGGGTAGCCATTGGTTTTCAAAACGGTGCCTCAGTAGAGAAATGCACCTCAGCACAGCTGTTTTTGCATGGTAGCAGGGTTTAACCTAGCCTTCATAAAACGTGTTCAAGGTGTGCAGTTAGGAAATAATCAGATTCCAACTGAAAACACAGGGCCCTACACATGACAAATGCTCTCTGCCCAACTTTTATGCTTGCATTTAAGCTACCTGTCATGCAGCAGTAAAAAAAAAAAAACCCTTCTGCATTTACGGTAAATGGGGCCCTACGCAGCCCATTTAATACGTATCTAACAAGGACTGCCCTATGCATGAAATTCAACTAAATACAGTGGTCTAATGGTACACAACATTTTCATCAAATAATCTAATCCTAAACTAAATAAGTGACTTCGGGATACTGCACCTTGTCCTTCAAGCACCTGAGGAACTGAGCTGAGGTCTGAAACTAGGCATGGATCTTTACCTCGACCCTGCCTGCTGGCGCGGGGGGGTGTCAATGGGCGCTCAGCAAAACAGAACCGAAGAGGGGTTGTTGCCCCCAGTAAGCACATGCAAGGCTGAGCTCGGGGCCCCGGAAGCCGTGACTTGCGATTTCGGGAACTGAAAAGTGGGAACGACGGGCTCACAATGTCACAACGACGCGTCGTAAATAACCGTGCACCGGGCAAACGAAACTAACAGGTTTGCCCGTCTTTTGTGCCAGACGCACTGCAAAACGCGCCGAAGGCCGAAAATATCGCATTGTAATGCAGGCCAGGCACAGTGGACAAGCGAACGAGGTCTTTCCGCGTTGCCTCAAGTAATCCCAGTCCCCCTAACCCCTCCCCTCTTTTTTTTTTTCGTAATTACCGCGACGGCGCCCGCAGCTCAAGGACGCCTGCGCGTGGGAGTGAACAAGGCTATTGTATTTCGCCCCCAAGGTTTTCGGGGAAGCCCTTCTATTGACGCGTCACGGCTGCTCTTCGCCCCGCACTTTTACTGGTGGAAAAAGCGCCGGACCCCAGCCCAAGGGTCCGTGGAAGAGCTAGGGATCGAGTTTTGAGCGCGCGAAAAACGTGTGAGCAAAGGCAAAGGGGAAAAAAAAAAAAGTGGTAGAAACGCGCAGCGCGGCAGCCGGAAGGCTTTCTGAACCACCTGCACATTTGTCTCGCCAAGCGGGTTCCAGGTGGTGCGTGCGCTGGTAGTGCCCGCCTGGGTGGTGGTACGGTGGTACCGCCACCACAGCCTGGCACCATTCACACCTGTCACTCGCTTTATCATCGCCGTGTGGTGGTGTTTTCCATGTGACTCACGTAACACCGTCACGAGCGGATGCGCGTTCAATGAACGCACGCGCGGTTGTAGTTACTCGATCGAGTCGGTCGAACGCGCGCGAGCCGGAAGAAAGGATTTCAAAGGAAAGCGAAGCAAAAAACAACGCGGGCTGAAGAACACCGCGCCGAGCCTGCCAACCAGGCGCGGTTTATAAAAGCGAAGGCCAGATCCGCGAAAAGAGAACAAGCGTTGTCTGCGCCGACGTTTTGAGATGTGTGCCCAGCTAGCGCACGGTGCGGCGCGGCCGTACTACAAACGCGCCCGCGATCAACAGCAGCACTGCTTCTGACTGACCGCGAAAAAAAATAATCGCGCGCTTCAACATGAGGGCGCGAGCGCGCGGATCGCTAGGGTTGGACCCAAACCGCTAAAAATAGGAGTCTTTTCTCGGGCGCATTCGTTGTGCGGGGAAACGCAGCGTACACACAAGACACGCGGGCGAGCAAGGACATCGCGCGACCACCACTGATGGGCAACTTGACAGGAGCGCGCCACAAACGAGCTATTGCTGCTGCTATCGCAGCACCTATGTGTACTCGTTTCGCTCGGACCCTTTGTTGCCGCGCTCTGTAAACGCGCTCGCGTTAGGAGATAACTCGAGACTAGTAAACGCAGCACTAAGCCGGCCGTTGGTAACGGACGCGCCCGGGCTTGCCATCGAGTTTGCGCCAGCGGACATTTCGCAAGCGAAACGGTCTGGTATAGTACTCCATCTGTCGTGTGCGTCGTCGTCGTGACCGCGTACAAACGTGCAAAAAATGGGTGACACAGGGGGGTCGAACTTTTGTAAACGGAAGGTATTACGCACGGTATTAAAGGGTGGGTCAAGCAACGAGAACGGGACATGGGTTACTTACGTGCGGAGGTTTCGATCAGCTGATGGAGGCGATACCCGCTGCATCATCCGTCGTGCCCGCCTCGTGCGTATCCATTCCTCGCACACCACCGTCGCTATGAGGCACTGGACTTCGGTGCCACCACAATGAACATAGCTGCGAAAAATGTGGGGTGCGTCGGAAGCGAGCGCACAAATCCGTGCGCTCGGAAAGACTCAGCGACTCAGCAGCAGGCGCTCCTAGCACGGTCAGCCACAAGCCGAAATGGCCCTTTTGCTTTTTTTTTGTCATGCAAGGAAGCAATACAAAAGCTCCGCAGAATAAACATGAACTATTTGTTGCTAGCAAGCCACAATATTTTGCTAAAATTTACATTATAAAATATTGTTTACATTTATGGCAGATTTTTAAAAGTTAATTTTTAATAAAAAGAAGTATATTGTTGCGAGTCTGTTCTCTCCGGCTGATGGCTGCCTTGGGGGTTTTGCGCTGCTCGAAACCATGCACGAAACTCGATGGATTTCGGTGCGTAACCTTTAATACTGTGTACTCTTTTAATTAAATTGACAAGAAATTAGCTTTGTAATCAAAGGAGGCACAACTTGACCGGTGTTTTGCGATGTGCGGGAAGCACCGTCAGAAAAAGAAAAAGCTCCAAGCGCATCATTGCATGTTCACATTGGAAAGTCAAATCCGCCTTCACTCTGTTTTCTCGCTCAGGTTCATTCTTTCGCTTTTATTTAATTTCCTCTTGCAAGCCTTTGTATGTCAGTGCCTGACATACATGCATGCACGCTCTCCTTGTTTTGGACGAAGACGAAACTGCGTCAGCTGATCACGCGCTTTGGTCGAGGCCGAATGAATGAAACTGGTTTCTGTAAAACTCCTATTTTTATTCGTCGTAACCTCTGCTGTCGGCGGTGGAATTGGCGAGTCGGAGTTCCACTCGTTGTTGTCCTTCTGAACTCGAGTCTTCTAAGCTGTTCTCGCTCGAGGACGTATCTTTAACGTCATGTCAGCGCCAAAGGTCGCGCGTGGCAGCGCGCCTCCGATGAAGCGCAGTGTAAGTAGAGCGCGCGCGGGACATTTCTGCCCTTCGCGCCATGCTTATCCTCTTGAGGGCAACAACAACAACATTTGCGCCAACTGGTGCAGCGGCCTTGCCATGGTGTCGGCGCGGAACAAGGTTCCCTGCGACGCAGCAGCTTCTCACGTGCCCGGCGGCATCAGCCAACACGGCAGTGGAGTCTGGGTGCGGACTTTTTTTCGACTCGTGAAACCCTCGGGCGGTGGCAATACGCTTCACTACTCGGAGCGGAAGCTTCTCGGGTGAGTTGATCGCTTTCCTTCCTGATACGTCATGCACAGGTCAGCTGATGGCTAGTTGTGCAACCTCCGAGTTCGTCCCCTGCAGAGGTGCGAAAAGGGTTTGGCGGCTTGCCTCTCGCGCAGTTGCGTAAGATGGGCCGAGGCGTAGTATGCACTTGCTGCGTATCTGCTGGCTAGGAAAAATCACTCGCGACGATGTGACAGATCTGGCGCCTGCAGCACGCCTACATACGAACATCGAAATGCAGCGGTTATCTTTCTTCAGTAGTATTAAACATATGTTGCTACATTTTAAACGCTGTGGCAAGGAAAGCATTTAGTGCGGCATAGTAGAGATACATCCAGACAATGCATGCTTAGATGAAAAGCCTGAACTACGATTGCCAGTCACACGATGTGCTTAACAGAAATTTAGGATATCATCAAATAGCAAGAGTAACTTCCTATTACTTGCTTACTTACGGCCATACCAACCTTTTATTATTACCTTCCACCTCAGCGCACCAAAGCTAATTCCTAAGTTTGATAATTTAGTCATGTAACATGGTTAGTCGCATTGGTCACGTAAGCAGCCCTCCATTGCAGCTAACGAGTTACAGCTGACACATTGCATTTGGTGATGCCTCTGTGTGATTTGTGAATCTCAGTGGCATAGACTCACTCTGTCATGTGTGTTTGTTTCTAACGCAGTGCTGAAAGCTTACATATAAAAATATGCATGTTCCACGCAGTCATCAGGCAGAGGCTAACTGTTCTTTTCACAGCAAGATCCAGCATACGGCTTTTTAAGCCCCTAGCAGACATTTTTTTTTTTAATGGCACCAAATGGTCATTTAGTCCCCGTGCTGCCATCTGTTGGCAAAAAAAAAAAAAATGTTTTGGGTGAGCCCTACCCACCTTAAACCAGACACAAAGTGCGAGAAAACACATCGTATACACGTGGCAAGCTAGACTCGTCATGAGCCAGAAATGACAGTCGACTTATGACAAGCCTGGCTTGTCCAAGTCTGCTGGGGGGTTAAATAAGTACCGAGTAGGAATTTCCTTGTTTTTGTTTTTTTTTTCTTTGACATGTAGTTGTTGGCCAGAAAATCACACTATGGAGTTGCTGCTGTGTGTGATGTGCAGTTAAGCATGGAGAAAGAAGGATGGCCCATGTTGGTATTAAGCTGTGGAACAAGCTTCCAAGTGAACTCAAACACAGTAAAACTCTTCCTGAGTCATTGAAGAAATATTATAAACAATGAGTGAAGCCAGCGTTTTTTCTTTTCATGTATTTTTGTGTGTTTGTATGCGTTTGTAAAAGAGGCTTGGTGCTCTGAATATTGTTGCTCTATGTACCCATTTATGTATTTCTAATTTCATGAGCTTTTATATGTATGTAATTAATTTTAGTTATGCCTGCAATTTTCTTTTAAACTGAATTGCATGGATCCCAACTAGCTTTTAGCTAGGGATCCAGATGTTTTCACAAGCATGCCTTGTATGATTGTTGAGAAATAAAATTGAATCAATCAATCAATCAATATCACCGTTGTTTTAATTCTGGGCACAGTGTGATGTAGCCCAGTACCAAAGCTTATGTGGTGGTCAGTCATGTCGGCCTTCATGGCTCTTGACATGTCAGGTGTGTGATGTGCAGTTAAGCATATCACCATTGCTTTAATTCTGGGCACAGTGTGATGCAGCCAGGTACCAAAGTATATGTAGTGGTAAGTCATGTGGGCCTGCAAACCTCTTGACATGTCAGGGACACTTCAGTTTCTTAAATTAATGGCCAGGAGTGTACCACTCGTTGATGTCATCACTCATTAATGCATGTCTCACAGGCTGGTACATGTCACTCTCTGTTTTGAGTCTAACTCCAGTTTGCTGTGCTGGCTCCTATAGCTACAGTACATGGTGGCGCACTTTAGAGTAGGTTAATGTCGCTACCTGTGAAATGAGGGTAGATTTCAAGCTGTGTGATATAAATACCGTGTGGAAGGCATCTATGCTGGCATGGAGCTTTGAAGTGACGGCAGCCACGTGGTTTTATTTCTGTAGTAGTAAAAAAATAGAATTATGCAGATGCCTTGGTGTCATAATTTCATATTGATATGCACTCCAGTGTTTACAAATTGATGGCCATGTTCAGTGCACACTATTTTTCTGCCTCAGATTATCTTCCCTTTCAAAGCCTTAGTTGCTTGCCTGCCTGCACACTGTCACTGCTAGAGGGCGATCTGTTTGAGTGCTGCCAAGTCCCAGCACAGTAGGTCAAGGACAACCTCTGTGGAGCACTTGCATCTACTGGATTTTCCGTTTTGACAAGTCTTTGGATTTTATGAAGCAGCATTAAGAGAATTGCATGGAGCTTCAGTGTGAGAAAAAAAAGGCATAATTGCAGTTTGAGTTTCCCATCTAAAAGTGCTTGCAACTATAAGAATGATCAGTGAAGAAAAAAAAAACTATGGGGATGCTTAAGTCAGCTTAAGAGTTGAATGCAATAGTATAGATTTCACGTTTGTCACAGCTGCTGTTGGAACTTCTGTGTTTTGCATCAGTTTCTTTGCAATTGTCGGTCCATCAACCGTCATATTCCTACTGCTGGCTGCAATAGCAGATATCCACTATGCAGTGATAATGCTGGCATTTGCATTATCACAATTTTTTTTCACTTTTTTTTTTCTTCTGAGATTGCTATCTAGAAACTAGGTTGCTCACCACCTGGTGGGTCGGTGGTGATCGCGTCGCAAGGTCATGTAACCTCTCTCGACTAGTGAGCAAATTTTGTCACATCGAATGGTGGATTTTGCTCCTGATGTAAACTCTAATGCTATCGCATTAAAGTAATGCATATTTTTTATATTGCTAGCTTTCATTGCAAAGAATGTCCTTAGAGTTTGGCGTACCACTGTGCTGAGATCTTATCTGCCGGAATTGCCATGCCAGAGCTGCTGAGGCAAGAAACAGACATTGACAGGTCATAACATGGTACTTGTAAAGATATCTAGCCTTCCTGCTGCCATTCAAGTCTCCATCCGTGATGATATGTGGTCATCCTTTTGGGCTTGTGCCTGTGGACAGTTCAGGGTCCTTGGTTGATATGTAAACTGCAGGGCACGTCCTTTTTTTGTGCATGCTACACAGTGACCAACCTGCAGTGGATCATCTGCTGCTACCGTGAACGAAACTTGAGGCATGTGAGAGCTGAACACAATCCTCGCTTGCTTCTGTTGCATTGTGCATACCGAAAACAGTGCTCTGCTACTCTGTGCTGTCCTCTAAGTGTGAGCTTCCCGCTGAGATGTTTGATTTTGCATTTCTTTTGCTCCCCCTTTTTGCACTAATGCGGCAGGTACTCAGCAGACCAGATGTTTGAGGTGGTCTCTCGGGTGGAGTTCTACCGAGACTTTGTGCCCTGGTGCACCCAGTCACGTGTGACGGCCCGGTCGCCCAAGGCGCTGACAGCCTACATGCAAGTGGGATTCCCTCCCATCGTCGAGAGCTACGTCTCACATGTCACCATGGTGCGGCCAACCCTTGTCAAGGTGCGTGGTGCCACTGATCTCTTTTGGTCACTGTTGGCCAGCTTTGTCTTTTAATTTTTCTTTTGAGCACTAAGGAAAGCCTATTTGAGCTTGGTGCCGACTGGCATGCCTTATTGCCACAAGCTCATAATAAATGCAGCATTGTCACACTCAAGTCCCACGGGGTCGCTTGCAGGTAGTGCCCCTGTCGTGGCAGCTGAGCTCTAGCTGATTCATTCTGTTCATTTTAATGCGATAGCGTTAGTAGGCCCATGAAGGCAAAAGTTGTCCGGCAGCATCAGCATCTATGTGAAGCCTTCACCTGCTAGGTGATGTTTAAGGATATTTGCCTCTCTCTACCTGTCAACCATTCCTCTCTCCATTTGTTGGGGGAGAGAAGGGAGGTGCAGGACAAAGAATGACTCAGCAGAAATGAAAATTACTAAGAAGTAAATTACCCCGACAACAGCAGGCCTAAGTGTAAAATATACAGCCACCTGAAGAGCTATCTGCTAAATGAAGCTTGGAGGAGCTATTCCTTCTGGCATTGATCAGCAGGAGCAACCTAGGTCTCATAGGCTCCAGTGGCTGTGTTTGAAACAGCCACCTGCCAGTGCTAAGAGGCATCGCTTAACCACCGCGCTGGTACAGGCATGAGGACTTGCCGCAATCTATGAATGTGACACATTTATGTAGTTTGCATAGTCGGAATTGGCATTGAGATATATTGGGGAGTGAAAGACAATGAACTGAGAATTGGATTTGAACCAGAGCAGGAATAGATTGGCGAGTGCAGAAGCATGCGATCTCATTTCTTCCTCATCAATCCAGTTGATCGCCCCTAATTTTTTTGTCATTCGCCTCACCAGGCGACTGATCTGAGTAGTTGCAGGGGTGTGGATTGCCTCGAGGCAGTGATGATGGGGGAACAAAGGTTCAGAGTGAAGCAGGATTAAAATAGAATTCTTGCATTGTGCCTGTCCTATTCTTTTGATCATTTTGGCTGCGTTGTCATGGCAAGCGCTCGGGAGGGCACTAGTTCATACTGATCACGATAGTACACCTAAATCGAATGTATGAGACTTTTATGTTGGTTGAGTGTATTCACCGGTGATTGCCTGCATAGCACCATTAATGAGAGCAGTGGCATATAAGGCATTCTGCAGAGAGTAACTGTGAGGTCATTTTTATAATTAATTGGAGGAAATGCATGCAGAAAGAAGGCTGGGCCATGAACTAGAGTTGTTTTGAAATGTACAAAAAGACGAGGACTTAAAAGGACAGAGTAGCATCCTTTTATTAAGTAAATCTTTCTTTATGCAACATCCTATATACTATAGGTATGCCATAAATTACTGCTTTTTAAGCTAAGCAAACTAAACCTTGATCCGAGGATTTTTCCTGGCTCGAATATTTCCTTTGCAACCACTCTCAATTCGTAACTGCTAACAATGCTATCTCCCCATCAACCCCCGTCAGTTCTGGAGTGCCACAGGGATCTGTTTTAGGCCCTATTTTCTTATTTATATTAACAACCTACCTAGTTGCATATCCTCAAACATACACTTATTCGCTAATGACTGCATAATTTATCGCGAAATTAGCGACACTAACGATGTGTGCACTCTACAAAACGATCTCTCTTCTATATCAGCATGGTGCAACTTCGGCTAATGGAACTTAACTCTTCTAAATGTAAAGTTTTACGTGTCTCCCGCACATCATCTACTACCGGTGCATATTATCTAAATAATACCATACTCGAGGCCGTCACGTCATATCGCTACCTCGGAGTTCATATATCTTCCTCTCTAAATTGGTCGCTCCATATTTACGCCATAATTAACAATGCTAATAGCATGCTAGGCTACCTGCGCCGGAATTTCTCCAATTCCCCTACCTCCCTATAACTCATGGTAGGTGTATAAAACCCTTGTCCATAGCAAACTAGAATACGCATGTGCAATTTGGGACCCCAGCTACGCAAATTCAATTAATGTGCTCGAGCATGTGCAAAATAACGCCGCCTCCTACTTAACGTTAAAGGGACCCAGAACGGGGGTTTCAATAAAGGTGCGATATGTCTGGGAAGTTAAATGATGACGGTTCATAATTATCCTCCAGCAAGAATTATTTTAATGTGTTTTGTGGAAGCTGAGTTATATGCAGACAAATTGAGCTTCCGCGTCTTCGTGCCTTTCCCTCTCTCGCATGCTCCTCGCTCCTCCGCCGGCTCCGCTCACTCGGCCCCTCCCCTAGCTCCCCCAGCTGTTGTGGTGCATGCAGAGTGGCCGCGGCCACGGTAGCGCGTGACGTCTGAAAGAATTCGGCGCTGTGAACCAATGATTACCCCCCGGCTGCTGACGTCATTTGCAAGACGTGACGTCGTCTGCCAAGTTTTCGCTCAAAAGGCGGACACCGCGCGTCACCGCGAGGTGCGAAAGCGGGAATTTAAAAAAAATTATTGTAAATTTCCTGCTCGCTTTTGAGGTCTCGTACGCGGCATGAACGCTCGGTGGCCTGTACTCTACATAGTGCAAACATTTTAAAGCCAAGCTCAAACAACCCTTTCTGTGGCCCTTTAATCGTACTGCAAGTATCACCTCCATGAAAAATACACTTAAGCTTCTACCTTCAGCCTCCCATCGAAAATTTTCACGGTTATGTTTATTTCATAAAATTTTTTACAACTGCCCCAATCTGGTGTTGAAATTATATCTCCTCCGTCTTTCATCTCTCCACGGCTAGATCACGTTCACAAAATCGGCATACGAAACAAAAGCTTGTTCACAGTCGTTCATTCCCTGTACATCAGCAGATTGCAGCCACCTTCCAGGATCGACAACCTGCATTCAAGACAACCTGCACTTCCGTAAACTAAGGCTCACAACAGATGTACTTATTATTCTCCTTTTACCTTTGTTTACCTTAGTTATCTTTGTTTGTTCTCTTATCTTGCTCTTGCAGCTTATGCTTACTTCTTTACTGAATTGTATAACCAGGAACATGACGCTTGTATGTTGAATTTTTGTTTTTGTTCTCCTTGTATAATTTGTAACCACTCCCCTCTGAAATGCCTTTGGCCCTGAGGGTATAAATAATAAATAAATAAATAAAATACTATGCTATGCTTTACTACAGTACAGTACAGTACAGTCGGATACAACAAGTCTGCAGTGAAGCTCTGCTAGGGTGTCTAGAAGGGGAGGTGTGAAAACTGGCCAGGAAGGCCGGGCTCCATTTGCGTAAATGCCGCGCTGCGGCGCTCTTGTCAGGGGCGCTGTCAGCACGCGGCGCATCTGCTTGCGTGCGGAGGGACTGGACTGCAGTGGAAACATGCTTTACCTAATGCTCAAAGTTTCAACAGCCAGCGCAGTTCTTAAGTCATCGCGAAGCTTATATTACGCAACTGCTATCATGTGGTTTGCGAGTATGGGGTAACACAACAGTATATTTGGGGACCTGTGCGAACTTTAAGCAATTTTTCAGGTGGCCTAAAGCAGGCACGCATTTTATGCACGTTTTTTAAAGCCAGTGCGATTTCTTGCAGCTTTTCTAGGGTAGAATGCGTTTTGCACCATTATATATGCAATATTTTTTTTTTCTCCTAGGTGAATGCGATAGTAATAAAGCAAGGCTCATCCAGGAAGTTTATTCCGGCATCTCTTTTTTGCGTTTCTATCTGGGAAAGCATCATTAAACCATCACACAGGCCTTGGTGAGAGATTTCAAGTCTCTCCAAGCACTTAATCCCCGAAAATCCGCTGGCCCTGCTGTGGGGTGCCTCGTGCAGCTGACGTAAATGAAACTAAGCTTGTCTAACTTCCTGTTCTTCTTTTTTCGACTGAATGTCACGTCGAAAATGAAAGAGGCCTGATGGAAATACGCTGCACTTTACTTAGGCTTTTTCTTCTTGCCGATCGAACAAAACAATCTTCTGGAAAAAAAAAAAGGTGGAATCTCAGTTCCGACATACTCTACAGTTTAGTGTGAAACTGCACTTGTGTTCTTGTATGTCGGAATAGACCAGCGTTCCGATGGACGCAGCAGGTTGTATATGAGGTGCTCGGCTGAATTGCTGCCAACCGTTTCCTCAACATCTATTGCCTCTGCACAGTTCCTGCGAACATGATGATCATGCTGGTTCTGTGCGCTTCTTCTTTGACGGAACAGTTCTGCGAGTTGCTTGTCCGCCTCTTCCTGTCCATTGGCAATGTTTTAGAAACGTACTTCGGCAGATTCTTAAAGAGGGCAGGCCCGCCTCTTCCTGTCCATCGGCAATGTTTTAGAAATGTACTTCGGCAGATTCTTAAAGAGGGCAGGCCCGCCTCTTCCTGTCCATCGGCAATGTTTTAGAAATGTACTTCGGCAGATTCTTAAAGAGGGCAGGCCTGCCTCTTCCTGTCCATCGGCAATGTTTTAGAAATGTACTTCGGCAGATTCTTAAAGAGGGCAAGCCCGCCTCTTCCTGTCCATCGGCAATGTTTTAGAAATGTACTTCGGCAGATTCTTAAAGAGGGCAGGCCCGCCTCTTCCTGTCCATCGGCAATGTTTTAGAAATGTACTTCGGCAGATTCTTAAAGAGGGCAGGCCCGCCTCTTCCTGTCGATCGGCAATGTTTTAGAAATGTACTTCGGCAGATTCTTAAAGAGGGCAGGCCCGCCTCTTCCTGTCCATCGGCAATGTTTTAGAAATGTACTTTGGCAGATTCTTAAAGAGGGCAGGCCCGCCTCTTCCTGTCCATCGGCAATGTTTTAGAAATGTACTTCGGCAGATTCTTAAAGAGGGCAGGCCCGCCTCTTCCTGTCGATCGGCAATGTTTTAGAAATGTACTTCGGCAGATTCTTAAAGAGGGCAGGCCCGCCTCTTCCTGTCCATCGGCAATGTTTTAGAAATGTACTTCGGCAGATTCTTAAAGAGGGCAGGCCCGCCTCTTCCTGTCCATCGGCAATGTTTTAGAAATGTACTTCGGCAGATTCTTAAAAGAGGGCAGGCCCGCCTCTTCCTGTCCATCGGCAATGTTTTAGAAATGTACTTCGGCAGATTCTTAAAGAGGGCAGGCCCGCCTCTTCCTGTCCATCGGCAATGTTTTAGAAATGTACTTCGGCAGATTCTTAAAGAGGGCAGGCCCGCCTCTTCCTGTCCATCGGCAATGTTTTAGAAATGTACTTCGGCAGATTCTTAAAGAGGGCAGGCCCGCCTCTTCCTGTCCATCGGCAATGTTTTAGAAATGTACTTCGGCAGATTCTTAAAGAGGGCAGGCCCGCCTCTTCCTGTCCATCGGCAATGTTTTAGAAATGTACTTCGGCAGATTCTTAAAGAGGGCAGGCCCGCCTCTTCCTGTCCATTGGCAATGTTTTAGAAATGTACTTCGGCAGATTCTTAAAGAGGGCAGGCCCGCCTCTTCCTGTCGATCGGCAATGTTTTAGAAATGTACTTCGGCAGATTCTTAAAGAGGGCAGGCCCGCCTCTTCCTGTCCATCGGCAATGTTTTAGAAATGTTCTTCGGCAGATTCTTAAAGAGGGCAGGCCCGCCTCTTCCTGTCCATCGGCAATGTTTTAGAAATGTACTTCGGCAGATTCTTAAAGAGGGCAGGCCCGCCTCTTCCTGTCCATCGGCAATGTTTTAGAAATGTACTTTGGCAGATTCTTAAAGAGGGCAGGCCCGCCTCTTCCTGTCCATCGGCAATGTTTTAGAAATGTACTTCGGCAGATTCTTAAAGAGGGCAGGCCCGCCTCTTCCTGTCCATCGGCAATGTTTTAGAAATGTACTTCGGCAGATTCTTAAAGAGGGCAGGCCCGCCTCTTCCTGTCCATCGGCAATGTTTTAGAAATGTACTTCGGCAGATTCTTAAAGAGGGCAGGCCCGCCTCTTCCTGTCCATTGGCAACGTTTTAGAAATGTACTTCGGCAGATTCTTAAAGAGGGCAGGCCCGCCTCTTCCTGTCCATCGGCAATGTTTTATAAATGTACTTCGGCAGATTCTTAAAGAGGGCAGGCCCGCCTCTTCCTGTCCATCGGCAATGTTTTATAAATGTACTTCGGCAGATTCTTAAAGAGGGCAGGCCCGCCTCTTCCTGTCCATCGGCAATGTCTTAGAAATGTACTTCGGCAGATTCTTAAAGAGGGCAGGCCCGCCTCTTCCTGTCCATCGGCAATGTTTTAGAAATGTACTTCGGCAGGTTCTTAGAGGGTAGGCACGCATCATGTCCTAAAACTGGAACGTTGCGCTGGATCACTAGCTCAGTGCCGTTCACAATGTGCAGGAATTTTTGTCGGATATACCTGTTGACAGACAAGAAAAGCAAGAAAAATCAGCGCTTGGAAGATTGCTGCCATCACACCATGAGCACAGAGTTGAGAGATGTGCAGCCCGCCATTATAACTTCAGCTTTAGCGATCTTCAGGACGTTGTTTTTTGTTACACCAGTTTTCTCAAAGCATCAACATGTGTAGAAATGCTAAACGTTCGTAACTTGCGTCAGACCGTCTTTCACAGACAAGTGAATTCTCCTGCAGCGAATTGTCGGCTCTACGAATAGCGGCGCTTACTTCAAGAAGAGATTAGGGCAAGCCAGCGGACGGAAAATTGACACTTTTTTTGAGCAAGATATATAACCTGATTCGCACCCGGGAACAAAGCACCATCTCTGAACCTTTTTCTTAGACGTAGATGGCATTCTGCCAGCATGCAGCAAGCATAAAGAAGCACGACACGCAGCAAACCGCACTGAAACACACAGCGGCGAACCACGCCAAACCGCGCACAGACTGCCTTCACTCCGTAGTCTCCTCCGGAACGCTGACGGTGCCTCAGACTGCCCTGTTTGGCCCTAGCGGCGTTCACTCAAACGGGGCCACTTCTGTCTATGGGGAGCGCGCCGCGTTTTTCACACCTCCCCTTCTAGACACCGTAGCTCTGCCGTCCACATTCAGCCGTCGTACACAGAATTCCTCCACGATGAGAAAGTAGTCCGCTGCTTAAATGCCTCTTGTTACCTGAACAGGAAGCTTTTCACGAGAAAAAATTGAGCTCTAGAGTTTTGATACGGGGATTGTTTGATATAGTCAAACATGAAAAAGCTGATTTCGTTCACTGTTGCGATTGGCCAGCGGAGTAATACAGTACGCCACGGACTGCACCTAAGTGCTACAAACTATTGTTCATTTAAGTTGTATCGTACTATATACATATATATATACTATACATGCATGCATTGCCTATCAATTTTTCTGCATTGGTATTTTCACCTGTAGCATATATTTGGTGAATCCTTAACCCAACTCCCCACGCTTTTGCCACATCACATAACATGATGTTATGCTCTGTAATAAAGCAGCATTGTACGGCTTCTGATGGTAGTGTGTGATTAGGTAACATTAGGTGCACATTGGCTAACAAACATATTGTCGGTTCTGGACAAAATACTTACATTGCAGTCACTTTTGAAGTGAGCAGAGTGAAATTTAAGCAGCACTTGTGTGCGGCTATAGTTCTCCTAAGGCTGTATGAGAGGACTGTGCCTCCAAGTAATGGCCGTAGGCTAGTGCTAAAAAATTTAAAGCTTAAGGTTTTTCTGCTTAAGTGGACGTGTAGCCGTGTAAAATAGCACTTATCAAACAAAGACAATTTCTCCTTCAATGACTGCTTCCATTTTGACAAAATACACGAGATATCACAGCACCTCGCCAGTTAGCCTTTTTAATCTTTACTTACGACACAGTCATGAATGGTGGTTTGATGTTTAGATTTGCTGCGAAGCGCAGCTTGCCATAAAGTTGCTTGGCATATCTCTTAGACTGCCATGCTAGATAAGCGGACAGCAGCATTACAGGGTTCCGTTGGTGCGTTTTAGTTTTTTTCAGCTGTTTAACCTTTTGCGGTCATGAAGCCTCAGCCACTGCAAAGTTGTTGTCAGGAAGTATTTTGCAAATTTCAGGCACCATGAAAGGAGCCCACTGGTGTATTAAAATGCTTAGTAGTACATTTCTTTGTGCCTTGTGTCTTTCAGTCTTTAAGCAGTGCTTCATTTTAATCTGCACGAAAGCACTAAGAGCACCAGTGTGTTTGCTACACATCTCTCAATAAAACACCTTCTCATTCCTGTCGCCGCTAGCTTCACTGGAGTTGCCAGGTTATCTTTCTGCATCCTCTGGTGGAGGAAAATAATTGTATTTCTCGCTAAAATGTTACTGAACTTCTCGGACTTGGTATCCTAAAATGTGAGCATCAGAACTACTGGCATTGATTGGCTGCCTTGCCAGAATTTACCAATTGATTCTGTGCTTCCGTGTGGGGGAGGAATATCACAACTCTAAAAAGTGCACATCGCAAGAGAGAATGGATGGGGCCGCATCTGATGTCTTTGATGTCAGGCGGGGCCCGAGTAATGACTGCAAAGGATTAGGATGGCTTCCAGCGTCGTGAGAAGCATGGCGACGAATGTGGCAGTGAGTTTCATGGCCTTTGAGGCTCAGTGCTCGGACTACAGACCGCACAAACTGTTAAGGATTGATGGTGACGTTGATTACGGCTACTCCCTTTGTAAGGAGTAGGCTGTAGAGCGCACTGTGCGGCCAAGCCAAAACAATGAAAAGGAGCAAAAAAAGAAACTACATGAAACGAAATTAATCTGTTTGCCCACAGCACAAATTCACTGTGGCCATACTTTACGAGCACCTGCAAAGTACAGAATGCATGCTTAGAAACCTTGCTTTCATTATGAAGGTTGGTTTTACATGTCTTGCTCTGAAAGGTCGGGTGGAGCTCCTTATTAGTTACTTCGTACCTAAGGAGAAGCCTAATTTAAGGGAGTAAGTGGGTGTGTTTAGTGCTTGCTTTATTTGTGTGTAACATTTATTTTTATTCATCAAAACCCTATTATTTTTTTATTGCCAGGTGATACCGCAATCTAAGAGAAAGATGTCCACCTAACTGTGTTTAAATAACATTTCACAGAGAAATATTTAGTGGACTGCTGCACGAGTTGGGCAACGTGGGTGAGCATAACTGGAGCAGACCACAAAAATTCTCTGCTGGGACTTTTTTTTTGTAGCAGGATTGTGTTACATATTTGCATCTGTCTATTGTGAAGCACTCTGTAATGCTTCCTGTTTTTGTAAATGGTGGCTTAGTTGGAAGATATATTTTGGGACACCTTGAGGCACTTAGGGTTGCTCTTGCTGTGGCTGCTGCTGCTGCAAAAAAAAAAGCAACCGTGATTTGCACTACTTGCATCTTGTCGTAATGAATGGTGTATGCAGTACCAGGTTCAGGATATCTGAACACTCATTACTACAAGCACATCATAAAGGCCATTGCCTGCTTTGTAATGAACTATGCATTTACAGTCGAAGCTAATTATAGCAAACTTGGTTAGATTGAATTTTCTTTTATATCGAATAATTTCTGAGTATCGTAAAGCTACATCGTGAATCTGTAGGAAAATGTACGGTTACTTCATACAAAAATTAGTCATCACATCCGATAGACTGAACTTCGGGCAACACCGGGTGATTCAGGAAGCTGGCTTTTCCTCAACATATCTCCCGTGGTTAGCTTCCCTGCAGGTCCGATCGAAATTCGTACAACTCCGTTCGACTGAGAAAATTGATAAGGTGGCAGTTGCATGTTGGCAGCACATGAAATACAAAATAGAGCGACAGCACACAGGGACAAGCAAGAACAAACATGACTGCTGGTGTGCGTCCTCACTTGTCCCTGTGTGCTGTTGTGTATGTCAAGAAGCTGGCTGTCCCTCAGCACATTTCTAAAGGTTGGCATTCCCGCATGGACTTGCGACCCTATATTGGTGCTGTGTAGCTTGCGGAGACCGATGACGACCTGGATTTTCCGTGAAATATGTGGTGGGCGTTGCGCCAGTTGTGCCTGCGTTGTCACATTGTGCCTGTGTTCACACATATGGTGCGTCGTGCGGCCATTGGCAATTTCACTTGGTTTTACTGTCAGTGCGTGCGCGCGATGGCAGCCGCGAAAGCGCAGAACCTCCCCTTCTCTCTGAATTATCAAGCAAGTTGAACGAGGTGAGAAGAGATCCAAAGTTGCTCGCCACCAACATGGATAGATCGATGAAGCTTTGAGCCCTCGTGATCGGAAAATGGCTGGAATGCTTGCAGGACGTGCTTTAGTTTTGGTGACCTAGAGGTCCAGTCGAAGAACGTGGATGACTGCAATCTTTTTGTCCAGTGGCTGAAGTCTTGGAACGACGACCTGCTAGTCTAAAAGATTGCTATGTGCCTATTGCTGAAGCATTAGTTCCAGCAACATTGCACTTTACTTCCTGCCACCGAACGCAGCGTTGATGCTTCAACCCTTGGACTAGGGGATAATCTGTGCTGTGAAAGTTGGTTTTGAACGGTTCCTGCAGTACCCGAGGACTGGAAGAGCCCTAAAAATCGACCTCTCTGGCACTGTGTCTATGCTGAGTGGGTCGCGGAATGATATCAAAAACGAAATTACACATATCTGCTTCCTACATTATGGTCTCTTGTTTTCCCGGAGATGACGAAGCAAATTCTTTGCTGGGTGAGCTCGATGAAGCCGTCGCAGTTCTTGATGATTTGTGGAACCAGTTGTCATAATTTCCTGGTTCTTTGTCTCCGCGGACGACAACGTTGAGACTGTGGGAAAGCTCGTGAGCAATGACATCATTGCGGACTTTGCAGATAACCAGGGCACTTACTGATGCTAATTGTGATTAGGACTTGATAGAACCTGTGCCCACATGCTTCGACATGCTCCATGCGCTCAGCATGGTTCGTCGCCACTGCGCGTCAGTAGAAGGCTGCGGTCGCAGCTGTTCGGAGTCCATGGATTACATTGAAAAATGTGTTCTTTCCAAGGCAATGAAAATGAAGAAACGTAAAAAATTCATGACTATTTCACTCAGTAATCTGCGGGCAGTAGGCGGCTGTTAAAGAAATACTTTTTTTTCCCATCTCAATGCGTTTGTATGTTGCTAAATTTATTGTTACTTTTATATCGAATTGAAACTTATATCAAACTCGTAGGCATTTTTTCGAGAGATCGATATATGCGGGTTCGACTGTATGCGCACGTGACTTGTACTGCTTACTTTACTGGACGTATATGGTTTCAGAGCCCGAAAACAGCAACATGTCTGTTGTGTGATGCATTGATCGCCTCCATTGAGCTCGTAAAACAAAGGAAGTTTGACATTTACTTGTTGTGGTTTGTGACATTGCAGTCTGTGTGCTCCGATGGGCGTCTATTCAACCACCTGGAAACCATCTGGAGGTTCGAGCCTGGCCTCGAGGACAACCCCAAGACTTGCACACTGGATTTCAAGGCAGGCTTCCTTTTTCTATGACTGTTTTACTTTGTAACAAAGTTAGTGTCACATTAGAATCGGGGGAAAGCTATAGCCATTTCTGTACCCCTGTATTGCTTTTTTCATTTTAGTCGTAATGTGGAAAGTGTAAATTTGATTTCTCAGTATCAATTTTTGGACACTTTGCCAATGCTTGTCACCATTTTGACATTCAGCATATCTGATAGCGTTACTTTTTGGGCACTTTCGTGCAACAAAATATGTATGCAGTGTTCCTTTAACCACAGCTGTTGCTTCCACATTGCTCAGGTTGCCTTTGTGTGCAGGTGTCGTTTGAGTTCCGTTCTCGGCTGCACTCACACCTGGCGCACATGTTCCTGGATGAAGTGGTACGGCAAATGACACGTGCCTTTCTCAACCGGGCAGCCACCCTGTACGGCAAGCAGTCCATCCCAGGCCGGAGTGGCAAGGTGCTGCCCTCTGGTGCCCCCTGACGCCGGCCCCCCAAGTAGCCTTGTCTTGACACATGTGGACTGCTTCAATGTCCCATAGCCCCCCTCACCTCCACATTTTTCTCGCATGTGTTGCCCCAATTTTTTGTTCAGTCTAGAGCCGCCATGTTTTGTGAATATCATTTCTCTAGTGTGCAGTCCATTTGCCAGGTGGCACTCCACTCACTAGGGGCAACTGAGCATGCATGGAAGGTGAGGGGGTGTTTTATTGTTTGAAGATGCCGGCAACAAGCAGAGAAGTTACGGAGCAGCCATCAGCCGGAGGACAGCAGAACTGTGCGGTCATACGTGGAGTTTTGCATCACGAATTAGCCAGAAGATGGAAACAGGCCTAGTGGTGGTGATCTCTGCAGTGGCCCCCAAATGTCCTTGCGTGCTATCCAGCACTGCCCAAGGAGCTTTTCAGTTGTAAATGAAGCCAAACTGCTAAAGAGCAGCATTGTGAAGTGATCCTCTTGGACGAATTAAAATTTCAATGATATTTGAGCAGTGTCGGCTTAAGTGAGCGTAGTATTTATATTTAATGCAGTAGTTCACTATTTTTATTTTATCAGCTAGTGGCTTTTCTAGGTTGGTGTTTTTTGTACTTCGAGTAGTTCAGACAAAGGAACAAAGGGGGAAATGTATTTGTGCTGTCAGCAATCCAGGGTGACTAGTTTTGTAGTTAATTTTACAATTGCTCTTCGTGGGTGATACTGAACGCTGCGCAAGCATGTCACACAGGGCTTTGGCAGAGCTCATCTTTGTTCTTAAAAATTCTCCAATTGTTGAATGCACTCTTTGCTGAGCTCTGGGAAGAATTTTTATTTTTGTTTGACACTTACCGGAAATAAAGTATTGCCTGTTTTTCTGACTGATTCTTTGTAATTTCAAGAGGTGACCTTGCCTAATATGGCTGCTGCTAAAGTGCAGGCTAATTTTCAATTATTTGTGAATGAAATTGTCTTACTACTGTGCAGTTTAGTGTCTTGCTTATTGCTACTATCCGTTCTTTGTTTTGCGCAAAAAGGTAAGTGCATTTTGCCTTCACGTACGTCTAGAGGCCTGTGTACTGTGCGATGTTGGTGCATGTTAAAGAACCCCAGGTGGTCGAAATTTCTGGAGCCTTCCACTATGGCGTGCATCCCTCACAGCTTGAGTCACTTTGGGACGTTAAACCTCCATGAAATATAAATGACAGAGGATAAACTGTGGTCAGGATTGCAGGCCTGTTACGCATTAATGAGAATCTCTAGATGAGTGTCTGGAATCAATTATAAAGCAGTACAATTTCCGAGCACCAAGGAAGGCAGACCACGGGAAGAAACATAGCTCTGGTGCTACTTCCTGCAATCCTTGTCTTTTCTTTTTGTACTCTGAACGTGCATGGCCAATACCAACTAGCCCGAATTTTTGTTTAGCGATATATGTTTTGAGTAAACTACCAGTGCCAGGTGGCCCCTTGAGAGAACAAAACAGGGTTTGAGTCAGTTCAGAAAACTTGTAAACAGATGTTATATATATATTGGGATAAAAATTAGTGGCAATGAGAGATAGGTAAATGTGGATGCTTTTGCAAATTGGCAGCCCTGCTATAGCAGGATGCAAGTTAAAAAAAATTGGTGGTGGCAACAGTAGCTCATGGCCCACAGTGTGCTTAAGTGATCACGCCTGTAATCGCAAGCAACTTATGTTTCACTGTATTGTTTAAAAAGTCTCGGGCATCAAAATTTTTGTGCTCGTACTTTGATCTTGTGATCAGAAAGAGTTGAGCAGCAGACTATTTAATGTGTTGTAAAGGAACAGTGGGCAGAGCTTTACTGCGGACTTGAGCCGTACACGACTAGAGTTTCAAATAATGCTCCACCTAAATAGGTTTTGAACCAAATTTTTGTTTGCACGTGTTATTTTAAAAGCTGTGCAAGACATTACTATAAAAGATCAACCATGGTATTCTCCTATGACTGCTAAATAATTTATAATTGGATTTCTTCTTAATGCTGTTTTGGTTTCAGCGATGTTGCATCATATATACAATTAATAACAGGAGGGCCCCCTGACAGTTTCTGCTTTGGGATCTCCTTTTGTAATAATTTATGTACCTCATAAATGTCCTTTTCTTCAATAAAAACTGTAAAACCGTGATATGTAACGTGCATATAGGTTGCATGAGGCAGAAAAAAAAATTGGCGGAACGATCAGACGTGATTCGACAACTCTGCAACAGCAGTTTGATTTACCCTCAACGATTACATTGATACTATTACTCTAAGCACGGGCTTCACATGTGCAACAAAATTTTTGTAGCGTGTGAAGGTGGGTGGAGGAGGGGAGAGGGTCGTGGTGGATGAGTGGGTAGCCCCCTATCCAGGGGTGATGCCTGGAGGTCAGTTTGCTTTCCTATTGCATCTTTGAATTAATTTTACCATCTCTTTTTTGTTCCGCTGTTTGCGTGGACTTCTTTTGGGTGAAGGTAAGGTGGGTGGTGCTTCTGGATAATAAAGTTGGGGGAGTGGGTATGAAAAGTGTTCCTGGAGGGTGAAGATCAGTGGGTTTGTAGAGTGGGGCAGAGGATCATGGGTGGCTGGAGGCTTATTGGGTTGGGGTGACGCTAGCACTGCTTTTGCAGTAAAACACATTATAATTGCTGTCATAGTTTTAATTCACTACAATGCCTAAGCCAGCCTTGACAACAAACGACGTATCAATAGTTGCATTGCCATTTTTTTTTTCATACTTTACATAACGTGAACACACTTTACATGTCGCAGCCATCATTCGGTTCGTGAAACCGAAACAGCATGCGAAAAGAAATTCAACTGTAAATTATTTAGCGGCTGTAAACGAACACCTTGTGGTGATCCATCCATTCTAACGTCTTGTGCAAATTATTGCAGAGAAGAAAACATGCAACTAAAATTGGGTGTCTATAGTCCTTTACGCAATATGAACGTGGCATACCTTCGAAGTGCATGCAACGATGAAGTTTGAATCTAATGTTATAAAAGAAGGCAATACACGTGTCCTTAATAAATCCAGGAGCCCATCCATAATCTTGAAAGGCACTTATGAATGTATGCCAAAGAAAAGATGCAACCTGAGGAAAAATTTTTAAAATGTACGCCGTGGTGGCTCAGTGGTTAGGGTGCTTGACTACTGATCTGGACTACCCGGGTTCGAACCCGACCGCGGTGGCCGCGTTTCGATGGAGGCGAAACGCAAAGGCGCCCGTGTGCTGTGCACGTTAAAGATCCCCAGGTGGTCCATATTATTCCGGAGCCCTCCACTACGGCACCTCTTCCTTCCTTTCTTCTTTCACTCCCTTCTTTGCCCCTCCCTTAAAGCGCGTGTCCCCTGAGATGTGAGACAGATACTGCGCCATTTCCTTTCAAAATAACCAATCCTTGTGCTGTAAAAGCAGAAAACTTAATGACACAATGTCTGTCTATCTGGTAGGAGAGTCGATTATCTTGCATGTTTCGTCAGTTTCCAGTGCAGTTATGTCAAGATACATATTCTTAGTTGCTGCTTTCTGCAGAAAACCGAAACCTTGGTGTATTTCGTTCATACACAATCTACGAGTAGAATATGCATGCTGACTGAGTGCTGTTGAGAGTGTTTAAAAAGATGTTGCTCTTATAACCCCCCCCCCCCCCTCCCCCGAGTTTGAAGTTGCAAGTCAATTTTCGTTTTACAGAAAGTACAGCTTGTCTCAGTTTCTTTGGTATTGTTTAGTGGTTCACTAGCAGCCAGTCTTCCAAAGGTAATTGAAGGGCTGGGGCCCTTAACAAAGCCTTCTACACTTATGTGGTGTCTCAGACCAAATGAAGAAAGTAGGAAAAGGGCTAGTCCTAAACTATTTGGAAGGCACTACTTGAGTGTGGACATAAATGAAAAGTTTCTTACAAATAAATTGAAATAAAATTGAAATAAATCGAAAATTCTTCAAATAAATAAAAATTAGTGTGCTGCTTCTGCAAATTGCAGCACACCATTGTGTAGTCTGAGCTTTATGTACCTCAGCAAAGACTTGCATAGTGCTTGTTGTGGTGCCTGTGTAGTGACCAATTCACACAAGCTTTACCTGATTTCTTGGGTCTGCTGCAGGCTGCCTGGAAGAGTTGAAGTTCTAAGAAATACAGATATTCATGATGAAAACAAAACTACTGTACATTCTTGTGTAAGGGCCATACCTGTATATGGGCTGCACCCCGATTTGGACTAGATAACTGAGGAAAAAAAAATGCGGTTATACTTTTTTTTTAAATTCGTGCATGGGCCGCACCTTCAAACTTCAGACCCGAAAGTAAAACAAAGTGCTGCCCTTACACGAGTTTATATGGCACATGGAAGTAGCCATCTTACTGCTGGCCTGATCAATGTGGCACTGGTAGTGTTTTAAATGGTACAGATTTATGTGTAGGTGTGTCCACAGTAAACAGGCAGTAGAGCTTTAGCCACACCGGCATAGAATGCAGTGGCATGTGGTTTGATTGTTCATTGAATGCCATTTCAACAAAATTTTGCATTGAATTGGTTTTTATTGAGTAAGCATATTTATGAAAACACTTTCTTTAAATTTTCAAATTACTTTCAGTTCAAAGCTACATATTTCAACAGTGAAACTTCTTCCTAATACTGCCATACATGCATGACCTTTGCCACAAATGAAGGTAAGAAAATGGATGCCATATGACTAACGAGTGTTGCATTTGGGTAATGGGTTGTATGAAGAATGACACTCTTGCCTTGCGGGAAACCGGACATTTTCGTACATACTTAGCGAATTCACTGTCATGGATCACTGGTGGCTTATGTCCTGCATGCGAGCCATGAATGCCGAGTTACATGATGAAGCCATATGGGACAGCTCGGGAAGCACTAAGCGCCTAGGAAAACCCCACATGCAAGGTTGCTAATGCCATTTGTTCACAGCCCAAAAAAGGTGGTCTTGCTGCACCCAAAAAATTCAAGGGTAGACTTTAGGTGGAAAATCACTGCTGCAATGAATGTGTCGAAGCTACAGTGCCTTTATAGTGGCAACATCATATCAGTGGTTGCAAATTCTGTGGTGAGAAAATGCTCTTCTGCCACTGTCATGTGTAGATAACTGAAACTTAAAGGGGTGGAAACAAAATTTCGAATGCAAACTAAATGATTTGTTTCATGGGTGTAAGGAGATGCTTTCTAGCAAGTTTCAGTTGCAGGCATTAGATGGAACGTGATTTAATGTGATTTTGAATGTCGTCCGAAAGGCCGCTCAGCATTTCAACGAACATCAAGTGACACCAAGGAGCGGTTGCCTCAATTATTGTGATGACATCGAATCCAGTGGTTGTTCTCAGGAACAAAAGCTTGTCGGTGAAGCCAACATCATCAGTATTGCAGTAGTTCAGGTTAGCCGGTCGACAGTGACGTCAAGGTGCCCTTCAGCACTGGTGCCGACTGAGACCGAAACTGCCGATTAAAAAATTGTTTGTAATCACTTATTAGTGAGCTTTCCAAGCTCATTTTAATGCAATAGCACTAAGGCTCCCCTCCTGCAGAAAATCCGGCGTCATCATGAGCATTGTCATCGGCGTTGAGAGCGAAAAGCCCTCAGAGAAGCAACCTAGGTATGCGACCTTGTGACGTTGTCACAACCTCCTCACTGGATTGTGAGCAAACTGACCACTGTGGCAGGTGGAAGTTCAATTAATGATTAGTCGCACAAGCCCTGCCAATGGCACGACCATCGCAGGGCAATGGTGCATCGCTTAAATGCTGCACCACTGTGCCAGCAATAGTGTGAGATTCTCAAATTTCTGTGAATGTATAGTCAAGAATGACCAACTCTGCATATATGGGCATTAATCCATTAACACTATTGTGTTATACCCTTAAGGCAGAACTTAAGTGTTTCCTCCCACTTTCCAAATTTACTAGGCCCATAAGCCTCTTTCAAGGCTGTTTTTGCCTTGAAAGAGGCTCATGCGCCTAGTAAATTGACAGCCAAAATCTTTGTGTCTGCCCCTTTAAAGAAAATCAGTGTTTAATTTTTCGAAGTTCAAGATAAGAAATAAGCCTTTCAGCCCCAAGAGACTGTGATGATATTGTAAGCTAAAATGTCCGACATGCGTTTGCAGATGCTTGTTTTGCTGAAAATTTGGACCTTTTGCAGTTATGCATATTGAGTGAAAAAGCTGTATTATCAACAGCCGGGTTAACTACTGTTTCTTGGCTACCCGTTGCATTGAACTGGTTTGTGGGCAAGTGCTGCTATTAAGGTCAGTTTAATTTAGCTTTGTCTGATAGTTAGCAACTTGGCAGTGTACAATGCTTGCCTCACGGCATTGGTATCCATTTATGCGTTGCATATTGCAATCACTCAGTTCAGCCCTTGGGCGCGGCCGGGCAGCCACCAAACCACGTGACGTGACGTCACGACAGCCGGAGGAAAAGCTGGGCCCCAACTCGCGCGCGGCCGCAGCCACCACCTGACTCCCGCTCCTCCCGCTAGGGGCGCTGCGCTGGCGCATGACGTCACGGAGGAAAAGCTGGGCCCCAACTCGCGCGCGGCCGCAGCCGCCACCTGACTCCCGCTCCTCCCGCTAGGGGCGCTGCGCTATGATTGACGTCACGGCATATGTATAAAAGAGCTGCGCTCCTTCGCCGGGAGTCTCTTATACCCCTGTCACACGGGCATTTCGAGGGCCCTCGAACCGATAGTCTATCGACTCAAAGGCGATCGAGCGCTGCTACACGGGCAGTTTTAATGGCGATCGAGTCAATAGCCTATCGAGTCAATGGAGCAGCACGGAACACCATCGAGATATGCAACGCATTCTTGGCTTAACCAAGCTAAGCCTGGCCATTTTTTTACATGGGCATTCTCGCCACCAGTTCAGTTGGCTGTCAGTTGAACTGGACGGCAATCCTGACAAAATATTAACGATGCCACTGTGGGTCCTTTGATCGAAAGCCCACTTGGGTGTGCAGTCATGGTAGTTAAATATAACAGCTACCTCAAGCCCTTTCACCTCAATTTTGCAAGCAGTCATGCAAAAAAAAAGTTTTGGGTGAAAACTGGGAGAGAGGAAAAACTATAGAAAGCATTCCAATAACTCGGAAGGAATAGTTGGATATAATGCAGTGCTAGTTAAAAGAAAGAACTAAAAGAATAAAGGAGGAGGAGGAAAGGTCTTCCTGGTTGTTAGCCTAGCATGCTACTCCAGGTGAGGGTGAAAGAGAAAGAATAAAGGATTTCAATATTATACAAGGGACGTCCCAAAAGCAAGTTTCGTCAATTTTTTGAAAGAGAAGATGGTATACCAGTTGAAACGAACAATTTCCATAAGAATCCACACTCGTTGCTGGTTCAACAATGGAAAAGTGTCAGCAGAGGAGCATTGACGCATGCACAGAGCGCTGAAGAAGAGAGAGTAGCAGCAAACCGTTGCGACCGAGGTTATTCGAGTACAAATCACGATGGCAGACAGACGTGTGCTGACAACGTGGTCGCCAATGGAAGTGCATGTGTTATACGGTTTGGGCACATGGGACTAGTGTGTTCTGCCACCCATGAACGCCTACAGATCGTATATAGTGAAGATGTCATGTCTCATCAAATGTTTTGTCGCCGAATTCAAAGCGTCACCCTCTGCAGGAAATGTTACGGCCACGTTGTTGTGGGATGCGAAAGGCGTGATTATCCTTTATTTCTTCTATGAAGGGACCATTAATGCGGCATGCTACTGCGACACCCTCACCAAACTCAGGTCCTCCATTCGAAAAAAGAGGCCATAGCTCTTGAGTGAAGACGTTGTGCTCTTAGACAACAATGCAAAATTACACACAGCAAGGCTTACACGAGATCACATTCGTCGCATCGTATGGCGGAGATTGGATCACCTGGCCTACAGCCCTGATCTTGCCCCATCTGACTTTCACCTGTTCCCTGCATTGAAAGCTGCACTCTCAGGACGTCACTTCCAAAACAATGCTGAGGTGGAGCAGACCGTCCGACAGTTACTTGCATCGCAGGGCAGCGAATTTTACGATTGGTTTCTTCAAACTGATTGCATGCTATGACAAATGTCTCAATGTCGGTGACGACTATGTCAAAAATAGTGCAAGCTGTTATAGTTCATTATGCCATGGTGTAATTTTTCTTTGGCAGTGAAGTTTCCGTGTGAAAATAAATGACAAAACTTACTTTCGGAATGTCCCTTGTATATAAGCTTAATGTTTATTACTTGTGGCATGCGTACATAGAAAAGTTGTGAATGATTGGGTTGAGGCAACTGGACTTCTTTTGACAAAATTGCATCGGGTAAAATTCCCTGAACCAAAATATGCTCAGCATGGGTAAGGAGTTATGCTCAATTTCTGAGGCATTGCAGTGGTGCAAAGAAAGGTGAGCATGTATTGGTTGTGAACGGAAGATGGTGACACAGACAGGTCAGGAGCAGAAATGACAATGAAAGTTGGAAATGCATGCGACTGTGCTGTGATCGAAGTGCTTTTGGTATGCAGCTACGTTTTCAACCTGATTTTTGGGGCTGTACATCAAACCTTGGCATTCACTTGATCGTATAAGTATGCGCCTTTAGAAAAGAGCCAAGCAACAAAAGTTACAAGGTTTTTATGCTCTGTGAATGCGAAAGCATCCTTTCACCTAAAGGCTGTCACCATAAAGGCTTTTACCTGGAAGGCATTTCTCTTAAGGCATGTGACATCAATGCCTTTATTACTGACATTCCCATTACGACCCTCATCATTATTTATTATAATAAAGTCCTTTATCATTTCACAACTACCACTAATTACGACTATTATAACTATATATCTCTATCACTAACTACTGTCTCATCTTAGAGTGAGAAACCCTTTAATGAAAAAACAGAATTTAGCCGGCGTTTAAAAATCACTGGCATGCTACTCTGCGTGGGGATGAAAATTTTGGAGATAAACATGAAAGCAGAGTGGTGCACTAAAGGTTAAAGGAAAAAAAAGAAAGAGAAGATAAAATGTGGCCATTAAATGCGCACTAATTAGGTGCATCAGCGAGAAATGATATAACATATGCAATATGCAAACAAACAGTTCATTGCATATGTCTGTTGCCTTTAGGCAGGCTAGGGGTCCTAACGCACTGTCCATTGTTGGAGGTACTGGGGAGAGCTTCTCCATGCAATGTCCATAGTACGCACACTTGTCAGCATACGCAGGACACTCAAGCGGGATACGTTCGAGTTTCGATCGAGCCGCAGCTGTCACAAAGCGGAGTTCATTTGACCGAAACGGTATCGTAAGCAGTTTGTAAATGCGGCGTTCAGGCGAAGTCGGTGAAAAAAAAGTGTCTCGAAATGGCGAGAAATTCTAGGTGGGAGACTTGATCTGAGATGCGGGGCGAATGAGTAAAGGAATTGGTAGTGATGTGCCGACAAGCTGCAGAGCCGATACGCACCAGCTTTCATGAAGAAAGTCCGAATGTATCTCCGATGTTGTTGGCCTTTATGGGCCGCTTCAATGCTTTTCCATTGGCCAGGATGCCACTCTTTCATTGCCTATGAACACCCATTACTACCTTATGGTCTACTGTCGACAGCATGCGAGACCACGGTGACGTCTTGAGGCTACGTGCTTCGCCTCACGTAACGTCGGCCGAAAATTCCTAGCTGGGTGAAGAGTGTGCGGTGGGTAGAGGAGAGTCAGATTTTCGGGCAGGCACGCGCCGCCTTTGTGGCTGTCCTCATAAAGAGAGAATAAATGAAACGAATAAAATGCAGCAACGAGAACTCCACATACACTCGCTCACCTAGCTAGGATGCAGGCGTAACACGGACTGCATAATTTGGAAACTACCTCCTCCTCAGGGTCTTAAGAAAGAGCTCGACAAAATTTTGATAGGGCCTGAAATGTTTTGGATGGCAGCCGCCACGCCTCGACTGCCCTTCGCTCCGTCACTGCCGAAAAGGAAGGAAGGAAGGAAGGAAGGCCTCAGACGTTGCTGGCACATACCCACTACGGGGGAGTGGCCAAGACACAGGCGGTTAACTGCCGAAAACTGATGGTCTTGACATCTTTATCCTTGCCATATCGCTGCGTGCGCTCGTGTTTTGCCAGCATTATTAACGTATTTATGAGCCTCTGTACAGGAACAAACAAATGACATAACGCAGTAACCGCGTGGGTGTGCAACACTAATTTGTTATCGCTTGGTCGAGCCGTTAACTAACAGCCAACAGCGCTCGTTCCTGCTCGTTTATATACATCGTCTTGTTCTCGGCTGATTACTGAACAACCTCATTTAGCATCATATTTGAAGCGTGGCTACGCTCAAACCATGCTAAAACCAGCTAGAACGCCCACTCGAACTTGTAGGAGAAAATGAATAGCATCGCAGAAAGACAAGCTACGATGATCCAAGCCGATCCGAGTGAAATACTTGACGGCGGCAGCTGTCGTATCCAAGCCAAGCCGAGCTTGTTGTCATGCCTTCTCGTATCCCACGTGCGTTTGAAGTGAGCAGACAAGCATAGAAATACAAGTATGTGCTTGCATCGGACCACTCGCATCTCTCACGTGCCACTCATTGTCAGGAGCTGCGCAAGTACTAAGTGACCTGTCGCGGACGACACACTGTTGGCCCTGATCTGCATGCTGCAATGAATACATCAGTGGAGCTGCGGACCTTGCATGCATCCGGTGATCCCCAAACGTTTCCAAATGGCCAAGCAGAAGAAACCGACGTGATTCTCGTTGTCAACGTAGTCTGCAATGAAGGTGGGCTTAATGATAGCGAGCCTATGGTGAGCGACGATTTAAACAATGGAGTGCAGGCACTACATAACGCAAGCGTATCGGATTTGGTGCCTTCAGCCGCGTTTCTAGAGGTTCAGGCTTCTCTTGTGCGCGAAAGTACTGGAGCGCCTTTGAAGTCTGAGGTAAGCAGCTCTTCGCTGGCAGATGCAGAGACGTCTGCGCAGCCCGCTTCCGACGAGCCTGTGCGTGCTTTCGCGATGGACACTTCGCCCGTTGAGGTTTCCCAGGCGGACCTTTCGGCGGAGCTGGGAGCGATCGGTGAAATTGCAGCTAACGATGCCGCCGAGGCTTTACCTAAGCGACCAAACCTGTCGTCTCCACCACAACGCCACGACGGTGCTGGAGATGAAGCGTCCGAAAACTGCAGCGCGGAGCAAACCGCGTCAGATGTTGTGGGCCACCTTTTAAAGTGCGTCGAAAACGGTGGCGAAGATGACGATGTGATCGTGGTGTCGACCGCTGACATCGACCAGCAGTCGCAGTCTGTCGGTACCAAACAAGCAGGCGCGGGCTCCCCACCCATGTGCTCTTCGCACAAAGCGCAGATCGTCCCTTACCGCGTAAACGAACAGGACACTTCCGACAGTTCGTCCTCGTCATCCTCGGACAGTGACGATGATGTCGTCGTTACGACGGTGGTGCGGCGTCGCACGCCGAAAGGCGACTCCGATTGCTCGGAGGGTGACGACGCCCGGCCGGCGCCTACCAAGCGTCGCGGACCGGGTGGCAAGCCGCCAGGTTCTCGCAGCGCCGGCCTGAAGACCCCCGGAGAGCTGGACATCGACGACTTGCCTCCGATTGAAGACCTGCACATCACCCTGCCGAGCAAGGACCTCAGCCAGGCCGGCCGTGTACGGCACGCCGTCGACCAGCTGCTAGTTGTGGAGAGCGAACCGGGGAAGCCAGTGCTCGACTTGGACTCGGTGTTGTTCCGCGCAGACGGCACGGCCCTGGGACGCGTTTTCGACGTTCTGGGGCCCGTCGCCGCTCCGTACTACACGGTGCGCTTCAACTCTGCCGAGGATTTAGCCGAACGCGGGCTGGAGCCGGGCGAACCCCTGCTGTACGCGCCGCTGCACGCAGACGTGACGCAGTACGTGCTGGAGTCGGAAATACGCAAGCAGCGTGGCTCGGACGCCTCGTGGGAGAACAACAACGAGCCGCCGCTCGAGCATCTGGACTTCTCGGACGACGAGCAAGAACGCGAGATGCGCAAGCAGCTGCGTGCCGCCAGAAGTGGTGGCAGTGGTCCCGCGCCTGGTGCTTCTGCCGGCGGCGTCGGGGACGGTTCAGGTGGCGACGAGCGGCAACACGCTTCCCGAGGCAGGGGCAGGGGAGGTGTTTCGAGGGGTGGCCGGAACAGAGATCAGGAGCAGAGGCAGCTTCCGGAGGTGGCCAACAGTGTTATGCGGCCACGCATGGAGGGGCCTCCAAAGCGTGGGCATTTCCAGGACAGTAACAGGCCGCAGTGGCCCCCATCGCAGGGCCCACAGCAGCGCTGGCCCTGCAGTCCAGCAGCAATAAGATTTCAACCGAACGTGCCTCCACCTCAGAGTCCTCAGACTCCGCCATGGACTGCGAGCCCGCGCGGTAACAATGGCATGCCAAGTGTCTGGAACACTCCGCCACCACCTATGGCTGCAGGAGCATTGTCGCCGTCCTGGCAGCAGAATAGGCCGTTTTTTAACCAGCCACCCATGTTTCCAAATCTGAGGACTCCACCTCCAAACTTTGGAAGGCTGGTGACACGGATGATGATGCCACCACCTCGGCCCCCCCAAGGGCTTTTCCCGGCCCACAGCGAGTTGTGTGTCAGCCCTCCTGTTGTAACTTCTGGTGGCCAGCAAGCTGCTGCAATGAATTTCCTCCACCAGAGTCCTTTGCCGTCACCTGTCTACAACAGTGCGGGCCAGAGGGTGCCCTTGTACGACCCTGTGCCGGACCTTAATCGCATTCTGACCAGTCCACCGCCTTCAGTGCAGTGAAAGTAGCGGTAGCAGGTTCCAGAATGTGGGGTGTTGCTTGCATAGAGCTTGGACACATTTTTTAGACTTTTTTTGTAGTAATGTTTTTTTCACACTGAAATCTGATATCTGTGTGATGCTCCATGGATTTTCACATATGTACGGCATCCAGCTATTTGTTTGCAGTGGAGTGGAAGGTATGAGTGCAAGGTAGTGCCTCGACAAGCATGAAGGTCAGTCACGTACGTCTAGAACTTACTGCTCTGCACTCACAGCTTTCACTGCACTGTCAAGCTGCAAGGTGTAGTGTTGTACTGGATATGGGGATACTGTATGCCTGAGTTGATAACTGTGTGTGTGATCATTTCATATTTGACTGTACGTTAGAAGCGTGATCCTCAAGGTGCACACAAACACGAGCTCTGTGAAGGGGAACATGCAGGCCTATGGCAGGTGGTGTCGTTCACAACAAATGGCAAAGCATTGCAGCTAGTCCTGGAATGGAAGCAGTGACAGCAAGGTTGTTCTTCCTGCTGAGGCGACCCACCATGGGCACCTTGAAAAGTGCAGCATTATGGCTATTTGCAGTAATACAGAGTGAAGCTCTGGCATGCAATGCTAGCATGAACACAGAAAAGACCTCCCACAGTGGATCTGTGGCTCGGTTTAGCTGCAGGGCCCAAGATCACAGCTTCATATGTTCGCTGCGATGGCTGCATTTTAGTGAAGGTGAAGTGAAAAAAAAAAATGCACATGCTGTGCAATGTCAGTGCACATTAAAGTCAAATTCAGGCGGGAGCTAACCATTACAATGACCCTTGTAGGCCACTTTTAGCTTTGGGAGGTTAAAACGCGCATACCATACCACATTACATACAAAAAAAAATGGAGCTGGTGCTGGTAGAAAGCGACACGGCACTGCTTTCTCCATGTCTCTCCAGGACCTGCCAGAATGCTTTACCACTGGTTGGGGACGCAGCTGCCTGGAACGCTCATGCATGTTTCATTTTGCAGAGCTCATGTTTGTGCTGTGCTCACTTGCCCACCACATATTGTAACAAGTGTCAAGTGCATATTTTTTTTTAACAAAGAAGGCATTGCGTATTGCATTGGACATAGTCGAGCACAGTGTGCTAGCCTTACCTTCGACTTGAGCATGAATAAACCAATTCTTGTCCACGCAAAGTAGAGGAGTTTCGCTTTGCATACAGGTGCTGGTGTTATGCAGCACAGCACTGTGCTTTGTAAAGGGGTCAGTTTGTCTTGGCATCCCTGCTTTTACTGCCACAAGTTTTCAATAACTTGAAGAAACAGTAAAAGACATATTTGGTCCCTTATGATAGCCTACATCTGCTGTTGTGCAGGTGAAGTTAACAAATTTACACTGAGATGCATGACAAACTTGATCCTGAAGTTTTTTGCCAGCATGAGCCAATTAGGTCGGCTATAGGCCAGAGGTCTGTTCTAATGCTCTCCAGTTATTCCTATCCTGTGTCAGTGGCGGTTACCCTGCCCCAGTGAACTTCATACTGTTATTACAGAGGGACGAGACTAAAGTATCCTCCTCCTCACAACAAATTAAATCAACAAGAAGCAGTTTACTGCAGGAAGCTGCAAACCGGAACCTTCCCCAATTTACACATCCTTAGCAAAATGTTCCCGAACCAATACAGGGACATCTGCCCATGGTGCGGTGCAACACCCACCCTATACCATGTTACTTGGGAATGTGACAAAAATAAAGCATTCCATGGCTCAGAAAATCCGAGTGCGGAGCAGTGGGAGAGTGTGCTCTCCAGCGGCAGCCCAATCCTCCAAAGAGGATTGGGCTGCCTCCAAAGAGGATTGGTCATCCATGCCCAGCGAGCGGCCAAACTCAGCGGTGCCCTGGAATAGGGGCGCCGACCTCTGCAAGACGGAGGGAGACATCTACTTGAAGATGAAGACCTCTGTCTGACCGAAACACCTTGTTAGAGCATTAAAGTGTATCCTATCCTATCCTATGTCTGTACTCATCTTTAGGCTGCCGATGGCTCTGATTTCCCTCCTGTGGAATCGATCCACTCGCTGACCCAAACAAACCACTGGTGATCGGTTTGTCGCCTTAAATTTTTTACACCAAGCGCCCTATATTCGTTTTGATTTCCGCTAGGATATGAACTAGATTATGTTCTATTATCCATGTTGCCTTCTTTATCTATTTGAAGGTTACTCCCTACCATTTCCATTTCGGTACCACGCATTGCTGACCTCAAGACCACTTAAAGCCTTCTTTTTTTGTTTCAAACCGTAAATGCTTCAGCTCCTGTGGTGAGTACTGGTGGCATACAACTTTCATACAGGCTGTTTCATCGAAGTCCCCAAGTAATAGTTAAAAATCGCCTCTTTGAGGTATACCGTTGCCTTTGCTTGATAGCAATACTATAAAAAAATACTCATAACATAAGTATGTTATTACAATGGGAACAGGCGAATTGTAGATTTTTTTTTGCTCGGCTAGTAAGCTGAGTAATTGATATGTTTTAGATGTTGCGGAAGATTTGTAGATAGCTCTTATAATGGACAAACTGTTTTTGTTCTCACATTTTAGAAATTCTGAAGTAGCTGCCAGCTAGGAATCCTATTGTTGCAACCAGGCACTTAGCTAATAGAATAGCTAAGTGAATTCTGGTAATTCAGTTAACAAAAACTGATCCAGCTAAAGTAGTAGGGAAAATTTTCGAATGGAATGCAAGACACTATTAGTTTGCATGTATAAAAAGAAAAAAATCCACAGGGGTCTGTCTGGTTGGGAAAGGAATTTAAAAGGCTCAATAAGGCAAGCTGCAACTCGGCCGCAGTCAGACCTGATGAAGGAACCAAATAAGTTCCAAAACGTCGTGTTATCACATTTTTGGTCGGCATTCTTTTAACCCTTAATTTAAATGCATGGGTCACCATGTGGAAGCAGCTTAAATAATTTATAATTGAATTTTGTAGCGAAAGCTACACTAGGCTAGTAGAAGCGAGCTTTGCCGTGCCTGTCCGAGGCCACAGCTGCGAATGCACCGTGACCATGGCACCAGCTGCGTTATTCCACAGGTGTTCCGCCATTGCGTCGCGCCGGTCTCCACTGTTGCGCCCCTTACGGCGCGGTTAAGGCGTCTACCATGATGTGAAAGTTACTGCGCCATTTCCTTTCCTGAACAAAATTGACTGTGGTTTAGCTCTGGTTAACCCTAGCTGAATTGCGAAAGCTTCGTTTCGTCGGCACGTCGTCTACGCAGCGTCTCATTTCGACGCTCTCGAGAGCTCAAACCGGTCTCTTCCGCAGTTGGAGTCACTCCGGGCCGTGGCACGACTTCTAGCCGCATCTTCGTTGCGACGCTTCTCGAGTCGTGCGGCGCGTTCTTCTGGCCTCTCTTGAGCGCGTTGTCTCTTCCTCGCTTCGTTCTGTCATTGCTGCACCTCCGCGCTCTCATAACGACAATACACTGAGGCAAAGCGCATATATATATATATACCCCCCGCGAGGCGACACCTCCTCTCCCTCTACCCCAGCGGAGCACACTGATGCGCCGCGGCAGCGGCTACAGTGCTCTAGAATATGGGTAGTGGGTTCAGGGAGCGGCCAGCGGTGACGACTTGTGTCGACGATACCAGATGGCGCCACCAGAGCATGGGCTGTATGAAATGCGGCGCGCCGCGCCTTGGATGCGCGCTGTGCATAGAATCGTCTTGAAATAAGCAAGGCTCTGTCTTTTAAAACAGGTCCTACAAATAGGTGAAGCTGTACACAGATATTGTCGGCGAATAAAGAAAATTAGATGTAGTAGTAGCCAACAGCCGATAGCGCGGTGGTGCGGACGAGCGGCCCCGTTAATGCTTCGCAACGCTGATCGTGCTCTTTTGCAGGTACGGCTCCCATATTTCAACGTTAGTGCATACTAGTATTATCGCCACCAATAGGAAAGGCTGAGTACAGGGAGAGGAGCAAACATTCTATCGATCATCGGGGTTATCCAGCGGCCAACTCGAAGCTGTCGGCAAACGTGGCCGAGTGTACTCCAGCTTGAGCCATCGGAAGTGTTTTAGTAGAGGGGCGGGGCAACAAGAAATTGGAATAAAAAAAAAAACGCTTCACTTAGAGACCGTTGTGTGTACAGCGTACTATATGTGAATGCGATAATTTTAAGTGTGGTATGCATGCCTCTGTTTTGTAAAAAGGAAAGGAACGCCGACCAAAGGTTGTTGTTAAAAAAGACGTTCTGGCTTCCCTATGGAAGCCTTGATAACTCTGATCAAGGCTTCCGTAGGGAAGCCGAAAAGTCTTTTTTTCTAACAACCTTTGGTCGGCGTTCCTTTCCTTTTTACATGAATCTTCTACCTGACCGGACGAGTTTTCGTCGAACTTTAGATTTCATGCCCCTGTTTTAATTGTTGTTTTGATGCATGCATTTTTTTCATCAAAACGAAGGGTCAATTGCCGCCGATGTATAAACGCTGATGAATGCAAGACAAGATAAAATAACTTTTATAAAACAAAGCACTCCTTTATTGCAGCGCTCCAACTACGCACAGTGTGAGACATATTCTTGAATTTCTCAAAGGAATGCCGTGTTTTCTTGTTTGCACAGTACATTTAGCCGCGCGACTATGAGCACTTATTTGCCCATCCTTAGCATGAAGCTTCTTTTTCCTGCGAGCTTCTCGCGACTCATTGATTGATTTAACATAAAAATGCAGCCTTGTCAAAACATAAAACTTGAGAATGCTGACTGTGAGCGCTTCTGAGTGCTGGCTGCACCCTACACCACATGAAATCTGAGATTTTCCCAGCACCATAACATCTACTATGCTGTTACTGCACAGCTTTTCCTGACTAAAAAAAGTTATGAAAAGGTTTTCCAGCCTTCTCACCATCAAAAAAAGCACACGAGACGGGTAGAGCAACCCTCCTTTGTCACAAATTGCAGTAAACTCACTGCAAACTCTCTGGCTCCACGCATTGATTTTCGCCCATTCTTAGCTTGCAGTACACAGTACCACTGTAATCAGGTATGCGATGGCAGCTCCAGTATTCTGAAGGAACATCCAGTTTAGAAAAATCGTCCGGCACCGATGCTTCGCCAACTTCACAAGGGTCTTGGTCGTTCGCCAACACGCTACTCTCAGTGTCAATGCCCGGACACCTCGATTCCTTGTTAACGTCGGAAGCATTACTTTGTGGTCTTTTCGCTTCATTAGGATATGTCCTTGTGCTTTTCCTCTTTCTAGGTGGTCTCTGTAGCGGTGTTTTCTTTGACAGATAGCTGGGCAGCAAAGTTGGCACCGCATCGGGTAAAAGTGCCGGCTTTCCACGCGGGATGCGGACTTCTTTGCCGTCAATGATGTGTATAAAGTCCCTCACAATGCATGATGGCTCGAAATGTAGCTCACACAGCAGTTTTCGTCCAAAACCTTATCTTTTCGATGAAGGTTGCGTTCCCACTGCTTCCGTCGGTTCTCATCCTTTGGCACAGCGAAGAGCGACGGCTGATCGCCTTTCGTCCACTGGTACCCCGTTTTGCACCCGGGAGCAAAACAATGCCGTTGACGCCGACGATTCGGCATGACCGTAGTCTTAACGCCGCGAACTCACAAAGAGGAAAAATGCACCGCACAAAAAGCAACAAACAGCTGCAGGCAGCTTGGCGGGACTGCTAGCCGCGCGCGCGGGCGCGCCGAGCCTACAGCCCACGCTACAACAGCGCCACCGCTTACATCCGGGACCTGTCGACACTCGCCGCCTCACTGCATCGCATGGAGCGCGCCGGCTCCTGAACCCACTACCCATATTCTAGAGCACTGTACAGCGGCGTCGACGGCGGCGCCATCCGTTGTAGCGCGGCTGCAGTGTTGCTAGGCAACAGCGGCTCAAGGTCGTTCGTCGGCCACGGCATACGGCTGAAGTGCGACCACGCGACGAGCCGAAATGGCTCGCTGGTTGGCGTAGTGTTGCTTTCCCAACAAAACCAAACAAAACAAGTGAGCCGCCACGGTGGCTCAGTGGTTAGGGCGCTCGGCTACTGATCCGGAGTACCCGGGTTTGAACCCGACCGCGGCGGCTGCGTTTCAGCGGAGGCGAAGCGCAAAGGCGCCCGTGTGCTGTGCGATGTCAGTGCACGTTAAAGATCCCCAGGCGGTCGAAATTATTCCGGAGCCCTCCACTACGGCACCTCTTTCTTCCTTTCTTCTCTCAGTCCCTCCTTCATCCCTTCCCTTACGGCGCGGTTCAGGTGTCCGTCGATATCTGAGACAGGTACTGCGCCATTTCCTTTCCCCAACAACCAATTTCATTTCAGACGTCGGCGTTCTCAGTGGTTAGGGCGCTCGGCTACTGATCCGGAGTTCCCGGGATCGAACCCGACCGCGGCGGCTGCGTTCTTATGGAGGCAAAACGCTAAGGGCTCATTCACACTTGAGAGTCGCAGAGGTCGCGCGACTGTTTTGGTCGAAAAGCGACAGCCGCAAACGGTCGCGTTGGTCGAAAAGCGACAGTCGTGGGCCAGTCGCTCGCTGCTCGGTTTTGCAGCCTCGCGACAGCGAGTCGCAAACCGCTGAACCAATCAGCGAGCGAGCCGCCCTTTCGGCAACGACGTCCTTGGCTGCCGTAGTCGTCGCTAAGCATAGCCACTTTCACATCGATGCCGCAGCTGAGGGCGTTTCGGAACTGACCAGCGCTGTAATCAAGATGCTACTCTCGTCACGGCTTTATTGTGAACCCCGTCTCATGACAATATAAAAATATGCTCGATTTCCGCGACGCCTTCAGCAGCGGAGAAAGCAGACGCCAGGCGATCGAGCCACTTTGGGCAACAGCAGCAAAGCGGCTATGAGAAGAAATTTGCTTGTATCCAGCAGCTCGGTATTGGCCAACAACCCTCAAAATTGATTCATTTTTGAATTTATACTTCCAGAGCATGATATGAACGCGAGCAAACAACATACTAGCGCATTTTTCTGACGCTAGCGCCCTGCATGCAGGCTGGCTGACATGCCGCGGTGCACATTGCCGCTATATCTTCCTCTTCGCTCAGGTCGTCGCAGGACATTGCTAATATCGAGGGTCCAGATCACTTTCGAGGGCCAAGCGCGAGCGCAGGAGACGCGGCCAAAGCAGACGAAACTCTCGAAAGCGCGCGAACGGCGTCATTCCCAAGAGTTCTCGTTTCAAACGAAAATCAAACGAGAAGGCGACCCGCAGGTCGCCCTTGGAAGTGTGAACATCGGTGTTGTCGAACTGTGGTGTAGTCGCAGGCGACAGCTCATCTTTGCAGATAAATCACTGATGGCCTCTTACATGCTGTATTCTACTTCCTTGTTTTTCTTCACATTTTAAATTTGTTTAGATATGGCACATTTCGAGATGTTATGATGCCGTCTGTTCATTTTTGGTTGTCTTTTTTTAGTTGTATTCCTATTTGCTCAATATGTGCACATATTCATTTTCTTTTTTGCATAATATGCATGTACTGGTGTGCCTAATGACATTGCTTTATGTGTAATTGTTTTGTACACATTCTGTGATTCACCGTGCTGCCTGAACAACCAACAAGCACTCTGTGCTTAGTTAGGTTGGGCAGGAAAACACATGTGCTAAACAAAGATGAATAAATATTGATTTGATTTGATTTGCTGGACCCGCCGCGGTGGCTCAGTGGTTAGCGCGCTCGACTACTGATCCGGAGTTCCCGGGCTCGAACCCGACCGCAGCGGCTGCGTTTTTATAAAAAGGAGGAAAAACGCTAAGGCGCCCGTGTGCTGTGCGATGTCAGTGCACGTTAAAGATCCCCAGGTGGTCGAAATTATTCCGGAGCCCTCCACTACGGCACCTCTTTCTTCCTTTCTTCTTTCACTCCCTCCTTTATCCCTTCCCTTACGGCGCGGTTCAGGTGTCCGCCGATATGTGAGACAGATACTGCGCCATTTCCTTTCCCCCAAAACCAATTATTTACGCCGGCGTTCATTGGCGTTGACAACGTTGTAGAGGCCGTTGATTATCATGAAAGGAAAGGCGCACAACTGGCTCCCTGGGTCAGTGGACACCTCAAACTCGCTTTCGGCGTGGCGTTGGTGCCCAACTGCAAAAACCTGCTTTGATTGCGTTCCGTACACTGGATAGGCAGCGCGCCCACCCTGCCAGGTGGCAGTTAATCGTTGATCGCGAGAGATTGGTCACCGAATGAACGCTGCGGCGTATTGCTGCAGTGCCGCGTGTCTGCCACAACGTTGTCAGCAATAATGCATGTAGCCAACATATCGCTCTCACCACCCCCACGTACATAAAAGCGCGATTGAGGCGTCCACGGACCCAGGGAGCCAGTTATGCGTCCTCCCTTTCCTCAAAATCATCGTTGTTTAGAACGTTGTCAATCCTAAAGCCAATGAACACAAAGAACGCAGACAGCTTTCGCTTTGTATATCCTTGATTAGCTGAGCTGATCCACATTCATTTTAATTATCTTCTACTCGCGGATGTGTCTCAGTGGCTAGCCGTTCAGCTGTTGTTCCTAAGGTGGCGAGTTCGATTTCGGCCACAGCGACCGTATTTCGATGAAGGCGAATTACAAGAGCGCGTGGCTAATCATCTTGCAGTCAACTGCAGTCCATTTCTTTCGCTTCACCTCGGTATTGCGAGTGATACAGCTGCTCTCAAACATGCCTCTTAATAATAATAATAATAATTGGTTTTTGGGGAAAGGAAATGGCGAAGTATCTGTCTCATATATCGTTGGAGAGATACTGCGCCATTTCCTCTTCAAATAATCAATCGAAGAGGCCCACGAAGAGATAGCGGATGACGAGCTCGAAAACGCGGCCTCTCAGTCCACGTAGACGCTGCTTGAAAAACCCAACCGAAGGTGGATGCAGCACTTCGATGATATTTTCGCTAGGGCTTATAGCAGACAGCAGCTATTAAACACGACCACACACGGCCGCTGCAAAAGAAGTTCTTTCGTTACGATGTTCTCAACTGGCTGCCGCCTATAGTTGCAGCAGCGGCTGCGATGTCATTCTACGGCTGATGTCGTCTTTTCCTCGGTGGATCGCGAACACCACGAAGCCATTTTTCATGCCGGTTTGTGCATTAAAATTTGCAGCAACCGGGGATAACGCGGCACTAAAAAATGAAAGTGGATTAGCTCAGCTAATCCAGGACACACAAAGCGAAAGATGTAGGCGTTCACTGTGTTCGTTGGCGTTGACAATGTTCAAGACGGCGATGGCTTTGAGCAAAGGAAGGGCGCATAACTGGCTCCCTGGATATGCGGACGCCGTGTGCCGTGCGATGTCAGTGCACGTTAAAGATCCCCACGTGGTCGAAATTATTCCGGAGCCCTCCACTACGGCACATCTTTCTTCCTTTCTTCTTTCACCTTATCCCTTACCTTACGGCGCGTTTCAGGTGTCCAACGATGTATGGGACAGATACTGCGCCATTTCCTTTCCCCCAAACCCAATTATTATTATGCTTTGATATATGTGGCGGTGGTGAGAGAGATGTGGCCTGAATGCATTAGCGCTGACAGCGTTGTGGCTAACATGCGGCACTGCAGCAATAGCTAGGCCGCAGCGTTCGTATGGTGATCAATCTCTCGCGATCAACCATTAACTGCATGCCACCTCCCAGGGTGGCAGGGAGGGCGCGCTGCCTATCCAGTGTGCGCAACGCAACCAAAGCAGGCTTTTGCAGTTGGACACCAACGCCACGTACATGAAAACGAGATTGAGGTCTCCACTGATCCACGGAGCCGGTTGTGCGCCTTTTCGTGAAAATGAACGGCCTTTGCAAAGTTGTCAACGCCAATGAACTTTATGAACGCCGTCGACTCACTTGCTTTGTTTGGTTTTTAAGGAAAGGAACTGGCACAGTAACCGTCTCACATATCTCGGTGGACACCCGAACCGCGCCGTAAAGGAAGAGATAAAGGAAGGAGCGAAAGAAGAAAAAGAAAACTGAAAATTTAAAGTTGGATTTTGAAGAAAGGCGCGGTGCTGCGCAGCGGTGCAGCACTTGTGGTTCGGTGCTACTAGTGGCGCATGCGCTGTAGTGACTAGGGAGAGAGAGAAATATCCGCGGCGAAGCGCGCGTTGTGACGTCATGTGCCTCCTCGGAGCACCGCCACGGCGAAATCATAAGTTCGCTACCAGTGAAGCTTTCGCTTAAGAACGTATAGCTCACAACTCAATAGCCTGCACATGGCGACGACGAAAAACGAAAACGCAAGCAAAGCGATCCTCTCGCGTGCTTTTGCCGGGCAACGGGCCAATCAACGTAAAGAAAAGCGCCGAGTAGAGAGGCGGGCGAGGAGGATGTGCGAAGGTCTGCGGCGCGGCTGCTAAGTTCATAAAGAGGCGGTACTTTCGAATCAAGGTACTTCAGGCTTACAGGTTCCGGTGGCACCATCCACCAGCCCGGTCAGTAACGAGCTCTAATTTGTCGTTCCTCTGTGTGTTGGTTGGCGGTGGCTGTGACGGCGGCGTCATGTTCTGTGTAGCCCGTGCTGGCACCGTCCCTTCTTCATCGGCACTTGGCGAGCGTGGTTACATTATAAGCGGCAAAGAAGTCAGGGAGCGCTGTCAGCTGTGAAGAAAAGCTAGGTGGTCGATGAGGTACGCTCCCCAAGACTCATATGCATGTAAGGGTCCTTGAGCCGTCTTATAATACGTACGCATTTCCTGCCGTGCATTTCATGCTTACATCTACTATCGGCTATTAGGAAACCCAACCTGTAGTTTGCTGCGCAACGATAGCTGCGTGCTCCTCCCCCACGTTATAAGATATAAAGATGGGGACACAGCGGCCTGCTCCGGTCTCAGATAAAGTTCATAGTTCATAGTAAGGGGCTTTACCGCTAGGTGGCTGGAGCCACCGCCCGATTTAAAGGGTCCAGCCCCACCCATCCATCCATCCATCCGTCCGTCCGTCCGTCCGTCCGTCCGTCCGTCCGTCCGTCCGTCCGTCCGTCCATCCATCCATCCATCCATCCATCCATCCATCCATCCATCCATCCATCCATCCATCCATCCATCCATCCATCCATCCATCCATCCATCCATCCATGTCAGTAAATTGAAATGTTTTTTAGAGTAGAATGCGATTGTTATCGGGTCCCGTTTCAAAATTCGCATACTAATAATTACTAACGTACGCATCAGTACAGAAAGACACTTCCCGAAGTCGAAGACCACAACGCATTCAGTAGGTCCCCTTTTTATTCGATTCGAACCAACGAGCCTTCGTAGCGTGTTCTGCGCGTGCTCGCCTCCCTATCTGAAAGACACCGGTTCGATTCTCGGTATCTCCATAAGCTTTTGAAGCAAAAGCTTCACTACGCTTGCTAAAGCCGATAAGCCGATTTCGCCATGCTTTGCCGGGTGACCTTCAAGTGAGCCAGAGGTCAAGTGTGGCTATAGGTGGACCACATATGTGGCATACATATACATATGTGGTCCACTATGGTGTCGCACTACTTGACATCTGAAGTTTCGATTCGCCGGTAGAGGGCGGTAGAATACGCCGCAGCGTTCAATCAGGGGGGAGGAAAGCGCGAGCCACTTCTGTTCCGGCTAATTGAAAAACCTCTGCTGAAGCCGGAACTCCGTTGTGAACGTAACTGAAGGAGGAATTGGCGCTAGAGTTTGTAGTAAAGAACATGATGTGGGGCCGTATTACGCAACTGTCACAAATTCTGTCAAAAGTTATTGACAGTGACGTCAAAATGAGGAAACGATTAGACGTCACCGCTTGACGCAACGAGGAATCAGCCAATTACAGCAGGGCGGCGCCCCTAGAGCATTTATTTGCACGGCGAGGGGCCGTTAGCTAAATTTTTGTAAATAGACGAGAAATATGCAGCGATCAAAATAACTAATATTTTACTTTGCCAAAACATCGTGTTCAAAGTTCAAAATAATTAAGCAAAACAAAAAGCGTTCGAAGGTGTACTTTTAAATTTGTTTTTAAATTTACTTTTGCTGCCGCGGGGATGCGCTGACGGCGGTAAAACGTCAAGCCGCTTTGTACGAAAGCAGCCGATTCCACGCCGTGTTATTTTTTGCGCGGCGTCTGAAAAGAAGCAACTGTGCTGTTGACCTAAGTGCGCAGAAAAATTTGAACGAATGTAGTGAAGGCTACGCGCCTGCCGAGCGAACTTGCAAGAAGCACTTGGTACGAAATCGACGAAGACAACTTGTTGAAGTCTGTGTTTTTCGGCTCTTTCGATCGATTTCAAAATGCCGAAAGGTGAGGTGTTGCAGTATGTGATGTGTGGTTGTCTGTTTCTTTTCCCTTGGAAAACAGAAGACGACCACGAAGTGCGATTTGCTGGGAAAAATAAAGTGCCTTGCCAGCATAAGTGTGTTTTATTTATATACCTGTGGCACAGAGGTGACCGCGGGAACTCACCCCTTCTGCGCGCTAACTTTGCAGATTGCCTCCAACACCTGCCGCATGCATTTGCTTACCATCGGTTGTGCGATGCCGACGTGCGCCTCGTAACCAACGGCAGCTTGAAAGCCGCCGGTAGCAAATAACCCCGGTGCACACAGCACCTGCCGCCGCACCGACAGCGCACTCGCACGCAAATTTAATTCCTCCCAGTTCATCGTGGACTTCGTCGCGCAGCCACTCCATAGTCTGCTTCTCCAGTCGAAAAAGGCGTATGTTCAAACGTGTCTTCGTGCGCTCTCCTTCGCCGTTGCTCGCGCCGGCGCAGCCGCTTCAGTCGTATGGCCGCGTACACCGCCGCCATTTTCTGTCAAAAACGCAATGGTCAAATTGACCGCCTCGAGGCTGCCACAAAAAACTGTCAATTAGCGCATGAATAATTAGGTGTGCAACGTCACCACTTCTGCCACATCCTTGGCGTAATCTGCAGCCACCCATGACGCAAAAAAACAAAATGGCCGCCGGCCACGACCGACCAATAGGAGCGAGGCTTATTGACACCTTATTGACATGTTTTTGACAATTTTCCTAATTGACAGTTGCGTAATCCGGCCCCTGACCTCAAGGAGGTATTGAAAGAAGAAACGGTGTCTCGCTCTCTCTCTCACTCTCTATCCATTTTGAATTTCTGAGCCGCGCAGCCATAGCAGCCGCCATGCATCTTTTGCGTGTGTTTCGCGAACTCCGCCTGTCACGGGTTATCTCGGGCGCGGTCGCCTGCTTTGCGGCGCCGGTCAGACACTTTGGCGTCGTGTTTTAAAGCGAAAGCTTTACTGGCCGCGAACTTGCGATTTCGCCATGGCCGCACTCCGAGGAGGCACATGACGTCACAACGCGCGCCTCACATATCTCGGTGGACGCCCGAACCGCGCTTTCTTTCTCTCCCTCCTTTACCTCTTCCTTTACCGGGCGGCTCGGGTGTCCACCGAGATATGCGAGACGGTTACTGTGCTTTGCGCGCTCGCCGCGCCATCTGTCATGACGTCACACCGCGCGGCTCGCCGCCGCCGCCTTTGGTATGACGTCACACCGCGTTCCTCGTCGTAGCGCTCGCCTCCGCTCGCTTCGCCAGCTGCGTCGCATGCCTGATAACATGTGGGAGGATTGAAAAGGAGAGCTCGCGTGCGCCAAAACCACAGCTGTGTCGTCTTTAATGCGACAACAACATAGCTAGACTACCAGGCTAACCTGGATTCGCAATCAAGATTAACCAAGTCTAACCATTCTATGCCTTAGCTTTCGCTACGTATATCCTGGCATAGCCGAGCTAAGCTACTGCCAATTTTTTTCATGTGCTGGTGATTTCGGTGCCGCGACAACTGCGGTGGTGTTTGGTTTTGTGCGCGTGAGCTTCGGAACTGCGAAGGGTGCAGCGAGACCGGCCGCACTGATACGACGGGAACCGCTACGTGCGCTCGGTTTCTCGGGAGCCACCGCTCATTTCGGCGCCGTAGATCATGAACAATGATTTAGTCACTGCTGTTGACGAAGCAGAGATCGGCTTTTGTCCGCGAGAGTCTGAACATCGGGGGGCCGATTATGCGACTGCATGTTAACTGAATTTTATTGCAGCCGCATATATAAGCATTGAGAGTGAAAGTCATTGCGTGATAGCGGTTTGCTTTCACGCGTTTACGTAAACAATAATTTTTTTACAGTTGGTTATGATGGAGAGTACATCATGCATGCATTAAATTGCGTTCACACACTGTGCACAGAAATGATCCTTCTGTATTGAATGAAAATTACGCAGGAATGATCGTATATGTATTGCGTGAATGATGCGCGAAATGATGTACATAAATTGTCAGTTGCACCGCTTGAGATAAACTTAACACCTGTGGTGTGTCGACACCTATTACCTGCACTGTACGGAATGCTGTAAAGTAGAGATGTAAGGTATTTGGAGAAGTATCTCTTTTTGACTGAAAGTAACTAATAGGATATATATGTGTCAATAACGCCATGAAAAATGTTCTCTGTTCTACATAAATTGCTGAAGCGCTGCGGTTATTATTGTTTACCAGCACCTCAATCAATTTTAACATGCCACAACAGCAAAGAAAGGGTGTGCGAACCCCCCCCGCGCCCGCCTGTTGGGGTCGTCCATTGTCATGGAGATAACGCGCACACCAAGCGCTATGAACGCAACTGAAGGAGGAATTGGCGCTACCGTAATTCGTGGCCACTTGGAGGTATACGAAGTTTTACCCCTCCCCTGGTTCAATGGGTGACCAACATCTCAATGGTTCAATGGGTGACCAACATGGGTGAACCATCAAAGTAACTGCCACCTGCATGAAAGGTTTACAGGGTGGGCGTGCTGACTTCCAGTGTGCGGAACACACTCAAGTGACGACGCAAGTGTTGTTGGCCCAATCAGTCGTATTTCCTTCTACGCTTGTAGTTCGAGAGATAGACGACATATGCGCAGCCATTCTGCACACTCGGTGACCGAAGGGACGAGGAGACCGGCTTATCGTTGTGGTAGAAACATTACCCCTCCTCGCTTACTTCATGTTGCGATGGTTGCCAAGAAAACTAGAAGACGTTCGTCTTCGTTCTGAGGAGCCTACAGAACATTAGTTCTTCACTTTGTAATCACGACAGAGGTGGCGCACTCTTCCAGAAATGAATCAATGGTGACGTCAGCGCTTGCAGCGTAAAATGCATCAGCTGACGCATTCCTTTCGTTTGGAAGGGCGATTTGCAAGCCGTAGTTCTCAAGAGGCGTCAGAGTATCATAACTATATCTCGAGGATCCTCACGTTCATGTGGCTATCTTTCTCTGGTGTCCGTTGATAAAGGCGCTGCCATCAACTACAACAAGGCAGCATGCTCGCCTACTGCTCCTGTAGACAGGTGCTTAGAGCACGGCCGCATCGCAGGGCTCTTTCATACTGGCGGTTTTCAAAACCAGTTGTTGCAGTTGCGTCGTGGCCGTCCAGGAACACGCGATGAAGCTCCAGTATAAGCCACTTAGCATTTATGGTCCGCCTTGCCTGCCTTTTCGTCACAGTCTTATTATTCTTATATCGACGCATTCTGACCGTCTGGCACAGCGAGCGCAGAGCAATTCACGCTAACGAACGCCAAGCTGAGCCGCGATCGTCGTGCGAAGTGCTTTACCAAGTTCGTCTCTCGTGTGGCCTGGAGGATGCTCGCATCGCGCAGTACTTCTCTGTGCCAAAGCGCCCACTGCAACCAAGGAGAAAGCGAAAAATTATATTCTCGCTTCACTATACGGCCCCTGATCTTCTGAGAAGCATTAGCCCTAGCCATCCTGCGTGTTTTCGTAAAAGCGACGATCAAGCTCCTGTGGCTTATTACTATCAGATTTTTGTGCAAAGTCGCTTGTCAGCCCTGGTGGGTACGACGGCTTGGCAGCCTGATTTAAGCGCTGCTTGTTGCCCTTGGTGACTCCTTGTGGACCGGCTACGTCAGGCTTGCAGTTCTTGTCATATTTGGAACGGATATGTGCCTTTCTAACATCACAGCAGGCACGCAAAGAGGATATATTTTTTTTCGAGGAGGAAAGGGGGGGGGGGCGAGGCTTTGCAATGCGTTTTCCGAAAATTTAGTCGTTTCGTGTGCGCGTAAGCTATGTGTATCCAGTTCAGATTTTGGCTGCGTTTTTATGGAGGAAAAACGCTAAGGCGTCCGTGTGCTCTGCGATGTCAGTGCACGTTAAAGATCCCCAGGTGGTCGAAATTATTCCGGAGCCCTCCACTACGGCACCTCTTTCTTCCTTTCTTCTTTCACTCTCTCCTTTATCCCTTCCCTCACAGCGCGGTTCAGGTGTCCAACGATATATGAGACAGATACTGCGCCATTTCCTTTCCCCCCAAAAACCAATTATTATTATTATTAACGGCGCGGTTCAGGTGTCCAACGATATATGAGACAGATACTGCGCCATTTCCTTTCCCCAAAAACCAATTATTATTATTATTATTATTATTCTTTCCAGCCTCACCTTTCTAGATGCTGGTAACATTGTACGTTTCTCCTTGTACATTTCTCAGTATCTGCTCCATTTTGCAGCAACACATATCAGACGTGACAATCCTCACGACTGCGAGCCCTCATGAGGGCGTCCTCACACTCACCTCATGAGGATATCACTTGGTGAAGCGAGAGTGAGGGAGGATCGGCGCATGAAAATTCGTGAGGACAACGGTGAGGGAGGAAACACATGATGAGGTGAGGGTGAGGGAGGACAAAAGGCACGCTCTGAGGGTGAGGGTAGGGGACCGAACCGCACTCTGGGCTAACGCTTCTTATTTGTGCAGCCCGCACGAACAGATGCAGTCAGTCTTCGATGGGAAAAGAAAAACGCAAGAAACAGCGAAGATAGGGAAACGAAAGCCATAGAACAGTCGGCACACTTGGTGAACGAAGGTTTACGATAGACGACCCTCTCAATAACCACCCACTCAACAACGAGCCGCCGGGCTGGGACGCGTTTTTCTCTTCGAAGTGGCCGCCGCTTTGCGACTTCGAGTGGGTGTCCATGCATATTACCTTACACCGTGCTGAAATGTAGCGGTCCCCATGGGCCGGCAGCTGCACGGGGGCTTCAGGAGGGAGGAGTCGAAAGTAGAATTTCGCAGCTTTTACCTCTGCTCTTGTTTTCTCCGCTCTTCCGTTGGATTTCGCGGAACTAGGTTTCTCCGTGCACATGAAACTTGGAACAATCCCGGAGCAGTCCGCATAAGTGGCATCGGCGATGAACAACGCAACTGAAACGTGCTTTTGTCTCCATAACTAGAGCTCATCATCAACATTGTCACGCGTGTTACAAAAGTGCTCTTCGTCGAACGACCCTTACTGAAGTGATCTTTACTCAGATCTTCGACCTCTCGTCACCTTTGTTTCCCCTTGTGCGGTGGTTTGTGTGTTTGTTTTCTAGAAGTAACGGCACAGTGCGAAGAGACTTAACGTTCTTCGCTCTGGTGCTAACCCGAGATCGGTCTTCGCCAGCGGCGCCATCGGGACAACTTCGACAGAGAAAAGATCTAGTCCGCGAGAAACAGACGGACCGGACCTCATCCGCCCGTCCAGAAAGCAAAGACGGCACACAAGAACAGCAAAGAAGGATCCTTGTGTTGTGCATCCTGTTTAACGGCTCTTCGTGTGTCTGTGGCCTCAAGAGTTTGATAGCTTGCATTGCATATTTGTAAAATAACGAGTCTTATTGTGCTCGTTGTCGCACCAATGTTCATATTGTTGCACGAATCAATCATCGGTTGTACTACTGGACAGGCAAAGTCGCGAAGGCAACAACAACAACAGCCAAAGCTATAGAGAGCCGAGACACGTCGTTTTCTCTCCTTAAGTTTCTGAATGTAGGTCCCAGTAAGTTTTCTCTTAAAAGTAATTAAAGTAGTAACACCCGCTGCTTTTTGCATATTGTTAACATAACTGGGAAGCTACAATGTTCGAGCGTTACTGAAAAGATATTCTTTGGTGACTTCGATTTTGCTACGCTTGCACCAATCGCGGATTTTTGAAACATATTGGCCCGGCTGATGGCGTCTGGTTTCCGCAGCGAGTCCGCAGGGTCTTAAAAAAATATTTTTTTATCATGAAACGAAAAATTTGTGAGGCGACAAGATAAAATTATGCGATTATACGCTGCTTATGTGGTCGTCCCTGCTTTGTCTAAGCAAGCGTTCTGGGATTTCTTTGCGTTCTTTTGTTTTTATGCATCTTTTATTTGGAGTTAATGCGCTATGAATGAAGGGAGCGTTCAGTTTTGTAAGCGGAGAAGCGAGCATCGCTGCGGAGCAGGTATTCCGCATTCAGGCCAGGTTTCAAGCACAGCGTTCTCAAGTTGCAAAGAAGCTGCATGAGTGAGCCAGCTGTCGTTCGTGGCGTTCAGGAAAATCTGAGTGCGCAGGTGCGTGCGCTTTTTTTTTTCAGCGGTATTATGGAAGAAAAGGAATCGGGAACAACCTAGCGAGCGGACAATGCGACATAGGGTGAAGTAGTGCGCGACAATCATTGCACTGTCGTGGTAATAAATAAAAACTGCCAGAGTCTAGCGCTGTGGATTGAAAACGTGGTCTTCATCACCTTCCATCCTTGTGCGCGGAAGAGCCATTAGGCGAGCATACAGCAAGCCTCACAAAATGGCAGGAAACTAGTATGAATAAAATTCAGTTATAAGACCCAATGCTATCGCAATGTCATCGGGAAATTGTAAATAAGCGACCCACAAAATTTCCTTGTTCAGAGCCTTTCTACAATTTGCACTTAGTTTAAGTACTGTGCTAAATTCTATTGCATTTTTTGCTAAATATACCAGGCGTATATTAGTTTTTGTACACAGACAAAACAACGCGCTGACCTATTTTTGCAGTGCGAAGCCAATGAAATGTTATAAGCGCAGGAGGGCAGATGTACGCACGCAGTGCGTTCCAGCGTTAAAGCGCGCGCACACACACACACACACACACACACACACACACACACACACACACACACACACACACACACACACACACACACACACACACACACACACACACACACACACACACACACACACACACACACACACACACACACACACACACACACACACACACACACACACACACACACACACACACACACACACACACACACACACACACACACACACACACACGCGCGCGCGCGCACGCACGTGCACACACACATACACACATGCACGCACGCCCACCACGAACAGCATCTAGCCTCTCGTACAAGAGTCTTCAGGGCTTGCCTTATATGTTTATTACTCAGTAATATCGCCAGAACTTGCTTACTAGAAAAATAACTCTAGCTGTAAAGAAACTATTAATGAGAGTGAGGTAATGTTGACACTGTGAGGGCGAGGATGAGGGAAGGCCAGCAAGTTTTCCGAAGGGAGGGTGAGGAAGGGCCGGATAAATTTTCCAAATGAGGGTGAGGGTGAGGCAGCAAAGGCATAAATGAGGGCAATTTTCCAGCTCTGAGGGCTATTAATGGCTCGTTCGCTGGTGGCAATAATGGTGGCCATGTTGATGTAATAGCGGTCGCCCTAACCGGAGGGTGGCAACCACGAGAAAGGAGGAGGGGGAGGCGGGTCACATCGACGTCACTCTTAACGCCACTAGCAAGCGGCATGGCAATGCACCCTGCTCAGTGATACCAACCGAGTGATGTCACGTGTGACAGTCTAGTTTTTTTCCCTCATATCTCCTCCTACCGCTTTGCCGACCCCCCGAAACACATGCAACGATTTCGTCTTTCAGAATTCGCCGTTGGTCCAACTATACCGGCTAGTCCAACACCGCGAACGTGCATCTCTTGCCACTTCCCAGACCACAAGGCTTGCTGCATGGCTTCCAAGGAGTGGGAGAGCAGGGGTACCTAGAAGAACGAGTGTCCGCACCAAAAATTAGAAGTGGTCTTAAAAGCAAACCTGTGCATGTCGCTCTCAAATTCTTTGCCGCAATATATCGTGAAATGAAACCACCTCCACAGATGTCGCTGAGTCAAGTCTTTGACTGCAAAGAATTTGTAATTTATTTCATTCTATGGACACTGGATACGCGCTAGACAGGCTCCTCCACGCGGCTTTCCTCTGGCGATAGGCCTTTTCGCATTCTTCATTCTACCAGCTCGAAGGAGTCTTATCTTCAATGACCACCGAGTGGTGACCACTGATAACCGAGTGGCGGCTAACACGGAAATTAGTACGTGAGGACCCTGGTCAGATTTATCCGAGGGTAGAAGAGACGAGACGGCCTCACCTAGAAGTTTCTTGAACAGTGTAAAAAAAATAAAACTGGTTGTTGGGGAAAGGAAATGGCGCAGTATCTGTCTCCCTACTCGGCGGACACCTGAACCGCGCCGAATGAGCAGTGTAATATTGTCAATATTTTGTGCAGAACCAGCAGGCCTAAGCGGTCTGCACGCAATAGTGAAACTGATTGGGTAGTGGTCACTTGATGAGACCACTGACATGTGGCCGGAGCTGAACGTTGGTTTCTTAACCAAAGCCACCAGCGTGGCGCACGAGCTTCGTGCCTCGTGCGCATCGCCTTGGGAGAGTGTGTGTGTGTGTAAATATTTTGATAGCTCTTTCAAATATTTTCATGCTTGCTTTTCGGAATGGTGGCCATTCACACCCGGAAACATCGTTTCCTGAAGACACCTTTCCATCCCACAATTCTTCAGGACTTCAGGCAAGATCACACCTCTTGCTCTAGGAAGTACGTGACACCGGCATCTCCAGTTTTGTCAACTGGATGGAACAGGGGGAGATGGAGGGCAAGAGGGCTGCCACGACTGCCAAGTGGGAGAGAGAGGGTGATAAAGTCTAGATGTGGCATTCAAGCGCGGAAGTTCACCTCGCCTGAAACCGTCGAGCAAAATTACGAGGGCACTTGGAACAATACACTTGAATGCGAAAGCATTGTGACAACGTAGTTGAGAAGTTGATTAAAAATTTCTTTCTAATGACACACGCACCCAGCACCCAGTCGTAAGGAAACGCGCACACAATTTTCAGCTTAAGTCGCAAGAAACTATGCGCTTTTGTTGCCTATGGGTTGCATGCTCACCGCGCAATCTGAAGATTATTCTTTGAAATCCCCGGTCCTTCAGAAGTATATTTCTTAGGTGAAGACGTCAATATCTCAGTCTATTGCTGACGTCATAGCAGAAAATGGCGATATCTCTGTGCGGCTTTCGGACCGCTGATGCTGGTCAACGCGCCCAGTTTCGTTACCGGTGCGCGAAATTTCAGCGCTTTAAAATGTCATCACTCACGCTTGGAAAGCGGTAACCATCGCGACACTCAACCTACCGAAGGATTTTTAGGCGTTAAACAAAACTACACAACAGTCTCCAAAAAAACTGACACTCACGCTAGCAGTGCTTGATAAACTTTGAGAAGATATATTTGAGACGAACACGTATCTCTAAAACTGCAACGGCTATTGCTACTGAAGCGTCCATGGCGCCACGTTAATTGCCGGCAGCGGACTTGTAACAATGGGTCGTGGAGGGAATTGCAGTGCATTGTCCGCCTCGTATACAAACACAAAATGCAATAACCAACAGCATTCTTGCTCTTAAAAAAAAATCCCCACACAATATGTCCGCACAACATATTTCCGTAGGGCTTACCGCTGCTTGCCGCTGAACGCCAAATTCGCTTAGCGAACCTTGATGTTAACAGAGGTAGCGGAGGCTGCTCGTCCAGAGGGCGCACTGAAAAGCAGCGCGATACTCCAACAGGCTACTTTCTTCAAGGCAGGGCGGCTTTGAAGAGAACGTGTAATTCATGCAAATATAGACACGGAACGCTAGAACTCTCAATGTAGGGCTCTACAATCTGTCCACTGGATGCTTCATATCAGCTTGCATTTTATCCTTGAAAAACTGTATTCACAAAAAGTCAGAAGAGTATCCACTTTAAATGTTTGATGGCTCAGCGCAGAACTTCTTTCGGGCTGAAACGCTAGCCGTGTAAAGTCGCCAAAAATCCAGAACAGAAAATGAAGACTGCGTCTCAAGAAACTGATAGACTACATAAACGAAAACCATGCAACTTTTGGAGAGGTCCTTTTGAGGAAGGGCTTCGAAAAAGGGCAATATTAGTCCAGGAAGGTAAGCGGCGCATGAGGGAACCTACCCCAAGAAGCTATGCAAAGACGACATAAATGCACAGACACTATCTAAGGGATACCATGTAACCACGAGATCATGGCTAATGGTGAGTGCAGAGAGAGTTTTCTGAATAAAAGGCGCAAAGCTACCAGTGACATCCAAGCACTCCTAAATAAATCGATTCAGGGCGTAGCATTTTTCAACTCCGAAGCGAGGACACAACACATCTAAGATTAATCGCACATACTGATATATCGGATTCCCTCCCCCACTCCCAACCTCAAACTTGAGCAGGAATATGTCGTATATATACGTGGGAACAAAGCATCTGTAAATGTACTGGAGATTAGACGAAAACTATTCTGTGCATTGCAGTTACAAATTAGACATGCTGATGTTTTTCGATATAAAAAAACGATATGCGCCCACTAACATTCACTTGTCCAGCGGCGACGCCACATCGCAGTATTCGATGGAGTATTCCGCTTTGTGGTAAGGGCAGTCGAAAGCGTTTGAAAACTCTTCCATGTTGAGCAATGGGAGGAAACAGAACACTCTGGAGGCAAGGTTCTGTTGCTCGCTTCTCACGCTGCACGACAGAAGGCAGAAGCGCCGGAAGAACGTCTTCTGAGCCAAAACCCAATAACTGTCGTAGTTGGCGGCAGCCCGGCTCGGCTCGTATGCTGCTTTGAGCGCGTTGAATGAACTGCGAACGCTTTGGGTCCAGATGTAGACGTCCCGAGGCTCCCACTTGCCAAGGCTGTCGATGCTCACATTGAGGGCCGTGCGGGCAAGAACATCCAGGCACTCGTAAAAAGAGAAGAGGGCAACCCTTTCTTCCGGTGACCATACGGCCGACGCATTGATCGGAATCACTGCGCGCAGAAGAGCTCTTGCGAGCAGAACGCCAAGGGTGCCCATGACATATTCCGGCGGAACGCCCTCCGCATACAAGACGGGCTCCTGGCGCATTGACGCTGGGGCGACGATGCTGTTGGACTGATCGTGATAGAGCACATCGCTGCTCATGAGGAAAGCGTCGTCGATTTCGCGCTCATGAGGAGCCGGGGGTTCTTCCAGAAAGATCAGCTGCTGCCGCTTCTTCATTTGGAGGAAGAAACCCGGAAAGCTGCTAGTCTTGGACACTGCTCCGAGGTCGGCCTCGTCAAACGGAGTCTGCGAGTAGACGTTAAAAGGGTAAAGGGAGACACTCTGGAGAGTTTTGTCAGCTTTATGTCTCATGAACACCGTCATCCATGAGAACGCGCTTGGAATTGAGACAGAGTCGAGCACCTTGGAGAATATCGGGTAGATGGCAGTGTCCCCGCTCGGTTCTCTGAAGAGCTGGGATGCGATGATACCCCTGGTGTTTCGCATGACCGACTGAGTTGCCCGTAAGCATGAGGACACTATGCTTTCGGTGTCGTTAGAGCTGACTCGGCGCAGGTAGTCGAACTGAAATCCATCCAGCAGGATCTGGACGAATAAGTAGACCACTCCGTCTTTGCCGAGGACTCTGAAAAAGCTGAGCAGCAGTTGAATCAGGTCCACGCTGTCAATGGATATCATGGACTCTGTATTCACTTGGTGCTGTTGCGGGAGCTCGGCATTTATAACGTCGAGCCATTCGTTAAGACGGATATCCGCAGTCAGGTCCCCCAGGATGGCAATGCTTTGGCGTTGCTCCCGACGTTCCCATGCCATGTATTTCCGCAACTTCTGCTCTATATCTAAGATGGCGGTGACATTAATGGGATGGCCGAGCATGCCTGAGACCTCACCCATCAGCTGTATCAAGTAGTTCTTCAGGGACATTGTGTGCTTCGCGTTCATCTTGCGCGACAACGTCTGTCCGCGCAAAAGTCGCAGAGATACAGCCTCGGGAAACCTGTTCAGGCTGATGTCCAGCACCGTTTGGATGCCTCGCGCCAGCGACAACTGCACGATGTACCTGACAACTTGGGGAAAAGTGCTCATATTGAGCAACTTTCTGCCATAGCCGCGGAAGGGGAGCAGGGCCTCGCTCACAGACGCAGTTCCCATCCTCACGAAGCGCTCACAAGACTCGTAGAACTTGGCCACCTTGTAGAGAGCGAATGAGGCTGGCTTGGCACTGTTCATGCCGCTCAGCGTGTAGTTGATAAGTCGCATGAGTTCTCTTCTCTCGTAGCGAAGGAAGGCTACAGGATTTCCGCTGGATGCTGCAGTCTTCTGTTGCCAGCGGAGACAGACGTGGCCGTAGAAGTCCTGACATGGGTCCGCGTGTGGGTTGATCAGCAGGTCTAAATCCCGGAAAGCCCGCTTGCAGGACTCACTGGTGCAGTCGCCGATACGCGGGCCTTGGCGCGCTTGGCCACCGTGCAAGAGCAGCAAAGCTACGATGCCGATAAAGCTGGCCGCTACGGCCAGGACGATCAGGCAAGTGATGGAATCGTCGCGGTTCAGCACAGTCTCGGTTATGGCCGAGATCTCCCGGATCATGGTGATTCCAACTGCGAAACACAAATGGCAGTAAACGGTAACTCATATGTACCATTGGGAGCCCGGTGCAGGAAAGGAATCACGCCTCAATTTTCAGTGCCTGAAAAATTTTATGGCTCTTTTTAGTGGCAACAGGTCGTAGTACTTTTTGTGGAACATCAACTTATAAGTTTCTTGTTCGGAGTAGCTTTTTAGAAAGTAGTCAAGGCAAGGGAAACGAAGGGCTCGTTATGACATACGTATCAAGGAAACAAATAGCCACCGGATAAAGGAGCATAGGGGAATGTTTCTATTTTTTCTTCAATTTGTGTTGATCATTGGGAGATTAACAGTGTAATTATTCATCGCTCAATTATCACTGATTAGAAAGCAGAAGGAAAACAACAAGTCGGCGCCGGTTGACAGGAAATCGCGACCTCCGAAATTCGCGTCCGGTTGTTCACATTTTGCGGAGAAGCTGTCCTTCAGAGACAGCTGTCCTTCAGATGTTTTGTTTGAGGTGGATCTTTTCGCTTCGAAATTTTTTTTATTTCGGCAGACTATTTTTTTACAAATCACAGATCCAGTGTTGTACTTATAGTCACTTAGAGTTAACCTTTTCTGCAGTGAACCTACCAGTATAAAAAACACAAATGGTCGTTAACTGATGGTAAAGCATTTACAGCCTCACGGCTGTGTTGAAAGATTCAGAGAGAGCCGTCAGGGGCGCAAATTTCAGAGAGAGGCGGTACTTGCTCACCGCTGTCGCTTCATACACTTGCACTGAAGCCCGACCTGCTTAGCACGAACCTCGTCCGAGATGGCAGCTCTAGGGTAGCCCCCTTTGACGAAGAAGCCGTGGTCTGTGTGAACGCTCGTATGTGTGTGTGTGTGAACGCGTTCACACAGACCACGGATTCTTCGAATTGAGAGGATTTTATAGATTTTAGTAAACGCGCTAATGATACTGAAAAGCAGCGAAAACTTCTAGATGTTTTTTTAAGACGTTTAGTGCGTTTTTTTTAAATATTCCCAATTAGTTAGCTGCTTCCTCGGATTCCAGCCTGCATCGTTCATAGGAATCTTAGTTTTTTTTTTACAGAGTGAATTGCGTCGTAATCACCATCAGCATGCAGTGTAGTAGGATGTATTAATTATTGACAACAGTATTCAGCACGTTATTCAGGCTGATAGTCTTACACTGGTAGTCAGACGGACAGAACTTCCGTCCCAGAACTTTTCGGGATTGGCGTGGCATGCGAAAGGGAATCGGTACATTCACCTCACGCTGGTGGAAAGTTTAGAAATTTCACTTCCTTACTTTATGCTTGTTGGATCCAATTGAGTAGAACAATTTTTAAAAGTGGGTGACAATTGGAAGATTTTTGTCACGAATTCATTCGGAAGAAATATGCCGTTAAAAGGAGCAAACAAACTCAGAATATTTTACGTAGGCTTTCGAAGATAAGTATGAGCATTTCTTTGCACTGGTTAGTTTGTTATGGGTGCAACGTGAAAAATGAGTGTGCCTTTCCGGTACCTTTTTGAAAATGCACTTCACAGAATAGAACTTATGGACTCTGCCGTGTGAAGCTCGTTTCCCTTGCTGCTTTATGACTATTCCTGGAACATGCACTTAATGTCGAAGCATATTAAAACTACGCGAGAGTTGAACCTCGTCCACCACTCACATCGAACGGACGACCTTCTTCGGGTCGTTTCAACGTTCACCGCCGCGGCACAGGAAGGTTGACCCTCTGGGTGGAGCGAGACCTGCGAAGTATGCCAGGTAGTTCGCGGAATGTTGAGGAGGCTTCGCGCGTACCGGTTTTGGACGGTGTGTAACCGGGCACCCCGCTCGGTTGCTTGCGCAGTGTCCCGCGGGCTACTCGTTAGTGAAGCGACCCTATTCGCGTTGCTTTGCTTATACAGTACCGGTACATATACACAGCGGTCCTTGTGGAGTACTAACTCTAATATCCATGATATACGGGAACATTTAATGATGTTAAGAGTTTACAGACTTAAGAGTTAATTTTATTCGCATGGCGAAACAGGCATAAATTCAATGGCATTAGTATTATTGTCATTAGCGACCTACTGAGTTCGCCACAATGGATTCCACCAAGCTTTGCACACTTTTATGCCCACTCAAAGGAAAATAATACAACTTCGTACGTAACAACTCCCTAACCAATATTAAATTGGGAGACAAGAGAAATGAAACGAGCGGCTTGTTACGATATACATGACAAAAAGTGGCCCTCACGGTGGCTCAGTGTTTACGGCGCTCGGCTGCCGACCGGCAATACGTGCGTTCGATGCCGGCCGTGGCGTTCAGATTTTGACAGGGGCGAGATTCCTGAGCTCCGTCTACTCTGTGATGTCAGTGCACGTTAAAGAACACCAGCTGGCCGAAATTTCTGGAGCCCTTTGAAACGGCGTCTCTCGTAGCCTGAGTTGCTTTGGGATGTTTAACTCCATTAACCATGCTTGAAGGAAGCGAAGAGTCATGGAATTCAGGGAGCATAGGGAATGGTTTTCTAAATTTTTGGTGTTGGTCATTTGGAGAACAATAGGTTAAATGTCTTAAAGATAGGCGATAAGAAAAGGGAAGAAAAAAAAACAGCCGCATGACACCGGTGCGATCGGAACCCACGCCCTCCCAATTTGACACCAGGTGCTGTAGCAACTCAGCTACAGTGCCGGCTTGGCAATCTTGCGTTTTAGGGGGTGTTAATGTGTAGTGTAACCGAACCTTGAGAGCGTTCACCAACTTCACCCTCGATCCATTGCGCCGAACGCAGTATATCCTGTATTACCGCCAGTGCCACGTAGGAACGTCATCGTACGTTGAGGGCGGAGGCTGTGCGGCAACCCTCTTATGCTTCCTAAGGCATCAAGACTGCAAGAACCGAGAAACTCCATAGCAGACAAGGGAAAAGAAAAGAGAGATTTGTTATGTCATACATGACGGAAGCCAACAGCCAGTTAAAGCAACGAATATAGAAGATTTAAAAAAAAATTTTGTGTTTATCAATGCGATAATAATAGGGTAATTATGCTAAACGTTAAAATTAGAAAGGAGAAAAATCCCACAACCCCCGAATTTCGCGTCCTGTGCTCCGCAACCTGGTCTAGGGCGACGGATCTTTTGCTTTCGGGGGTGTGATGTGTAGCGTAAGGAGTCAAAACACCCGCTATCCTCCCATTAAAATGAAAAGTGCGTGCATGGCTAATTAGGCGCCAGAAAAATGCAAAAACCTTTGTCTGAGGCTGTAATATTTCAGGCAAACAGAAAATTTACTGAAAATGCAGCGTAGCCATTACAGAGGTCGGGTTTAAATTTTACTTGCTCTTTCTAGGTTAATTCATCCTCACCTGTACACATTTGCAATAGGGCTGACTAGTGGCGACGTGTTACGACGAAACAAATCAATGGCCTATGGAACCTTGGAAAGGCGTGCGCGGACGCCTTGCAAATCTTTTGCGGTTACGCTATGGAGTTCAGACAACGTGCGCCACCTGGCGCAGCACGTTGTTTCGGTAAAGTTTAAGAAGGCTTCAAGGGCTTGCCCAGGGAAAGGACAAGAACCGTAGTAACCAAGTCACATGCTATCTCATATTTGCTCACAAGACGCATTTTCACTTAAGCACAGTGTACAGTCTTTACGCTACCACAATGGTCATATATAGCAGGAAAAAGGAAACCGGAGTTATGGCGGGCATTGTGAAGGTATGATGGTTGGCTGTATTTTAAAGCGAATTAGCTCCTATGAGCAAACGATCGGTGGCGTTTGGCGGCGGCCTGGAAATTTGGCTGGTGTCCAGGTCATTTTTTTCTTTTGTCCCCTACCACTCATTTAAATGATTACGTATGACGACGCTGCTACTGAAGCTGGGCACTAAAATGTGAGCCGTTCGCGACACACTCCAACGGCGTCCGCTTATATTTAGACTCTGTCAGTGCGAAATAAATGGCAGCACTCACAGGTGACCAGGGAATTTTCGATGTCGAGGTAGAGGGGATGACGCCGCCGGGCTCCTCGTGTTCTTCCTGGGCGCCGCCAACCACATGAAGCGAAGGAGACCGTTGCGACAGGGTTGGGGTGACTAGTGATGCCGGCGTTGGCGAGGAGGGCGGGCCCCTTGATGCGTCCAGGTCCCCTAAAGAACATACTAAGGTCGTCGTGGCCTGACTGACGGTTGCACTTGGGTCTTGGTGGTCGCTCTCGCCGATGGTATCCGTGGCGCTGCGGGCCTGCTTTCCGCCTCGGCCCGATGGGCTGCCGGCTGCGGCATCATGAAACGAACAGTCGTCATGGTAATTATTTCGATGACCGTTTTCTGAGCGCCTATTTCAACTGTGCAGCCAATTATTTCGATTGCTGTGAAGTAGCGCGCGCGTATAATTGCAAACAACTCTAATGCGATGTCTTCGCGTTGGGCTTTCATATCAGTTTTGCCTGCTGCACGTTACTGCGTAGAAGCGCAAAATGTTTCTCGCCTGTCATGTCCGTGTTACCTGGGAACGCATGAGGATCTCAACGCAGGGTTCGAGGCTCTGAACTCGTGCTCAGAAGCCCAGCGATAAAGCCAAACATTCTTCAGTGAATGCTTCGCTTTGTATAAGATATAAGTTTGAATAATTCTAAAATCTGATACTAAAAGCGTTATAGATATACCGAACCCTCCTACGTTTTCTGGTCAACTCCCGAGGATGTGTTAACAATCTGTAACGTTAAACATGCCTATGCGGGTTGAAGTTATAGTACTTCCACAGATTTGAAACTTGTCGCTCATTTGGTCTCTGACGCTGCCATTCATTTGTTTTGAACCGGAATTTGGCCTCCGTTTCGGAAGTTCGCAAAGAACATCCCAATTTTCAGGAAAGGGGACAGAAATATAAATATTGCTAAGTGACGGCAAGGCGATGAAGGGGGAACATGAAGGCTGGTGATGGCATGATTTGAATGGCGCTGACCGGCTGGCACGAGTGCTCCCACCCGCGCCCTGCACAGTTTGTTGTCTTCTAGACCGCCACACGACCCGGGGCCATCGAGCGGTCTACCTGATCATGAACTAGAATAATGACACGGACGATGAAACACTGCACGTGGCGATGAGTGTGATGAAAGAGATGAACAGAGAAGAGATGAAAGACTTGCCATCACGATGGATGAGATGAGCAGATGACGAGTGCAGGAACTACAGATGAGTTTTATTTTTTTTTCCTTTGGTAAAAGCAATGAACATTTATTTGCCAAACATTAGAAATCATTCCACAAATTTTGACTTGTTCAATTCTCAGTTTCGGTTCAGTTCTAAACCGCCTACGGACGTACCACTTCTTTCACAAGCTGACCATATCAGACTGTCTCTTGATACTGGTAACCATTTCCCAAAGGCGTTTCACGCTAATAAACACAGCATGCTATTTGTCAAACACGAAACATATGGCATAACTGTGCCAGCATTAACGTTTCTGATATGTTACTTATCCTACCAAAAACAGAGGGTTCATCTTGGTGGTGTCTGCTTTTTTTTTCACATTTGTATCGATGATGTTCCAGCATAACCCCTCCCATTGTGTTTTAAGACATTGATGGCAGAATTATTATATTGTACAGTACATCGATTGGCAACATAATTTATAAATAAGTACACCTCACGATGAAGTAATAAAATCAGGTCGTGATAACAATTTAATATTATTGCTTAAAAGACTAAGTTCATCGTTTTCAGGTCCGGTAAAAAAATCTTACCTGTAAAGAATGTTTCACGCCCAAATTACACTTTACTCTCCCGTGTTACCATGCGTACTTTTGCAGTATTCAACTTGACGCACATATCATATTTAATTCGAACATTAGTTATCTGAAGAAAAAAAAATTTTATAAGCACACTTATCAAGACGCGGGCATTTTTTTTTATAACATGCGGTATCGTCTTCCTGCTTTGGCTTAGTTCTTTGTGATCACACGTATAGGACTGTTGCTTAATCCGGCCGTATGATCACAAACATTCCTTCGCGCTCTAAGAGAAGTTCTCTGCCTCACGAAAATAATGTCTGTTCATCATTTATTCCTTCGTCATCTTCTCAACAATCAAGTACCGTAGAAATGAATCGATCTCAACCGCTTAAGGAATCACAATAGAGGTAGTTTTGTTACAATTAACATCTTTCTACGACCAAATGTTCACACCGATTATGACCAGTAAAGTTTCGGAGTACTTTGCTATTGCCATTGAAATCACTTCAGACTTTTATTAGATTGAGACTGTTGTTGAAAAATTATACTTTTGAGAAGCAAAAGGTTTATGTTCTTTTTTGCGTTCTTTTGATGAATAATCCTAATGTCTCCTGTATAATTATAGAACGTGCAGTTTTGGTTGTATTTTTGTGTATTTATCCAATTGTAGCCCTAAAACAGTAAACCGACAATAAAACCATATTCTGTATATTACTACGTATCCTTTCTTTACGTGTATTCCATAAACTGATTCGTTCGAAATACGGCAAACATTTTCTTTTCGACAATTTTGATGATGGGGAAAAATGAATTTGTATTGCGCAATGGTATCTGTAGCGAAAGAGCGCCATGGCACAGCGTATTTTTCGCCTGCACAAGGTTGCGTCCAAGACCCATTTCCCAAGCATTTCACATTAGATAAACCGAGCAGCAGACTAGAAATGGCTTCTGCACTCTGTATCCCCGGTGGATATCCAACGGAACTGGGGAAGGGGATGCTGCCACCACTAGGCCACCGCTGCGCTGCTTCGCCAAATTTTAGTCCTCAAACTTCCTGAAGGAGGGCAGATTTCCTCGAATGCGACATAACTGCTTTAGATGCAGTAGAAAAAGTTTCCTAACCGAGAAATTGCCATTAGCGGGGGATGAGCTGATAGCTTAGGCTTATGACAAACCTGTCATGTAAAGGAAGCCAATACTCGTCAAAGCCATGAAAGTACCGGGGAAATTTTTTTTTAATTTGCCGCGATGATCAACGAGAAGTTGACAGTGTAATAGTCTTAACTGAAAGAATGTTTGGAGAGTAATTCTTAAAACCATTACATGCTGCCAGTGCGAACCGAAGCTGCGACATCCATATTCCGCATACAGTGCTCTACCAGCAGAGATATGGCGTCGGCTGTCCGGCCTTCTACTTTCGAGTTCATTCATGCGTTAGCATTAGAAAGGTCTGTGCAAGCGGAATGCCGACGCCATCTGTCAGTAGCCAGTGTGGTGCGTACTGGGCAATATTCTTTCTTATTTCTTTTTAACTTCCCTCACTAATTCATTTCAGTAGCCAGAGTGGTAGGTAGCAACCTACCCATCGGGCCACGAACGAACTTAGTATACTATGTATACGAACTTAGCTTCATGCATGACGTTCCACCCTGAAGAGGCCGCGGAAGTTGTGTGCTCGCAAAACCATATTACTTCGCCACGTATCAATCGGTCCTCTCGAAGCCTGGACCAGTCATTTATAGCTTACTTTTGACATTCAATATTTCCATTCAGAACGAGAAGCACACATTGTGGAACAATGAAGGTTGGCACGTCCCTCCATGAAAAGTAATTATTTTCTAGCTGTGCCTGCGATTAAGGGGAGAAAAGTAGCCGATGGGTGCGCTTAGTGTTCAATCCGGTTGCGTAAGCGAGAAGCTTGAAACAGATAAAGCTTGCCACGCTTTCGCAAAAGAATGCACGGTGCTGAGTGCGTTCCGTAGCTGCGCAGTTTCGAAATCAAAGCGTTCTCGCTTTTGCGGACGAAAATTGCCGCACGTCTCCCGGAATAGTGCATTCCGATCGGGATGCACCACCTGAATTTTGTCGAAAATGCCCCTCGAACTGAAAAATTACAACCCGCGAAAATTTCTTCAACTAAAACTCATTAACTTTAATTATAACATTTTTTTCTAGAGAATTTGGCAGACGTTCACTTCTATAAAAGTTTTCAACAAGTGTCATCCTTAAGGAAAATGTAAACGCATAAATAATTTACTGCCTTAGAATACACGTAGAAACGTGACTAAGTGTTTACCAGAGGCCTCGTTTAGATCGTGAAGGTAATTTCGCGGGTTTAATTTAAAAAAAAAACATGTGCAAATGCTTTTTTAGCGGCGCCCTGACTCAAAAGACCGGCAGCAGGTTGGAACCATCTCCAGCATGGCTGGTACATTTGGCCCTCAGGCAAGCAGATTACTGTTAATAAATCATGTATTTTTACGCGCCAATGCCTGGGGAGGAGCTTTGACTGAAAGAGGATGGATGATGGTAGTTGTACATCTTCTTATCTGATTGCGCGAAAATCAAGGACAACGCATATATACAAGACGATACTTGTTACTTGTTTTTTGCATGTGTGTTTCCTTGCTTCAGACATCATCGCCGTATTGTGGTTAATAAACATCAGTTAAGAATCAGCGCGGGTGCTCTGTGCGCCTTCTGTGAACTCCGTGTTTTTAGCTATCCTATTACATGACGAGCTGGCATAAGGCAGGTGCTGGTGGAGTGCTCGGTTAAGTAAGGTTAGGCCAGTGTCGAACCCACGACCTCATCTGGAGTAGCAGAATTAACGAAAGAGCTAGTGATACCCGCACTGGTTTTGAGGAGTATTTGCGACGACCACCGTACGCTACATTTTGAAGAGGGTGAACTGCGTCGTATTGATCGTCAGCGTTTACTGTGGCCTGGAAATATCATTACCGAGAAGGTTATTCAGCATGTTATCCAGAATAACGGTGATACCCAGGTAGTCCGAGGAGGAGAACATTTATTCTGGTGCTTGTGGGCATTGTCGTTGGTTGGGAATGGGGCTGGATATATTCGTCCCTCGCCATTCAACGTGTTGCAGCTCGTGGAAATTGCAGTTTGGGTATTGGTTATTGCCTTTTTGCCCTGCAGCATTTTGTTGAGCAAACCAATATTTAAATACGAATGTAGTGCATAAAGTGTGTGGCAATTTTTATTTCTGAGAATACCTTTTATTCCACATTCATTCTGAAGAGAACTGCCGTGTAGCTGAGGTTATAAAGGCAAACATTTCTATAGCCTTTTAAGCATAATTTCTAGTATTGCAATGCCAGTAATGCGCACTACTTCAGTAAAACAATGTCTCTGATCCTCAACTTTTGTGTCACAACAAAGGCAACTAATCAGAGAGTCACTTTTCCAGTACCGTTCTGATACTGCATAGGAGACCTTATAATGCAACTGGTGTTTTCAGCCCCGCTAAACTCCTTTGTTTTAGAAAGTTGTGTCTTTTCGCGCCAGGTGGAAATAGCATGGTAGCCCGCGTCAGTTGAACCACGTGCACCACTCACATCGAACGGACGACCTTCGTTGGGTCTTGTCGGTGTTCGAAGCGGCGTCACTCGAAGGATGACCCTGCAGATTGACCGAGACCTGCGAAATACGCCAAAAAGTACGCGCAGTGACGAAGTTCCGCGTGAGCTTGTCATGGAAGACACGCAACAGAGCGCCCCACCCTTGTTGCTTGTGCAGTGTGCCGCCCACGATTCACCATAAACAGGACTCTGTGCGTCCGGTTGTGTTTGTATACACAGCATTTACTCGTGCATATATGCAGTATTTGCTCGTGCGCAGTACTAATTTGAACAATGCGCGAATTCTCGTGGAATAGCGCCGTCAACATGTTTACTTTTTATATATTTGTGAACAGTGTAAACAACTCCTTTTCTTTTCTCGCTATCGCCTTACTGCCCCTTTTTATTTCCTTGCGCTGCAGGCAAGGTGCTTGAAATAGTACATAGCAGTTCCCGCGGCTGGCACCGCATTTTGCTCCCATTATATATTATTTTGCTCTTGTAATATATATCCCGCTAATAACAAGAAAACTTCGCAGAAAAACATCCAATACCTCGTTCGTAGAGCGACGCTGCTTCCAGAGCCATGTCGTGTTCGACCGGAAATAAAATTGAAAAAGTGAGCAGTTTTTAAAATGGGTTGTGTTGTTGTAGCAAACATGAAAAAATGTGTTTTGGACACGCCTTCCTTTTGTTGTTAACTAAAGGCGTAGTCACTGATATGCACTGGTAGTGCTGATCTTCGGGCGTTGCTCAATCTTAAACCAGAAGCTTAACTCTGATTCAACGATGTGGGGGACGATGTGGGCTTTGGACTTAATGTAGAGGGAGGTGGCATGGACTGTGGGAATTTAAGTTGGCATTTGAGTCGTTGGCGCAGACCGAAATAATTCACAGAAGATTGGGTAACTTAAAGGCAGATGATAACTAGGATCACGTCACAAATGCATATGTAGCGCATGCCAGAAGGTGATTAGGCATAAGAAAAGGCAGCAGGCAAAGTGAAAAGACAGGGAAGAATTTTTGCCGGGACATCGCGTGTGATACGGTGTCGGAGACAAAAGTATGCAAAACGCGGGAACTAGGCACAAAGTGCCACGTCGGCCAACCGGTTTCTAATTTCAATAGCGCGCACTACAGTATGTGTCAGGCTTTAGCCTTCGCAAGAGCGCATGTGTCGAAACACTTGCTAATAACATAGATGTCGGCTTCGGATGCCCCTCACGCACCCTGCAGACTTTTGTCCCCGACTGCGTACCGGCTTTTCAGACGATGCTACAGGCACAGATCACTTCGACGTTAAGATGTTGGCAAAACAAATGCAGTAGTACAATAACATGTATTAGCAGAATAACGTATTAATGCAAAAAATCAAGAAACGCTCTCGGAAACCACCAATTTCGGACATTTGTCTCGTGGGGTGGAATCAATATTACATCAAATTGCGCTGCCAGGCAAAGCAGCGTTCCTGTTGGCCAGAGTAGACGGTGCAGCAACGTTCGGTTCATAGAGCATGAACGCCCATCCACCGAATCTTCATACTGTCAGGTACTCTCACGGAATTCGGATGTCGTCCCGGAATTTCCAACCTCTTATCAAGCCCTCCTCTACAACAAAGGAAATCGGCTCGCGGATATTGCGTTTACGGATAAAAGACAGGAACTTTACCCATCTGGTAATGCAAACTTCAGCGACAGATACGGCGACGCGTCGTAATGTTTGATAACTCTGGGTAAATAGCATGCACAGTCCAGAACTTTCCCTTACCCACCCATATGAACCTGTATGTATCCATCCATGTGGAACACAATCGAATCAAGAACGACGCCTTTGTGTTCGAGACACTTAGTGACCGGCATTCTGCCGAGTAAGCGTGGCGTTATGCCATGCGTGACGTCACTCTTTTCCGACCAGTTGGCGTGACCCGTTGAATCTGGTGTGTTGACACGACCACACCGACGCCGCACAAACAGAAAACGTAGGCTGTCGCTGTAAAAAAGTCGACCTGGTTCCTGGCGTGTTAAGCGCCAGTTCAGTCTCTTTGCCTGGTGACCAGTTCGCATGTTTATGAGCCGCTACTTAAAGATGTCGCCTCGCGAGCCTGGCGCATGATGACCTTAGTTTCATATGTGCCATATTACCCAACACAAAGATGTCGCGTCGCTAACTCGACCATTCCTCTTTGCAACTATTGCACCGAAACTTTTGTCTCGTGCGATGACACCCGGGTCCCAAGTGGTCTACTTTGTAGGAGACAATTTCGCGAACTAGACAAGAGGGATAGGCAGCTATGAAGCTGAAAGCCATGCGGCGGCAAGCTGAAAAAACCTAGTCGAGGTATGGACGATGTAAACTTTGTCCCGGTGGTCAATTCTGTCTATGAAGATGATGAACAAAGACACCGAATACTTCGACCGAAATGAAACTCGTCAATTACCAGAGAGATGCTTGTTCACAAAACGCATTCCCATTTAACCACAGGTAACGATCATCACGCTACCACTATGTTCAAGAGAGCTTGAAATATAAATCTATAGTATTGCGGGCATTGTGAAGATATGACATCTCGGTGTTGATGAGGTCTAATTTGCCCTCTTATAAACGCTAGATGACGTTTGGTGCTGGTCTTAAAATTTGCGCCTGCGTCATGGTTAGTTTACTTTGTCCTTTACCAAAAAAGAGTGACTAGCTAAGAGGAAGCTTCTGTAGATGCTGCGCTCTAAAGCATTAAATATTTGGAATGCCCTCCAACAGTGAAAGTGTGAACACTTAGTCGAGTTGGCACGGATGCATACTGTTGTGGCGTCAGCAGAACGGAGATGCAGGCAAAGAAAGCAAAAAAAAAGCCTATATGGAAAATGCTTTTACCACATGATTGCTTTTCAACTTGTTTTTCGGTTTCACGTGCCCTTTTTGCACATTTGTTCTTAACCGTGTGGACTATAGCGCGAAGATGGGACGACCGAAAAAACACATCACAAGCAGAGACTGACAACTGGAATTTTTATTTCAGAAGCACATGTATATATACCGGATCGCCGGAAAAAAGGACACAAACTGATTCAAGGCGCACAACACTGAATGGTGACTGGTAGGAACGTGCTTCGGTATGATGAAATGAAAAAAAAAAGTGGCTGTACATTTGCTTAAAACTCAGAAAAATAAGAACAAGTGTAAATGCGTCATTCATTACGTTGCTACTAAAAAAACAGCATTTCTTGGTCATGATATCCAAGACTTGCGCCAAGCTAGGAGTTGAGCATTCCTTAATCTCGGTTCGCTGTGTAACCATTCACAGTTGTTTTAGTTTTTCTCGTTTTTTTAGCAACTGCACAAATTTTATCTTATCATATCGAGGTACGTGCCTATCATTTCTGCATTCAGTGTTGTGTATCTTGAATCTGTGTGCTTTTGTTTGAGGCGATGCGGTATATATAGATGTCCTTTGGAAATCAAAATGCCAGTTGCCAGTCACCGCTTGTGTCGCGATTTTTGTGTCGTGCCGTCTTTACGCTGTTACCAACATTATCGTCAACCAACAAGCCCAACTCACCGCTCTTATGCTGTTCTAAACTATGACTTGGACTGCGCATGCAAGCCATTTTGCATAAAATTGGCAGTGGCTTAGCTCGGCTATGCCAGAATATACGCAGCGAAAGCTAAGGCATAGCTTGGATAGCCTAGGTTAATCTTGTTTGCAAATCCAGGTTAGTCTGGTTGTCTGGTTAGTTGTCACGTGGCTCGTCACGTGACCAGTCATGTGGTTGTTAACGTGATGCGGTGCGACCAGGGTGGGAATGCCAGCACGGCCAAACTGTGAGGTCGTGGTCAATGCAGCTTTCTCTACAATACTGAGCCCTGCAATAAAATTTTTATGTTGTACTGAGCGCTTGTACTGTCCTTCCTTCGCCTGCGTCTCCGTTCGCGTGGTGCCACTCCAACTGCGCTTTTCTCTGTCCTGCTCATCGTCAGTGCCCAAAAGATGGCAGCACTCACAGGGGACCAAAGAATTTCCGATGTCCCGGAAGTCGGGAAGACGTCGCCGGGCTCCGCTTTGTGTTCTTCCAGAGCGCCTCCAGCCACATGGAACGAAGGAGACTGTGGTGACAGGACAGGGGTGACTGGTGACAGCGGCATTGGCGAGGACAGCGGCCACATTGATTCGTCGAGTTCCACCTGCGTAGCCTCTAAGGTCGTCTTGGCCTGAGTGATGCTGGAACTTGGGTCTGTGTGCTTCGGTTGACTGATTGCATCCGTGGCGCTGCGGTCCTGCTTTCCTCCTGTGCACGATAGGCTGTCCACTGCGAAATCATGAAACGCAGACGCCTCGTTGTAGTTATTGCGACGACCGCTTTCTTTGCGCGTATTTGAACTCTGCGGCATCCTATTACGATTATGGTAAAGAGGTCTGCGGCGAACTATTTTGATTACGCTAAAGCAGTGCACGTATAGTTACTAGCAGCTATGACGCGGTGTCACCGGGCTGCTCTTTATTATCGGTTTGCCTGGAGCATGCAACACGCTGTGGCACAAAATCTTTCTCGCCTATGCGTTCCGGGTGTCCTGCGAATGCACAAGGACCTTGGCGCAGGGCTCCAAGCTTTGAGCTCGTACTCAGGAGCTCAACGTTAAAGCCAACGAGCCTTTGAAATGAGTGCTTTGTTTTCTAGTGGACATAAGTGTGAAGAAATATACTATCTCGATCTCAGTGCGCTATAGATATACCAAACTGCTAGGTCCTTCGTCAGGACAAGTTACACTACAGCTTGAAAGGCCGAAAATATATCACGAAGCTAAACTGATCTCTTTTCAAAACATACCTAGAAGCCTGAAAGCACGACGTTCTATCTGTGGAATAAAGCTGCCGGCGCGGTTGCTCACCAGAGTGAGAAGGAGGGAAGCCTAAAACAGCTTTTTCAGGCACTCACGCGCAAGATGGCCAGCATATGCACAATTCCCTGTTAAAGGCTATGAATAAAAAGGCGACACATCTTGAGGCTAACTCCAACTACGTTACCTTTCGACATATCTAAAAATGCTAAGCCTGTACTACGGTCCCCATGTCCGAGCACTCGGAACCAACCGTGCCACTCACCCTGTTCAACTGGTTTCAGGAAGCATGAACTGTCGGCGGTGGTCGCAGTGCAGACGCTTGACGTGCGCCTGCGGCGGTGGTCCTTGGAGTGGCGCCTCTTTCGGGGTGCGGCCTTTTGCTTCCGGTTTGCTTTGGCCACCGCAGGACCTCTTCCGCCTAAAGCCTGCTGAGAACCCTGCTGGACAGTCTCCTGGTCCTTCGGGCCAGCGACGTGCGGACGAAATTTGAAGGTGTCTTCCATGCGGGATGATCGCGTCGCCGACCTGCGACTCGAAAATAGCCTTCTTCTTCTGCCCAGTCTCGTGGAGAGCGTTCCAGATGCGTGGCGCGTGTCCCGTGAGTTCTATTCTTCTTCTTCTCCAGTCGAAGGCAACGGCACGTAGCTACGCATTGCCCAGACTTTTCAATGAGTCAGCAGAGCGTAGTACCAGCACTGAGAACCTACTGGCTGCGAAGTGGACGGTGCAAGGTTCCGAAGAGCCGCGTTGCTCTTGACGAATTCATTGCACTGATAATATTCTTATCAATTCATGTCAAATAATACATTTTAAGTATTTTAAGGGAGCGAACTAAGGATAGGGGCGGCTAATCAATGTCAAAGGCTTGAGTCAGCGACATCTGTGGAGGTAGTTTCATTTAGCGATATAATGCGGCAAAGAATTTGAGGACGAGAAGCATACGTGTGCTTTTAAGGACACTTTTATTTTTTTCGGGCACATACTAGTTCTTCTAGATAGCGCTGCTCTCCCAGTCTTTGATAGCCATGAAGCAAGTTTTGTGGTCTGGGAAGTGGCAAGACATGGTTCTCGCGATGTTGGACCAGTAGCGAATTCTGAAAGACGAGATCGTTGTTTGTGTTTTGGGAGGTCGGCACAGCGGTGGGAGGAGTTCTGAGGGAAAAAAAACTAGACTGTCACATGTGACATCACTCGGTTGGGACTACTGAGCAGGGTGCATTGCCACGGCGCTTTCCAGTGACGTCAACCATTACGTCAGTGTAACTCGCCTCCTCCTCCTCCTTTCTCGTGGTTACCTGCCTCCGGTTACAGCGACCGTTATTACAACTACTCCGCCGCCACCACTGCCACCGCGACGCTAAACCCAGGCTAAATGATACCAAACGCGGCCTATCTGCAGCGTGATTACATGCCTGTCTTCGTAATGAAGACGAAGACGCCGTATTGAACGGAAGGCTGACGTGTCCTTGCTGGCTGCTTCTATTCGTTGCTTCTTCTGGTGGTTCCGGCTTGTTTATCATTACTGACGCTGTTCTACGCGAAGGGGGGGGGGTTGTCCAAGGATTAGGTTAAGACGCAGTTCATGTGAACCTGAGGGTGCTTTCTGCTGAGAGATATCGTTGACCTCCCCAGGTAGACGGTTGGCAGTTTGGGTTGCCAGCTTGCCAGCCCAAAGCATGCCTTTTGAGCCCTTCCAAAAATGGCATTGATGGAACTCCGGTGGCTCTCCTTTCAATCGGTGAGGGTGCGATCAAAATGAAAACCCCAAACTAATTATCATCATCATCATCAGCCCTACTACACCCACTGCAGGGCAAAGGCCTCTCCCATGTCTCTCCAATTAACCCTATCCTTTGCCAGCTGCATCCACCCTTTGCCTGCAAACTTCTTAATCTCATCCGCCCATCTAACCTTCTGCCGCCCCCTGCTACGCTTACTTTCTCTTGGAACCCACTCCGTTACCCTTAAAGACCAGCGGTTATCTTGCCTTCGCATTACATGCCCTGCCCAAGCCCATTTCTTTCTCTTGATTTCGACTAGGATGTCATTAACCCGTGTTTGTTCCCTCACCCACTCTGCCCGCTTCCGATCTCTTAACGTTAATTAAACAGAAGATAAAATCATTGACAGCCCACTATCTGCAGATCTCTGAAGTGCGTCCATTTGGCCGTAGAGGGTTTGTCTGCATGTCCTCAGATATCGCTTGTGTAGCAGACTTGCTTCAGTAAAAAAATTTCAGCTCACTGCCGGTGAAAGCAATCATACCCGAACAGCTTGCGTATGCCAAGGGTATTGTACGTGATGTCGACCCAGCATCTTCCCCGCCAGAAATTTTAGAAGAATTTCAGGATGCAGGAGTCGGGCTGCTTCCAGTCTATCGCTGCAGTAGAGAGGTAAACGGCTCGCGTGTTGCTACTGAGTCTGTAATAAAAACTTTTGCTGGCTCTTCCTGCCCTGGTGAACTAAGTTTTTGGCCGATTGTATACCGTGTGGACCCTCTGCAACCCCGCCCTTTTCAATGCACCAGCTGCTGGGGGTTTGGGCATATCGGCAAAGCATGCAAGTCGGAGACCCGCTGCCGTTTATGTGGAGGTCATTCTGCTGATAACTGCACCTCAGAGCTGCCTCATTGTTGCCTCTGGAGCAACAACGACTCAGCTGATGATTACGATTTCGCAAAACCCAGTGAACAGCGCAGTTTGTTGGATGTCATCAGAGAGAAGCGATGCTCAAGAGCCGATGCTTACGCTGTTTTGAACACAAAATAAGACTCATACGCTAACCATGTGCGCGCTTGTGTTGGGGAGATTGATTCCATCTTGACTGCCTCAATTGTGACTTCACTAGAAAAAACCCTTAATAATGTGGTTGAGCGAAAGTTAAACACTTTTTCTGGGGCGTTGGCTTGTAGCAGCAGCAGTGGCTTAACGGAGCAGGAGCAGCACCAGCCGTCGAAGATGATGACGCCGAAGTGCGCTCGAATTGAGCTCGCAACTCATGCCGGTTTTACGCGCCGTTCGGCTCCTCGGTATTAGACGCTGCAATACTCCAGCCAGTAAATCAATCATTTCCTTCAACGGGCCGGCATCATACTGATTAGCGCGACAAATTGGTGACCCGGACGTCCGCACGAACACCCGACCCCACCATAGCCAACGCCGACTACAACGCCTCCGCCTTGCTTGGTGACGGAACCTGCAGTGCAGTCTCTGCGCGGTCCCTTCGCCTACCCCAGTCCTCGCCGGCCAATCCTCGACACTGGCTCGCTCAAGTCAACAGCCAGTTCACTATTGATCGCATCACCACCCAGGCGCAGCAGTTTCATCACGTCTCTGCGTCGCTACCACCTGAGATTGCCGCCGAAGTCCGCGACCTCCTCATAACTCCGCCCGCCTCGGCCCCGTTTGACAAGTTGGCTGCTGAGCTCATCAAGCGAACAGCCGCCTCGAAAGAGCTCATCTGCTCCGAAGAACTCGGGGACCAGAAACTAACACAGTTGCTGCGGTGGCTCCAGCAGCTCCTGGGTGACAAGGCTGCCATCTTCGACCAAGCCTTCCTGCGTGACTTTTTCGTTCAGCGCTCGCCGTCGTCGGTCTGCCTGGTGCTTGTGAACGCCCAGGGGTTGTCTTTGGAGAAGTTTGCTCAGCCGGCGGATTCCGTCATCGACGTTTCCTACCCCAGCAGTATCCCAGCCTCCCACCCCAACATCATCTCTTAAATCTCTTATCTCCCGCGTGGACCTTCAGAGCCTACGTGACGACTTCCACGCCCAGATCACACCTCTCTCCGACCAAATCGCCGCACCGTCCACCTCCCACTGTTTCCCCTTCCCGTCGCCAGGCCTCACCTTGCCGACGTAGTGCTACCCCACCTCTTCAAACCAGCGAGTGCTGGTATCACCGCACCTTTGGTGAAGCTGCGCGTCGGTGTACCCCTCTCTGTCGCATCCAGGGAAACTTCACTCGACACCACTAGAAGCGGCAAGTGGTGTCACCTCGGAGAGCAGCCACTTATTCTTCATTCGCGACCATATCTCGGGCCTCCGTTTTCTCGTCGACACCGGAGCAGAGCTGAGCGTCCTCCCCTGCAGCATTACATCCTCACTTTCTCGCCGCACTGGCCTATCGCTACAAGCCGCAAACCTCAACCTCATCGCTATGTACGGCGAACATGCTCTCACACTCAATTTGGACCTCCGGCGTGTATTCCGATGGGTTTTCCTCGTCGCGGACGTACGTTACCCAATCCTCGGAGCTGATTTCCTGCTCTACTACAACCTGCTGGTCAACATGCACAGCAAGTGTCTCGCAGACGGCACGACGAACCTCTCTGTTCAGGGCCTCCGCCTTCGACAACCGCTTGCCAGTATACCCAGCCTACACCGGGCGGCCTGCGAGATCCTCCTGGATGAACGCCCTTCTCTGCTTCGTCCTTCCAACTTCTTACTGCCCGTCAAACGCCAGGTCACGCATCACATTGTGACCACTGGCCCGCTCACGCCCGCTCGAGCCCGGCGCCTTGCTCCAGGCCGTTTACAGATCACCCGCAACGAGTTCGAACACATGCTGGTGCTCGGCATTATCCGACCTTCATCTAGCCCATGGGCGCCACCTCTACACATGGTAGCGAAAAAATCCCCAGGGGACTGGCGTCCCTGTGGTGATTACCGCGTCCTAACAACACTACCGTTCCGGACTGTTATCCCCTACCTCACATCGCGGATTTTACCGCCGCTGTGCATGGCGCTACAATTTTCTCTAAAATCGATCTCGTCAAGGCCTACCACCAAATCACTGTAGAACCATCCGATGTACATAAAACTGCAATCATCACACCATTCGGCATCTTCGAATACCTCCGCATGCTCTGCAACTCTTGCAAGACATTTCAACGGTTCGTGGACACAGTTACAAGGGGTCTACCTTTCTGCATGGCCTACATCGATGACCTCCTCGTATTCAGCCGCGATATGGAGCAGCACTTGCAACACCTCCGGCAGCATTTCAACGTCTCTCTTCTTATGGCCTGATCATCAACAGAGCAAAATGTGAAATCGGCAAGTCGGAGCTCGACTTCCTTGGCCACTGTGTCAACAGCTCCGGCATCCGGTCTCTCCCATCAAAAGTCCAGGTCAGTCAAAACGTTCCTCAGCCTGCCTCAATCCTCAAGCTCTGTGAATTTTTTGTCCATATCATGTTTTATCGCCTTTTCATCCCTCACTGAGCTGCACTCCTCAAATCACTGACGGTCATGCTACGAGGTAGGAAAACAAACTTCGCACAACTGACATGGTCTTCAGCTCCTCTGGTATATTTCCAGGCCGCCAAATCGAATCTATTCGGCCTCGCTTTCCTTGCACATCTGCGCCCTGATGCACCCCTATGCCTCATGACCAACGCCTCCGACTCCGGCGTTGGAGCCGTGCTTCGCCAGCTCGTGGATGGTTCTTGGAGCCTTCTATCTTTTTTCTCCCGCAAGTTTTCCGCTGCCGAAAGCCGTTACAGTACTTTCGGCTGTGAACTCTTTGCCATGTACATGTCCGTGCGGCATTTCAAGCACCTCCTTGAAGGTCGGCAATTCCGCATCGTCACCGACCACAAACCACTTATTTTTGCCATCCCATCGGGGAGTGGTAAATTCTCGCCTCGTGAAGTTCGGCACCTTTCGTACGTGGCAGAATTCAGGACCGGAATCAGACATGTGCAAGCTGTTGACAAAGCCCCGGCGGATGCTCTGTCACGTGTTACTGCTTCCCTCGCCTCTGCTGCTCCACCACTCAACCTCGACATTGCTGCCCTCGCAAAAGTGCAGCAACATGACTCGGAAGTTATGGACCTTTGCAAGAACCCTCGTTCGCTGGTTCTCCGTGAAACTCTCCTCCGTTCGTGCCCCGTCCCCATCATTTGCGACACTTCGGCCGGCTCTGCGTGCCCTTTGGTGCCCTCTGCATTTCGTCGTCTTGTCTTCGACGCCCTGCACAGCCTGTCTCATCCCGGAATTCGCGCCATGCAGCACCTTCTCACAAAATGCTACGCCTGGCCCGCCGTCAACAAGGACGTGCGCGTCTGGGCCTGTGCCTGCCTGGCTTGCCAGCAGTATAAACTCAGCGACACACTGCCTCTCCCTTCGGCTCGTTCCCTCCGCCGTCATCCCGTTTTGACAACGTCCTCATCGATATCCTGGGTCCCTGGTCACCTTCCGCTGGACGATCATATCTTCTTAATTGCATCGATCGGTTCATTCGCTGGCCCGAAGTGTTCCTCGGCCTGACGCCACCAGTGACACCATCGCCAGAACCTTCGTCCCCGGCTGGGTCTCCCGGTACGGAGTTTCCTCGACTATCACCACTGACCGTGGTGCCCATTTTGAATCTTCACTTTTTCATAACCTTATGACTTTACTTGGAACTTCCCGAATTAGAACTACGGCTTACCATCACATCGCCAACAGTATGATCGAACGCTTCCATCGTTCGCTAAAAACATCCCTCAAAGGCCAACTTGACACCACCCACTGGACTGCCTCCCTACCACTGGTTCAGCTCAGTCTCCGTGCTACACTAAAACAAGATCTTCGTTGCACTCCTGCAGAACTTGTCTTCGGCTCACCCCTGCGTCTTCCTGGTGAATTTTTCGAATCTACCGATTCGTCTACAAGTCCCAACCCTACCGATTACGTGACACAGCTCCGCTATTTTTGCCGCCATCTCAGAGCGCCACATCTCCGACGCCCGTCTCGACCATCTTAACATGTTCCATCCGAACTAGCAACTTTCACGCACGTCTTTGTTCGCCGAAACTCTGTCCGCAAGCCGCTTCAGCGCCCCTACGACGGCCCTTTCCGTGTACTGGAAAGAACATCGAAGGTCTTCGTTGTCGACATTCATGGGCGCACTGACAGCGTTTCAATCGACAACTTGAAGCCAGCCTTCACAGAGGACGCCCCGTCCACTGGGATTCATGTGTGCTTTCTCTGCCCCACCCGGCCGGCGGCCCTCCTCCGCCATCTCTCCCAGCCACTCCTAAGACGCGGAAAGTATCGTTCCGTCTCCCTGCTTCACCGGACTCCTTCACTAGGGGGGTGCCTACTGTAGCAGCAGCAGCGGCCTTACGCAGCAGGAGCAGCACCAGCCGTCGAAGATGACGTCGAAGTGCGGTGGAATTGAGCTCGCTCCTCGTGCCGGCGTCACGTGCCTTTCAGCTCCCCGCCATCAGACGTTCCAGCACTTCAGCCAGTAAATCAATCATTTCTTTCATCGTGCCGGCCTCACACTGATCGGCGCGACAGGCTCAGTTTGTTACAGTTCAATCTGTGTCAGCATTAACATCCGTTCCGGCAGCAACGTCTGCATCTGTTTCAGCTTCTGCAGCTAGTGCTAGCCGCTCAACATCACCTCCTGAATCTGCGCAACAGATGTCGAAATGCCGCGCCCTACGCAGAAGCGCCGTGCTTCCTCGTCCCATCTAAATCTAGTTCTCCACATATGAAAGCTAAAAAAAGGACCACCCAAAATTCTTCGCCATGTTGATATTCCTTAAGAGGTGGTTTGTGCCTCTTCAATTGGTCAGTAATAATGGCAGGTATCAAAGTGTTACAATAGAACTGCCGCTCCGTATTGTCTTCTCTTCCAGATCAAGAATTACTTATTCGCAAACATAACCCTGATATTGTGATTTTACAAGACACGCGATTATCACCTTATATGTCATTTTCAATGAATAACTTTCGACTTTTCAGGTCAGATAGAAATGTTGGCAGGGGAGGTGGATTGGTAAACATGCTATCTCAACATATATGTCATCAGGCATCCATCTCTAAGAAAATTCTTCTCCCTGACTGTGAGCTTTTAGCGATAAAAATTTTATTTCCGCATTGTGCCAATTTCACAATTGCTAATGTCTATTTTTCTTTAGGCGTACACAGGAAAGACTGTTTAGACAGCTTGGTGACTGGCACAGGTAGTGCAGTCATCGCAGGAGATTTTAATTCGCACCATAGTGACTGGTGAAGTCGTACTGCTTCCTGCGGCCAGCTTCTCTGGTCGTGGCTGTCTGCAGATTCTGTACGCTGCTGCAATTCCAGAGAAACAACCTTTGTGCGAGGGGTTGCTCACTCAGCCATTGACTGAACATTAACAGCTGGTAGGCTGGAGGTGACTGACTGGTTGACAGAGGATTAAGGTACATCTAGTAACCACTTTCCTATAACTTTAACAATCCGGTTATCTCCGCTCAAAACTAGTTCTGTAAACCATAAATTTGTCAACCACAATCTTTATAAAAATCTGATGTCCGCCTCACTTACGTTTATAGTTAGTACAAGCAGGGATGACCGAGCTCAGACAACGGTTTCATTATTGCAAAATGCAGTAGACCACTCAATATACACTGTGCCCACAGCAGCCTCTAATAAATCGCCGTCTCCTTGGTGTACAGAAGAATGTGAGAAGGACTATCGTCGCAGAAAAGCGGTCTGGAAGAGGCTATTCTGCAACCAGAGTCCTGCTAATTGGTTAAATTACAACTTATTCTCTGCATTTTTCAAAATAACAGTTGCACAGGCCAAAGAGTAGTATAGCCAAAGTTTAAGCCCATATCATTCAAAACCTCGTAATCGGAAGACCCTGTATAAATTCGTGGAACTAACAAGAGTTATCCAGTCCCTCACCTCACTACTTAAACAGTGTTATCTTTATAAAAGGCTCAGAAAACCCTGCAGCGTATTGTTCACGGAATGGCGTTACGTTTCCAGACGCAGAGAAACGTCTTTTTGTGCACAATCCCACCCTCTTCGGATTATACCGAGGTTGACGCATCAGAGCTCCTCTCAGTCCTGGCAATGTTGCGTCCTGCAGCTCCTGGAAAAGATGGTGTCACTGTTGGAATGATTAAAATTTAGGCCAGGATTTTATGAGCAACCTTTTAGATATCTTCAACGCTTCTTTGGAAAATGCACGGATTCCAAACATTTAGAAGACAGCGAAAATTATTTTATTGATGAAAGATGCAGGGAAACGATAAGTTTTAGATAATTCTGTAAGAAAGCAGCGCAAAAAAAAAACAGAGGACAAGGAAGACAGACAGACTCGATTGTTGCGGTGTGTGTCTGTTTTTCTTTTCTTGTTTACTTTTGCGCTGTTTTCCTAGAGAATGTATCACCAACTTGCCCAATCATACACCTTTATGTTTTACACAATATTCGGCCAATTGCGCAAAATTAAAATTTAGTCAAATGAATAGAAATAATAGTGCACAGTTGCCTCACAAAACATATCCATGACGTCAACGGTGTCAGCTCAGCCCAGATTGGCTTTCGTCGCGAATGCCCTATATGGTCCGCGCATGTGGATCTGGAGAGTAAAATCCGGCTCTCGCTACGCAGAAGGGAAGCTTCAGCTTTGGTGACTCTTGATGTAGCAAAAGCCTATGACAGTGTAGAACATACTATTTTACTTAACAGACTTGCTCAGTTACATCCCGCAACCTACATTTATGCGTGGATATCTGAATTTCTGAAGGACAGATACTTAAACTGCGCAGAGGGAACCTTATGTTAAATACATATTATCAATCAAGAGGTGCGCTGCAAGGATCGGTGCTATCCCCGCAGCTTTTTAATATTTTAGTCAGTGGCATCCCCATTCGTCCTGATATCACAGTTTTTGTGTATGTAGATTACAGCTTTTTTTGCCCCGGCCAGACATATTCTTTCCCTTTACCAGATTCTGCCGGGATATTTGGATGCTCTTGGAGTTTGGCTGCATTCTATTAATTTATCCCTGAATGTTGACAAATGCGGCGTTTTGGAATTTACTCCAGACACGCCTGTGCACATTTCATTAGTCTATCGATCTAACCGGATGCCACAAGTGGAATCCGTTAAATACCTTGGTGTTACTTAATTATCAGCCAGGATTAGATTGGAGCCGTCATTATAAAGAACAATGTGCTTAAAGGAGAACGCGATCTAGGCCGGTTGACAAGATTCGCCAATGAAAAGTTTGGGATGCGCCGCGGCTCATTTTTGTTACTATACAAAGCCTATGTAAAACTTACACTTGAATTTGGTTGCGTTCTGTTCTCTCGTAGCGCAAACTACAAGATCCAACCGTTTATCTTACCGACAAGGCACGCTCTACGTCTCTGCCTTGGCCTCCCAAAATCAATTTCAAACACCATGCTTTATCTGGATGCCCGTATCCCTCAACTAAATTCCTGCTTTCAAATACTCACAGTGCGAACTTTCCTCAGGTCGTTGGACCCGGTGACTGATGTTAGTACTCCTATTTTTTTGTCTCAGCCGGCCTTACTCTTTTCTCATCATTGGCCACGGTGTCACATGCCACAAATTCTGTTAACTCAGAACCTTTTAACACGGATTGATGTTGATCTCTGTTCTTTGCAGGGGGCTGATGACACGCCGGCAGCAGTAGAATTCCATTTTGACCACGTCTTCTCATCTCATGCGAAACACATGCCCGCAAACATTTTAAGCGGTCTTCTCTCTGATCATATCGAGCAGTACCCCATCACGCGGCACTTGCTACCGATGCCTCCGTCAGCTGCCAAAAAGCTGCAGTTGGCATCTTTTCGCAGGATTTGGCATGGAGCTATTCTGTCTGCATCCCAGATTATATTCTTATATTCTTTGCGGAATTTTTGGCGCTTGGAATGGCCCTTCACAAAATTCCATGCAATGTGTCTCATGTTATTATTCTCGCTGATTGTTTGTCGGTGTTAGGATTCCATGACACTTCACAAGATTTTTTTGCGCCGTATCCTGCGATTTTTTGTCCCATGCACTTTGAAGGTGGTCCGTTTTGTCTGGGTCCCTAGCCATGCTGGTATTCATTCAAATGAGGTGGCTGATTACTTAGCAACATCGGCTCTTGAAGGGTCAGTGACAAATCCCGTCCCGAATTTCAGCCTGCTGGCGATTTCCAGGTTTCAGCGGTTCCTACATATATCAGCCAGGTTACGAGATCCCTTACTAAATACCACTGACTATCAGCACTTAGCATATAATTGGAACGTCTGTACGTGTAAATCCAGGCTGTGTGAGGTAACAATGACGCGGTTGCGGTGCAGGAGTACAAGTTTGAATTTATATCTATGCAGGTGTGGTTTAACACCGACGAACCTATGTGACGCATGTGGGAAGTAGACCATTTTCTCCTCTACGGTCCAACGTTCGCACCTGAGATAAAGGTTTACCTGAAGGACCCTCTCTGCTGGTTAGGGCTCCCGTTTCCTCTGCCAGTGTTATTATCGTTGGGTGCGAGCGCCAAAGAATTTGCATTGGGTTAAATTTTGTGGGATTCTCTATGATTACATAACTGCAGATAATATGTTGATTTGCTGACGTAATCTTGACGTAATTTTGTCGTAATGTTGTATGGAAATTTTCGTGTTTATGACACTACACCTTCGCCAATCACCCCATGTGGGTATGAGCCATGTTTTAAGAGGTAAAAGAAGAAGAATAATCGCTGGTCGGCGACGCCATCATCCCGGCGTCGACAGTACGCTGCGCTGGTAACTCTAGACATCTCGAAAGCATATGACAGTGTCGAACATGGGCCTCTGATGTACAGACTACGGGCTCTGGGCTTGCCAAGTTATTTTGTGGAATGGGTGTCAGCTTTCCTGGCTGACAGAGAATTTTATTGTTGTCAACGCGGAGTTTCTACAAGAAAATTTCATCAATCTAGAGGTGTGCCTCAACGTGCAGTTCTCTCCCCTGTTCTATTCAACCTCTTACTCAGTTCGATTCCGACCTCCCCTGACGTGACTACGTACGTGTATGCAGACGATATAGCTTTCTTTGCTGCTGCGAGTGATTTACATTCTTTGTATATGGTTTTACAGTCATACTTAAATTACCTTGACCGATGGTTATCTGAATTACACTTAAGTCCTAATGTAAACAAGTGCGCTTTGTTACCTTTTCTGGTAACAGTTACACATTTCATTGTCTTATCGTCATCATGTCATTCCTCAGGTATGTTCCCTAAAGTATCTCGGGGTAACTTATGACTCCGCTCTCTTTCTTGGCGGTCACATATAAATCAGGTTGCTGCGAAAGGGATTCGGGCGGTAGGCCTTCTGCGAAGGATGAGTAGCCCTCGCTGCGGTATGCGCAGACATGCTCTTCTGCTGATTTACAAAATGTATATCCAGCCAATCTTGGAATTCGGTTGCGTTTTGTTTTCTGGAGCAGCTGCATACAAACTGCGCCCACTTCTGCTCTTGGAGCGAGAAGCTCTGCGCCTGTGTTTGGTCTCCCTAAATACGTGGCAAACAATGTTTTGTATCTGGAAGCGCGGGTGCCGTCTCTTACTGCAAGGTTTCTTCTTTTGACAGTACAAACGTTTTTAAAGTTTTGCGACTCGGAGCAGCATGCATCCGAGTTGATCTTCCTAGGGCAGCGAGCGGAATTCTTGGGTGTCGGATGGTCTCGCCTTCAAACTCCCCAAATCTGTTTCGTTGAATCTTTGCTGGGCCCACTCAACGTGCGAATACTTGAAATTGTTCCGGTGCGGTCCATCCCCGCAACAGTGTCTATCATCTACGATGACATTTATCCATGTAGTGCAAAATTCTGCCTTTCTGATGGTTAAATGGTATGTTGCAGGGTTATTTGTCGACCTTCAGCTCACATGTTGCAATTGCGACTGATGGCTCGGTGTGTGCAGAAAAGGCAGGTGTAGGTATTTACTCCCAGTCCCTTGACTGGTCTTTTTCTCTCCGTATCCAAGATTTCACTCCTATCTATCTGGCTGAGTTTCCAGCAGTGGTTCTCGCTCTGCGCAAGGTACCAATTTCATTATCAGCAGTAATAATAATTACGGACTCGTTATCTTTATGCACTTCCCTCTCGGCGTCCACCGAATCGCAGCTCTTTCGGATACTAAAATTCCTGATCCCTCCACACATCACATCAATTCGATTTGTTTGGGTTCCTGGGCACAGGGGTCTTCTATTAAATGAATCAGCTGATGTTTTAGCGAAGGCAGCCCTGAGTGGACCGATTGTTGATCCGCTTCCAACAACTGCTTACATCACGGCGGCACGCTTTCGACGGTACACTGTAATGAACGAATTGGGCGCATCAGCGCTTACTTCCTTGGACGACTTCCAGCACCTACTGTTCCCTTGGAGAAGCTCAGTCTGGCGATCACGCGATCTTGAAGTTTCCTTCACGAGGCTTCGTTGCCGGGTGCCGCAACTAAATTTTTACCTCTACAGGCCTGGTCTGGCGATCTCCCCATTGTGTCCGTATTGTGCGGAGCCGGAAACAATAGAGCACTTTCTTCTTTTTTGCCGTCGCTACTCATCGATTAGGAGGCGACTATTAGAAGTTCCAATACAGAATCTCAGTTTGCGCCTGTCTTCTGCGGTTGTTCTGTCTCTTGGCGCTTCTATGCTTGGCCATACCAATGGGAATGTTTGCTCTGCCGTTCAAAATTACCTCCTAGAATCAAAACGTCTACCATCATGAGCTTTCGTCCTGCCCATCCCATTATCAGCTTCTGTATTGCGGTTTTTACAACCACTTATAGTAATCCCTACTCCTTCTTTGCCTAAATTTTAGTTTAAATGACCCCCCTAACCTCCTGCAACCACCTCGGCTAAGGAAACTGTGCGATCCAAATTTTGGTAGGTCATCCCATGCTTGCCACATGCATCTGGTCATTAAAATAGTCACCGCCTGGTTATGGCCAATCCCCCTTGTGGGTATGTGCCATTGTGTGAGGTCAACAACAACAACAACAACAACAACAACAACAACAACAACAACAACAACAACAACAACAACAACAACAACAACAACAACAACAACAACAACAACAACAACAACAACAACAACAACAACAACAACAACAACAACAACAACAACAACAACAACAACAACAACAACAACAACAACAACAACAACAACAACAACAACAACAACAACAACAACAACAACAACAACAACAACAACAACAACAACAACAACAACAACCCGTATGGAAGACAGAAGCTCGTCTACGCGTCGCTGGCCCGACCGATCAGGAGGCAGTCCAGCAGGGTTCTCTGCAGGCTCAAGGCGGAAGAGGTCCTGCGGTGGCCGCGGCAAATCGGAAGCAGAAGGCCGTCTCCCAAAAGAGGCGCCGCTTCAAGGACCATCGCGTCAAGCGTCTCTACTGCGACCACCACGGACAACTCATGCTTCCAGAAACCAGTTGAGCAGGGCAAGCGGCGCGGTGGGTTTCCAGTGTTCTGACATTGATCGTAAAGCAAAACTTAACATATTTAGAAATTGACGGCCGTAGATTTCTCAATATCTCTAAAAGGTACATAATTGGAGTTGCCCTTCAAGATGTGTCGCGTTGTCATTAATTGCCTTCAACTTGAAATTATTCACGTGATGCCCAGCGTGCGGGTGGCTGCTTGAGAAAGCTATTTTAGGCTTCCTTCTTTCCTACTCTTCACACAAACCGCGTCGGCAGAAAGGCCTGTTATCTGCATCGTTATTCCCAGAAGGTTTTCAACGGAGATCAGTTCAGCTGGGTGACACTTTCACGCCCTTTCAATTTGTAGTGTAACTTGTCCTGACGAGAAAACTACCAGTTTTGTCTATCTACAGCGGGCTGAGAGTGAGATTTTAGATTTATTCACACTTCCTTTCATTACGAAGATTATGCACTCGATGCAGTGACTGGTTGGCTTAAACAATGAGTTCCTGAGCATTTCAAAGTTTCGGGCCCTGCGTCAAGATCCGCGTGCGTCCACAGGTAATTCAGATGCGATAGGCGAGGAATGTTTCGTGCCACAGCGTTTTGCATGCCACAGCAAACCGATATAAAAGCCCGAGGTGGTGGCACTGCACAATAGTTCCTTGTAGTTGTACGCGCGCTACTTTACCGCAATAGAAATAGTTGGCCGCACAATTTAAATACGCGGTAAGAAAACGGAACCATATAGCTACTAGGAGGCCTGTGTCTTTAGTAAAGTAGCAGCCGACAGCTTATCGTACACAGGTGGAAACCAGGCCCGCTCCGCCATGGATGCCGTCGGTCAACCGAAACACACTGACGCAAGTCTCAGCTTGAGTCGGGCCACGACGACCTTAGTAGGTACGCAAGTGGAACTCGACGAAACAAGGGGCCGATACAAGCCGCCGATACAAGTCACCCCTGTCCTGTCACCACCGCCTCCTTCGTTCCATGTTGTTGGTGGCGCTCTGGAAGAATACGAGGAGCACAGCGGCGTCATCCCCTCTACGAGGACATCGGAAATTCCCTGGTCACCTGTGAGTGCTGCTATCTTTTTTTGCACTGACGCAGTCTAAATTTAACTGGACGCAGTTGGAGTGCGTCGCGAATTGCTTACGTTTAAGCGCACAGCATAGGAGCTTCGGCATAGGTATTCATTCATTCCTCGTAAGGGATGAAGGACGGAAAAAGTGACCTCGACGCAAGCAGAAGCTAAAGCAGAAATTTCGAGACCGGCGCCAAATGCAACCCAACGTTTACTGTTAGGAGCTAATTCGCCTTAAAGAAGAGCAAACTATAATATCGTCATAATGCCGGCATGAACCTAGTTTTCTTTTTCACTCTTTCTGTAGGCATTGTTCTAGCGTAAGATATTTGACTGCTTAGATGGAAAAAAAATGGCTGCGGTTTAGCTCTGGTTAAGCCTGGTGTGACCCATAGTTACAGATGGCCGAGTGGAACGCGCTCAGTCGAATTGCAAAGTCAGTCTTTCGCCGCTGCGTTTCGCTGGGCGTTCCTTCTTCATCTTCGTCCCTGGACGTGGATTCACTCTCTCCCCTCTCTCCACTCCTCCCCCACTCGGTTTTGCCGGCGCGCCGCGCCGCTGGCAGCTGCCGCGGTGGCCACGGCGCCGGCACGCTGAAGGTTCGAAATGCTAGCGTAATTTAGGCAAGGGCCGCACACCAGCTGTGCGTTCTGACGTCGCTCCAAGCATGCGCGCTTCTGACGAGATGGGCGGCGTCTGCTCCGCCGTCGGCGCAGCGGCGAGGCGCGCGCCGCGCACACCAGCTGCGGGCTATGACGTCACTCCGCGCATGCGCACAGCTGGCGGAGCGGTGGTGCCACGGCTCGGCGCGCAGCCACGCTGACCTCGCGAAGTGTAGCTGTCGCTACAAAACGCGTTTTCCGAACAAGCGCGAGATGGCACTTGGTTTGCTTGCTACGGTTCGTCGTTTTTCCCAGGGCGAATCGAAGAAGCCTGACATTTTGACGAAACAACGTGCCACACCAGTTGTCGTACATTGATTGAACGCAATATCGTAAGAGCGAAATATTCGCAAGGCGTCTCTTGAAACCTTGTTTAGTTGCCATGTGCCATTTATTTGTTTCTTATTTGTTTTCTCTGGACACGCTGCTACGTGTCGGCCCTAGGGATGGTGTCGAACTGAGGAGGAATGAGCCAAAAAGAGCTATAAAATTTTGAACTCTCTCTGAAAGGGCTCTGCCGAGTTACTAGTTAAGTTTCTGTTTAAATGCAATATTAGAGCCTGAAGGATAAAAAAATTCCTGCGTTTTGCAGAGGCATAATTCCAAGCACAAAATTTGATTTGGATTGGAGCATACAGGATCTTTCTACACTACACACGACACATAAATACCTCCGAAATCAGAAAATTGGACAGCTGTCCCCATAGTTTAATTGGTAGAGAACCTGACGCGAAAATCAGAGGTCGTGGGTTCAAGTTCCACCGGCGGCATGTGGTTCTTTTTTCTCCTGCTTTATAATTCATTATCGTTAATATAATTGCGATATTAATTTCGCATTGATGAACATCACAAATTTTAAAAATCTCCTATGCTCCTCCGTTTCGGTGACTTGTATGCTTAATAGTTTAACGGGGCCCTCAATTCAGGCACTCTTGATGCCATACTTAGCATAAGGGGGTTGAGGTTGAGGTTTATTTTCCTTCAAAAATGAAATAGGGAACTGCGACAAAAGGCGGTGAAACGTGACGAGGTCACAGTTCCCCAAAGCACTTTATATAGCAGTGAGCAACACAGAAATAACAAATATTAACATAGTATGATGGTGAACAAAATGCATTGCATCAAACGACCGTATCATCGCAAAAAAATTTCTTTTGATACAAAGACAGTGCACCATTCGGAGGTATCTCACAGAGCTCCCGCCCTAACCATTCGATCGCGTTCCTACGTGCCAGTCTTGTAATACAGGATGTACTACGTCCGCCGCTACGGGCGGGGGTGGTTCTGGTGAAAGCTATCAAGGTTCAGTTACACGCAAAATGTTAATGCCCCAGAAAGCAGATTGGACAGCCGTCGGCGTGGCTGAGTTTCTAGAGCATCGGACGCGAAATTCGGAGGCCGTGGGTTTTGGATCACACCGGCGGTATGTGGCTACGTTCTCTTCTCCTCTCTGATCAATTATCTATAAGATAATTACCCTACTATTATCTGCTTCATGAACGTAACGGATTTAACGAAAATATATCCGCTATACTCCTTTGCTTCGGTGACTGTTGGCTTCTGTCATGTATATCATAACGAGCCCCTCTTTTCCTTTCCCTTTGCCTCCCCATTTGTTACTGGTCAGGCAATTGTTACTAACAAAGTTGCATTATTTTCACCGTATGGAATGGGGATGAAAGTACGCAAAGCTTGGTGGAATGAATTCTGGCGAACTCAGTGGGCCTCAAATGACAGGAAGGCTAATGGTATTGAAATTACGCGGTTTTCACCGCACAGATACAATAACACTTAAGTCAGTAAGCACTTAACGGCATTAAAGTTTCCGGTATGACATTAGTATTAGAGCAAGCACTTCACAAGGAACTGCTGCGTGTATGTACAAGTGCTGTATATGCAAAGCAACACGCACACAGTGTCCTTTCACTTATGAATCGACCCCGGCACATTACACAAGCAACCGAAGTTGGGCGCTCGGCTGTAGATCGTCCAAAACAAGATCGCGCGAAGCGTCCTCATCATTCCGCGAACTACCTGGCTTACTACGCAGGTCTTGCTGAACCCAGAGGGTCAACCTTCCTGTGACGCGGCGGCGAACATCGAAACGTCCCGAGGAAGGTCGTCCGTTCGATGTGATTGGTGTACAAGGTTCAACTGTCGCAATGATCAAATAGGCTTCCGCAGTTGGCCCACGTGGCAGGAATAGGCACCAAGCAGCAAGAGAAGTGATCTTCAGACGGCTAAATCCATCAGTTGCATTATAAGTTGCCATGTGCATCATCAGAGAGGTACCGGAAAAGTAAGACAAATATTGCCTTCGTGTGCCTATAACAAAGTAACGAGTGCTAGGGAATAGGTGTAAATCTTTGAAAGCCTTCGTGAAGACATTTTGAGTATATTAACTCGTTTTCACGGCACGTTTCCTCCGACTGAATGTGTAACAAACGTTCAACGAAATAAGAACTTCCATCCACTTCTAAAATGTTTTACTCAACTGGATGCAACAGGCATAAAGGTAAGAAGTGAAATTCCTAAACTTGCAAACCTGCTCTGACGTGAAGTGCGACGGATGAATTTATCGACTCCCTTCCGTATCCCGCACGAATGCCCAAAAGTTGCGCTTCGATGGTTCCGTCCCTCGGACTGCATATGTTATAATGTCAGCCTGGATAACATACAGAATAATATACCCGCGGCTTAGTATTCCATACTGCACTAAATGCTGATGGTGATTGCGAGGCTTCGCGCTGTAAAAAAGGCCGTCACCGTCTGGAAGACGAAGTAACGAGCGTTAGCTGTTTGGTTTACTAGATGAAGAAGGCGAAGAAGGCGCCGCTCGTCCCGAGAAACGGAATGTAATTAATACCCTTCTACGAAGAAGAGGAGGAGATTTCCTTCCGAGTTCAGCGATAGAAGAGTTTTGCATGTTTCATGGCTCAGCTACCCAGGCTGCGGGGCAGTGGCTAAGTACCTGGCGGTGTTGCTCTAGCTTGCTAAATTTCTTCTTTTTGTCTGTGCCTGTTTGCTCCTGTTCTTGGGTGATTGGGTGCGGGACGAAAGCTTAATGTCTACTTCTTCTCCTGGCCAGGGGTTTTCCCCTGGGTCGGCATCTCTTCCTAAAGACCAGCTCCCAATCGATCTCTTTTTCCGCAGCGGTGTTTCAAGCATTCAAGTCGCATTAGTGCCTTCCGATGGAGGCGCTATCCGACTGAACAACCCGGAGGCCGTGCAGGCGGCTCTTAGGTCAATATCGCAGCATTTCATGCACATTACCGACGTCCGGCAGTTCGGCAGGGGTGGCATTTTGTGCAGGTCGCCGGATAAAGCCTGTATTGAAGACCTGCTGAAGTGTACTTCATTCGCCAACCACCCGGTGAGCGCATTCATTCCACCTCATCTAGCATGTTCCAAGGGCTTGGTCCGAGAGGTCGACTCTCGATGGAGCCCTGCGGAAACGCTTGAGAACCTCTCACCTGCGGGAGTGATTGCTGTCCATCGATGCAGCAGGATGGTTGACGGAGAAAAAATTCCTACGGAGTCCGGAATTGCCACATTTGCAGGAATATTTTGCCCGTCAGAGATTAAGGTGTGGCCATTGGTTTTTCGTGTAGATGCCTTTAACTCTCGGCCCCTTCAGTGTCAAAACTGCTGGCGATTTGGCCACAGTGGCAAAGCCTGCAAATCGGCCTTACGCTGCTGTGCCTGTGGGGAACGTCATTGCAGAGAGGAATGTCCTGAACAGCAAGAGAAATGTTGTTTGTGTAGCGGTGCTCACTCTGCTGATTCGCCTGACTGTCCTGCACGAGCACAAGAAGTTCAGGTGCTCGAGCTTATAGACAAGCGCAGATGCACGCGGAGAGAGGCTTTTGCCGCAGTCAAGGAGAGAACCTCAGCCTACTCTAGTGTGGCCGCCAAATGTCCACCCATAATGGATTCTAGTTGGTCCCAGGCTATTACAGCGGCAGTTGAGAAAGCTGTGGCAAATGCAATGGATCGCATTATGAAAACCGTGTCCACGTGCATTTCGCAGGTCATAGCTGCTCAGATGACCAATCATCTGCAGGCTTCCACCGCTCCGCTCTTGTCTTCTTTGGCTTCGGAAGCTACCCCTCCTTCTGTAATTATCGATTCCGCTCCACAGGGCCAAAAACAATGTGAGCAACAAAAGACCTCTCAGGCCTCTCCTTCGCATAGCGTTATGGACGCATCCTCTATGGATTGTATGGATATGGAGTCTGATCTCCGCGCCCAGAAACGAAGTGGGTCTCCTCTGAATATTGCAGGTCCATCTTGCCCCCAGTCAAAGACAAAGAGAAGTAACGCAAGTCAAAACGCTAAGACCAGTATTCTAGAAAAGGCAGTCGCGGCTGCGGCACTTCCGCCAAGATAGGGTTCATAAGTGTACTCCAGTGGAATTGTCGATCTATATTCTCAGCTTCAACAGATTTAAATTGCCTATGCACTCAGCTTCTACCAGATTTAGTTGCTTTACAGGAAACATGGCTAACTTCAAATTTCAATTATCATCTCAAGGATTACCATCCGTTTCGGCTTGACCGGTCATCACGAGGGGGAGGGTTGTTAGTGCTCATATCTACAAAGTTTTGCCACAGGGCATGCATTTCTTTTCAATATGCGGACAATGAATGTGAAATCCTTGCGGTTGACCTTAGTGTCCCAGGTCAACAGCCCTTTACGGTAGCTAATGTATATTTCCCTTCTGGTGTGCGTGACACTCGGCCCCTTGACTCACTCATGTCTAGTAGCCGATCTCAGGTTCTTTTACTTGGCGACTTCAATTCGCACCATGTGACTTGGGGGTTTAAAACAGATAGCTTTGGTTCTAGACTATTTGATGGGGCTTCTGGCAATAACTTGATCTGCAACAATTCCGGATTGCCTACGTTTGTCCGCAGTCAATGCCGCTCTGCCTTGGATTTAACTTCTTCCTCCCCAGGAGTCTCTGTTATGTCTTGGGCGCCTGTTGACTGTGCAACAAACAGTGATCATCTACCGATTAGTTTCAAGTTTGCGTGTAAATTAACTCTTCCTGAACGACATCAGCGCACGTTAATAAATTACAATTGCTTTAAAGACACGCTAAAATCAGCCCTCCAAATCACATCAGACACTCGCGCTCAGAGAAGTGCCGAAAGCAAGGCTGCACATCTATGCTCGGTACTGGACCATGCAAGGCAAAAGTCTGAATTTTTGCTTAAGAGCACAAAGGGTGCAATCGCGAACAATTGGTGGAATGCTGAGTGCACGCGTGAATATAGACGACGAAAAGCAGCTTGGAAGAAACTTCTCATCAATCAATGCCCAAAAAATTGGCTGGATTATAAGTATGTTGCAGCAACATTTAAGCGCACTGTCGCCCGTGCAAAGGAGGAGTATAATACAAATCATTATGATTTCCTTTCCCAATCAGGAAATAAACGAGCTTTATTTAATTTCCTGAGGCGCAACAAGGTGATTCCTCCGGCTGCCAACATTGAATCCTTTGTTCAGTCCCCTGCTGACATCGCAAAGGACTTAGAGGATATTGCGTGTGGCCTAGAGCTACGCTTTACATCTGCTTTACCTTCTCCTACTATATTCACATGCACCTCAAGTGATTTCACTGAGGTCTCTATGCCTGAGCTGTCGCAAATTGTTCTGCGCTTATCCCCAGCGGCTCCTGGCCCCGATAGGGTCACTTCATCTATGATCAAAATATTGTTCAATGAATCTCCTGCAGACCTGTTGGCTCTAATTAACCATTCTATTAAAGGTCCTTGGATACCGCATGAGTGGCGTCTTGCTGAAATAGTTCCATTGCTTAAAAAGCAAGGAGAGGGCTTAACTTTAGACAATATACGCCCTATTTCGTTAACATCGAACCTTGTGAAATTGGTGGAAAGGGTCCTTCTAAGCCGTGTCATGTCATTCATTTCAGAAAATGCTGTATTGAATCCATGCCAAATTGGTTTCAGGCCGGGTTGTTCAATTTGGTGTGCTCATACTGACCTTGAGAGTCGTATTAAATTAGCTCGCAATAGAAAAAAGTTTGCTGCGCTTGTCACCTTGGATGTCAGTAAAGCATACGACAGCGTGGAGCACTCGACTCTATTACTAAGATTACAGGAACTCAACTTCCCAAGCTATTTTGTGGCCTTGATATCTGTTTTTTTGGAAAATAGAGAATTTTACTGCTCCCAAAATGGTGTTTCCTCAAGGAGATTTCCACAGACAAGAGGTGTTCCGCAAGGATCAGTTCTCTCACCTGTTCTTTTTAACATTTTTCTAAGCTCAATTCCATGCATTCAAAATGTGAAAACTTATGTGTACGCCGACGATATTGCATTTTTTGCATCAGCAAGTGACATTCACACTCTTTATAAAACCCTACAAAATTACCTCAATGTTCTTGACAACTGGCTAGGAAGAATTCATCTGTCCCTTAATGTGAAGAAATGCGCATTGTTAGTATTTCCAGTTTCTGTTCCAGTAAATATCTGCCTGGTCTATAGAAATAACATAATACCTCAAGTTCAGACGGTGAAGTATCTCGGTGTAATATACGACCCTACTCTCTCCTGGCGGCCCCACATTGAGCAAGTTTCTGCAAAAGGAGTTCGGGCCATTGGCATCCTGCGCAGGCTTTGTAGTGCTAGGTCAGGCATGAGAAGGCATACGCTTCTGATGATTTATAAAATGTACGTCCGCCCAATTTTGGAGTTCGGGTGTGTTTATTCTCAGGAGCTCCTGCCTATAAACTTCGCCCTCTTGTGCTTTTGGAGCGTGAGGCGTTGCGCCTTTGTCTGGGGCTTCCAAAATATGTCGCCAATGCTGTTCTGCACCTTGAGGCGCGAATGCCTTCGTTATCAGCTAGGTTTCGCCTTTTAACAGTTCAAACATTTTTAAAATTGTGCGACTCACCTCTTCACGCTTCCAGTATAATATTTCTTAGTCAACCTTCCGCCTTTTTTAGTGCTGCCTGGTCTCGATTTCATACCCCGCAGATATGTTACGTGCAGTCCCTCCTTGATCGCATAAATATTCATTTCACAGATGTCCGCCAAATATTTAACAACTCCTCATCTGTCCAGATTGAATTCGATGATATTTTCCCATCTAATGCAAAGCTGCAGCCCTTCCCACTTCTTCAGGGTCTATTGCAGGACCACCTAAGGTCCTTTCCCTCTCATGTTCTTATTGCTACTGATGCCTCGCAGGATCGCGAAAAGGCAGGTGTGGGAATTTTTTCGCCATCACTGGATTGGTCTTTTTCTCTCCGTCTTCCTGACTTCACTCCAATTTTTCTGGCTGAATTATTAGCAGTAATCTTAGCCTTACGAAAATTAGAATCTACAGTTTCCCAGGTCGTGGTTATGACAGACTCTCTGTCCATTTGCTCTTCCTTATCCTCACCCACTGACTCTCGGCCGTTACTCCTCTTTAAGTTCCTGATTCCGCTCCATCTAAATTCGGTAAGGTTGCTTTGGGTACCCGGTCACATGGGCTTTCACTTAAATGAGGTTGCAGATTCCTTAGCAAGAGCCTCTCTCAGCGGCCCAATTGTTGCTGTCCTGCCATCATGTGCATATACAGCTGCGGTGAGGTTTCGCAGCTACACAATATTTCAGGAATTTGCTGCCTCGGCTCTTACATCATCTCCCGAATATCAGCATCTTCTGCATCCTTGGAGTAGCAAAGACTGGCGCTCACGCAGATTAGAGGTCTCTTTCACGCGCTTGCGTTGCCGGGTTCCCCTTCTAAATTTCTACCTCACAGATCTGGCCTGGCAGCTTCCCCACTGTGCCCTTTTTGTGCCGAACCTGAGACAATAGATCACTTCCTGCTGTTCTGCCGCCGCTTTTCTCATTTGAGGAAGAGTATTTTGCAGATTCCATTTCATCAACTGGGCTTGCCTGTGTCTTCCGCGGTTATTCTTTCTATTGGCGCTTCTTTGCTTGGACGAAGCGACAGGAGTGTGCGCACTGCTGTGCAAAATTTTCTTCAAGAAACGCAGCGACTCCCATTCTAATTTCTTTTTCCCGCCCTCAATCAGTACGACATTGCAACATTACAGGCATTGTGTACTATTATGCACATTAAGCAATTGTCCCGTCTTTGATCTCCAAGTTAACTGGACCCCTTTCCTTCCCTTTTCCAATCTCTTAGACTACATACTATTACCACTCCTTTTCCCGTCAAAACTTTCCTGTATCCAGTAAGTAACCGCCTGTGTCTTGGCCACTCCCCCGTAGTTGGTATGTGCCAGCAACGTCTGAGGCCTTCCTTCCTTCCTTCCTTCCTTCCTTCCTTCCTTCCTTCCTTCCTTCCTTCCTTCCTTCCTTCCTTCCTTCCTTCCTTCCTTCCTTCCTTCCTTCCTTCCTTCCTTCCTTCCTTCCTTCCTTCCTTCCTTCCTTCCTTCCTTCCTTCCTTCCTTCCTTCCTTCCTTAATTCCGTCCTTCCTTCCCTCCTTCCTTCCTTCCTTCCTTCCTTCCTTCCTTCCTTCCTTCCTTCCTTCCTTCCTTCCTTCCTTCCTTCCTTCCTTCCTTCCTTCTTTCCTTTGAAACGGGCTGGATTGCACCATGCTCGGCTACGCGTGCACGCAAGCCGCCTAGCGCCATCAGAGAAATTACGATGCTCGTCTACCAATTGTCGCATTGCACCCCTCAAGATACATCCCAAACGGAATTTTTTTTGCTTGAGGGGTCAAGTTGCGCCTAGTACTACGGCCTGTAGACATAAGAGACGAAACATGGAATTTCTCAGGCACTGAAAATCGAAGCGTGTTTTCCTTTCCCTTCACCGGGCTCCCAATGATGCATGTGCGTTTTTCTGCCATTTGTGGTCCGCAGTTGGAGTCATCGTGATCCAGGAGATTTCGGCTCTAACCGAGACTGTGTGAACCACGACGATTCCATTGCGTTCCTGATCGTTCTGGTGGTAGCGACCAGCTTTATCGGCATCGTAGCCTTGCTGATCTTGACTGGCGAGCCAACGCGCCGAGGCCCGCCTCTCGGAGACTGCACCAGCGAGTCCAGCAAGCAGGCTTTACGTGACTTGGACCTGCTGATCAACCCACACGCAAACCCATGTCAGGACTTCTACAGCCACGTCTGCCACCGCGGGCAACAGAAGACTGCAGGATCCATTGGAAGTCCTGTAACTTTCCTTCGCTACGGGACCAGAGATCTCTTGCGACATATCAACTAGACGCTGAGCGGTATGAACAGTGCCAGGCCAGCCTCATTCGCCGTCTACAAGATGGCGAAGTTCTACGAGTCCTGTGAACGCTTCGTGAGGTTGGGAACTGCGTCTGTGAGCGAGGCCCTGCTCCCTTTCCGCGACTATGGCAGAAAGCTGCTCAATATGAGCACTTTTCCCGAAATTGTCCGGCACCACGAGGTTTTCGCTGACGCAAGGGATCCAAACCGTGCTGGACATCCGTCTGAACAGGTTCCCCGAGGCTGTATCTGCGACGTTTGCGCGGCCAGACGTTGTTGTCTAATATGGATGGGACGCTCGCGTTTTCCCTGAAGAAATACGTGAAGCAGCTGATGGGTGAGGTCTCCGACATGCTCGGCCGTCACTTTAATGTCGCCGCAGTGCTTGAGGGAATATATGGCATGCCTGTCCGGGGTAGGGAAGTGAGGGGGGGGTTGATTTGACGTATACGTATACATCCGATTAACATCATACGTGGTTTGTCCTCGTTTTTTAGTTAAACAGTTCAACGACCTATGCTATACTGAATGTCGCAATGTTTAAATCTGATAACTTCGGGCCTTTTATTAAAAAAACTGGCTATGCTGAGCATTAGGAATGATCTCATGGTCACATATGGTTTCCCGTAGTTGTGTTCGTGCCTTTGTGGTGTTTTCGCCTAATTTTTTCATACGTTTCACCCAGCATAGCTTCTTGGTGCAGGTTCCATCAAGCCAAGCGCACGTCCTCGTCCTAATATTGCCTTTTTCTGAAGCCCTTCCTCAGAAGAACCTCTGCAAACGTTGCTTGATTTTTGATTAAAAATGCTATCAATGTGCCTGAGCAGCGGTCTTCGTTTACTGTAGTGGATTTTCGTCGACTTTACACGGCTGGCGTTTCAACGCGAAAACAATTATTCTGCACTGAAACTGCAACATCTTCTGTGCAAACAATGTTTTGGCCTGATAAGAATGGCAATCGTGTATGCACCGTGTGGGGAGGTAATGTATGGTAACAAAAGATGCCTTCCCCGCTCTGGTTGGAGACTCGTGCACTGATCGTTGTGAATGGGGACGGAGCATTCTCTGGGTATTATTTTTAAAATTACGTGCTCTCTTCAAAGCCGCTCTAGCTCGGACAAAGTAGGCTCCCAGGGTATCGCAAGCGGCTCTTTATTGGTCTTTGTGGACGAACCACCTCGGCCACGTTGTCTAAACCAAATGGTTTGCTTAGCCTACGGGTATATGTTGTGCGCCTATTTTTGAGGAGCAAGAATACTAGTATTCATTGCATTTTCTTGTATATGAAATGGGCAACGCACTTCAATCTCCTACAGACCGTGTGTTACGAGTGCGCTGCCGGTATTTAAAGAGGCGCCATTGAACGCCCCTTTCTCTGATAGGCTCGTTCAAATGTTAAACTCGAGAGGGTTCGACTCTTCGTTTCGGTTCGGTTCCATTAGATTCAAAAGAGCATTTGATGCTTGCCTACGATTGCTTGTTCTTCGACAATGGCACTATGCATCGCCGCACTCTCCATTCTGACAAACCTGACTTGCTGCTTGCGGTTCCCCAGCAGTTCTGTTCGGCTGTCCTGAGGAAACTCCATCACCTGGCGACCGCCAGCCAACTTAAAGTTGCGCGCCTGCGACTGCATACACTGCCATTTCTAATCCTAGTTGATAGGAAACCGTACTGCTGCCTCCAGGGACTTCTATCAGTGTAAGGAAAAGCCGCGCATACGCTCCATACTGATTCGGTTTAATTTACTCATATTTCCTCATAAGCTTTTCATCGCGCTGTTCACGACATGCTGGGTCATTTCCTGGCGTCCTTCAGAGATGATAAGCGGATCGCAGTTACCAGTTAATATGCGGTCAGGGTCTCTATAATCCGCCCGTAAGCCACAAGTTGCGGTACCGACTTCGAAGTTTTTCTGTATGAAGACGCTATCGCTCACCGTTGTGCTACGCGACAATTACCTTGCTACAATGTCAAAAGTTGTTGGTGACATTCTCCGCTCGTGTTCCACCTAAGCTGACCACATCCTAAATTTAGATCACTGGCCTTACTAAACGCCTCAACTCAACACTGCTACACCTTCCTGCCGAACGCAGTGTTTGGCACATAACACATTACACTCAGTGGTTATGGTGACTCAGTGGTTATAGTGTTCGGCTGCTGACCCGGCGCACGCGGGTTCGACCTCGGCCGTGGCTTTCGAATTTCGATGGAGGCGAAATTCTAGAGGCCCATGCACTGTGCGATGTCAGTGTCTGCTAAAGACCCCAGGTGGTCGAAATTTCCGCAGCCGCTCACTACGGCGCCCCTCATGGCCTGAGTGGCTTTGTGACGTTAAACCCCATAAACTAAGCAAAGCTATACATGACACTAAGTTATGTTACGTTGCCGACAAATCTGTCCGCTACATCACCACGGTTGAACCCCAATGTACGCTACAGATTCTATTGCGGGAGCTGAACTACTGGGCTAAAACGTGACGAAAAGTTGACCACGGACAATCGCTTGGCATGGGAGTATCGAAGATGCATGTATCGTCGATTCTATCACCCGATAGATTTTATGTATCAGTATTGTATCGTTAGTCAAAAAAGAAATTATGCGAGTATCGCAATGGAAAACAATTTTGAGCAGCGTGTATTTCAAGTATACTCGATAAGCAAAAAAAAGAAGTGTGCCCCAGATTTTGAGGCTGCTGTGCGCCAGTGTTTGGCCTGTGGCGCTCGCTCAGGCGGTAGCGCAGTGTAAAAAGGGAGGGATTAGGAAGAGATGATGCCAGGGCTGTTAGACCGGTGAGTCTTTCTTCCTAGGTTCGTAGTTTGACAGAAGACATACCTGCAGCTATTCTGCCACTCGGTGACAGAAGGGAGGAAGAGACCGGCTCATCGTTATCTCAGAAACAACATCGCTTCTCTCCTATTTCATGTTGCAATGGTTGCCAACAAAAATAGAAGACTTTCGCCTTCATACTCAAAAGCTCACAAAACATTTGTTGTTCACTTTGTAAGCACGATAGAGGTTACGCACTCTAACAGAATTGAATCAATAGGGACATCAGCGCTGGAAGCGTCAAATGCATCAGCTGACGCTTTTCTTCCGTTTGGAAGAGCGACGCTGCAACAAGCCGTAGTTCTCAAGAGGCGCCAGTGAAACGAGTAGCTTAACTACATATAGTGAATCCTAGAGTTTATGTGACTACGCCTCACTTGTGTCCGTTGAAGGCGCTTCCAGCAACGACAACAAGACAACGTGCTCGCGTGCTCCTGTAGAGAGGCTTCTTCATACGCTTCGGTTAAAACACGGCCGCATCACGGGACTTTTTCGCACCGGTGGTTTTCTAAACAAGCTGTTGCTTCCAGGACGGTGTGATGGAGCTCTAGAAAAGCCACTTAGCATATAGGGTCTGCAGTGCTTGCCTCTTCCTCGAAGCCATATTCTTATAATGACGCATACTCACCGTCTGGGCCAGCGGGGGCAGAGCAATCTACGATAACCTAAGCCAAGTTGGGCCGCGATCCTCGGGTTAAGTGGTTTTAGAATTTTGCCTCTCGAGCGGCCTGATGGATGCTCGCATCACACAGTACTCCCCTGTGCCAGGGTGCAGAGTGCAACCAAAAGAACGCGAAAAATTATATTCCCGCTGCACCATACGGCTCCTACTCTTCTGGGAAGCATTAGCCATAGGAATCCTACGTTTTCGTAAAAACGATGATCAAGCTCTTGTAGCTTATTCCTATCAGATTTTTTGCAAAGTCGCTTGTCAGCCCTGGTGCATTCGACGGCTTGGACGCCTGATTTCAGTGCTGCTTATTGCACTTGGTGGCTCCTTGTGGATCGGCTACGTCAGGTTTGCAGTTCTTGTCGTATTTGGAACGGATATGTGCACTTCTGACATGACAGCAGGCACGCAAACACGATTTTTTTTCGAGTGGGGAGAAAGGCGGGGAAGGGGTAGAGGCTTTTGTGTACGTTTCCGAAAAACATGTCGTTCCGTGTGCGCGTAAGCTATGTGTCTTGAGTTCAGTTTTTTTCCTCTCCAGCCTCACCTTTCTAGTTGCTGGTAGCCTCGTCCAGTTGGCTTCATTTTACAGCAAGAGCTATCAGACCTGGCCATCCTCACGAGGGCGAGCCCTCATGAGGGCGTCCTCATCTAATGAGGATTTCCTTCCATGAGGGAGGATCGGCGCATGAAAATCCGTGAGGGCAAGGCTGAGGGAGGGAAGAGATGATGAGATTAGGGCGAGAAGGAGAGGACATGATGAGGTGATGGCGAGGGAGGGCAAGAGGCGCGCTCTGAGGGCGAGGGTAGGGGACCAAACCGCACTCCTGGCTAACGTTCCTTGTTTGTGCCGCTCGTTATGAATTCCCGCCAGTTCCTAAGGCTAATGTTCATGCAGTCAGGACGTAGTTGTTGCAGTCAGGAGGTGCAATAGGCGAACACAAAAGACGTGGAGCCGCACGCCTTCTCCGTCGCCATGGCCTGGTCGGATAAGAAAACAAAGGAGCAGCGCACGAACAGATACAGTCATTCTCCGGTTTGAAAAGAAAAACGCAAGAAACAGCGAAGATACGGGAACGAAAGTCATAGAACCGTCGGCACACTTGGTGAACGAAGGCTTACGATAGACGACCCTCTTATTGACCACCGACCGAGCAGGGAGCCGCCCGGCTGTGACACGTTCTTCTCTTCGAAGTGGCCATCGAGTAGCGACTTCGAGTGGGTGTCCATGCATATTACCTTACACCGTGCTGAAATGCAGCGGTCCCCATGGGCCGGCAGCTGCACGGGGGCTTCAGGAGGGAGGAGTCGAAAGTAGAATTTCGCAGCTTTTACCTCTGTCCTTGTTTTCTCCGCCCCTTCCGTTGGATTTCGCAGAACTAGGTTTCTCCGTGCACATGAAACTTGGAACAATCCCGGAGCAGTCCGCATAAGTGGCATCGGCGATGAACAACGCAACCGAAATGTGCTTTTGTCTCCGTAACTAGCGCTCATCATCAACATTACCACGCGTGTTACAAAAGTGCTCTTCGTCTAACGACCCTTATTGAAGTGATCTTTACTCAGGTCTTACGCCTCTCGTCACCTTTGTTTCCCCTTGAGAGGTTGTTTTTGGGTTTGTTTTCTAGAAGGAACAGAACATTGCGAGAGACTTAACGTTCTTCGCGCTGGCGCTAACGTTCTTCGCCAGCGGCGCCATCGGGATAACTTCGGGAGAGAAGAGGTCTAGTCCGCGAGAAACGGCCGGACCTCATCCGCCCGTCCAGACAGCAAAGATGGCACCCAAGAACAGCAAAGAAGGATCCTTTTGTTGTGCATCCTGTTTAACGGCTCTTCGTGTCTCTATAGCCTCAAGA